>NC_138957.1:8952500-9440000 GCF_965226115.1 Aulonocara stuartgranti | reverse complement strand
TGTAAATCTAAGAAGCTGAGGCAGCCTGCGTGCTCGCGTGGTAGCGACTTGTCAGTCACAAGGTCAGTAATGGAAACCATAATTCACAACATAAAGGAGTGGGGACAAGCTTAAGACTGTAAGGCCATCAGGTTACAGAAGTCAAAGATCAACGGACCCAAGTGTGTCACACTAGAGTAAAAACAGCACGGCATCATTCTCCTCCCTGGTGGTTGCCAGTGATTGCAGGGACTTTGTTTTCTCCATAGAGCAGCGGTCTCGAACTCCAGGCCTCGAGGGCCGGTGTCCTGCAGGTTTTAGATGTGTCCTCGATCCATCACAGCTGATTTAAATGGCTAAATGACTTCCTCAACATGTCTTGAAGTTCTCCAGAGGCCTGCTAATGAACTAATCATTTGATTCAGGTGTGTTGACCCAGGGTGAGATCTAAAACCTGCAGGACACCGGCCCTCGAGGCCTGGAGTTCGAGACCCCTGCCATAGAGGCTGTTGTTGCAAAGCGGTTGTACAGGTCACCTGGTGGGAGGCAACCGGTCTCCAAAATTTGGTCTGACTCGAACAGACTGCATTCAATTTCAGATTGTTTTACAAATAATTGCAGCTCATCTGTAATGTGTCTCTTTGCAGCAGTTATTTTATGCTTATATTCCAACATAAAGTTGGCCGTTTTGTACAACCAGGAGTCGCTACATCTATGGTTCTCTGCCTAGCATCTGTCTTTTATATGGCATTGTTATAGATATATGGGACTATTTTCCGTCGTCGTGCCTCTTCCAGATCAGGCTTCTCATGTTCAACATGTTGTCTGATAATAGCTTAAGAAGACTGCAACATAGTTTCCCAGAGTATTAAATAAAATCAATCCTTCTATTAGTTACATTCCTGTAATGTAACAAAATTGGTCTGATGAAGTACTTTAACTTAAATTACATATTTTCTGTGGCATTCAAGTTTCAAAACAAGGAGACAGCGTTACACTAGCACTCCTTTACTAGAACAAACCCACACAGAAACATTTGTGCATCAGCAGATCATTTTTCTCAGTTTCCATTGCACTGTTGGCTGGTCTTGGTTTCTCAGTAGGTGAAGAAAGTTGTTTATTTTCTCTTTTTTTAACACACAAAAAAAGACGTAATAAAAATAATTCTGTTGCTCATCTGAAGAACTTGATGCCACCAGGACGCTAAAAAGAGAAATAAAAGGTTAATGTACTTTATTCAGTGCTCTTAGCTGTGCAGCATTACATAAACAGTAACATTTTGTCAACTAGCACAAACCAGTTAGTTGACATTAATGTATCTCCTGTTTGTGGCTGGTATTTCCAACTGGGTTGGGGTTAACCAATCAGAGTACTCAGCTGTCAGTCAGTTAATCCATCTGGGTTGAATTTCCAACTTCTCTCACTCATCACTGTGGACATTTTCTGTCATGTCTTTTCTGTCAGCTCAGATCATATGCAGAGAAATTCTTCCCGCGTGCAGCCTTCAGAAATATGTTTCAGTGTCTGTGCAGCCATGATGAGAAGAGCGATCGCACAGTGAATTCTGTGTCATTACCATGGAGACTAATCTGAGAAGTTGCCATTATTAAACTTTCCTCTCGGAGCATCTCCAGAAATGCATTAACAGTTCTGTAGGTGGGCTGAGACTTGAGCTATGAGCTAAATATAGAGCAACTACAGATCCAGACGCTGCTGATTAGTGGAGCTGTTTAGACTCTTAAATGGCTGCATTTATGAGCCGCTGGTCGATGGCTTGGTTTATGAACACATTCGGCTTCTTACCTGCGTCAAGATGAGTCTTGAGTCAAGTTTGCTGGGTTTCCTTCAGAATCTCAAATTAGGAGGAAAGAAAACCCCTTTGAAAGCTTTATAGAAGAGGAAATGACATAAATACATTTAAAAATGCATAAAAAAATAACTCAAGTTTATAAAAAGCTTTTGCATTTGACAAAGAGTTTGGTATCATCCACGTCAATTTCTTGCATTTCTGGTTTTAAAAAAATGGGATGTTAAACATGAACAGTAACAGTTAAAGAGCATGAATCATACGTGTTTCAGGGCTATCGTGGATGTTCAGTTTTCATTCGCACTCCACCGTCACCCTATTCTCATGCTGTGGGTTGCTTTCTAATTAGGAGTATATGGGTTCCACTTCCATCACTGTGTTTTTCTCATCTTACTGCAGATTTATCCCCATATGTTTCTAACCAGGGTCAGTTTTTGGCAGAGGCCAGCTAAGTTCGTCTCAGGCACCACCAGATGGAGGGGGGCTGTGGAGAAGGAAGAAATATCTTGCCAGCACTCCTGATTTACTCACACTGTAGTAAACAGCTCGTACTGAGAGGAGACTACACAGATGTTAGGACAGGGGTGGGCAGTTCACTTTTTTACAGGGCCACAGGGCATGCCAACAAGCTGATCTCAGTTCCACTCAATATTAACTTGATTTTTTTTTTAAATAAACTGTTACTGGTGAGAGTAGATGTAAGTGAAAATTGGAGGATGAAAATGTGAAATACGCAGCAAAAATGCCAAGATTTGATCACTATTTCATAAACATTCCCAAAACCAGTTTTCAACAAAACATGTTTTTGCAAAATTCAAAGGATTTTTAACTTTATACAGTGTGCTATTGATACACTGCATATAGTTTAATTACTTTATCTTCAGTTTTTCAGTTATCTTATTTAAGTGAGAGAAAGCTTGAACAAGTCAATCAAATGTCAGGTTCAGTGTCTAAGGTGAAAATGCTTTGTGGTAGCTTATGTCACCATATTCACCATTATGCTTCTCCAAAAGTGCAACAAACTGTCTGCAATCTTGCCCTGAACCAGTTACAATATGGACAGTTGACTCACCTTGCAGCCCCTGGTATAAATTACAAATCACAAATAAAAGATGTATTAATTTATGTCATTTATGTCCACCATTTTTACCTTTCAGATTTGGACAGCTGTTGGTTCCATAACCTTCCTTTTTGTCCCAATTGTAGGCCACGCCTCTTCAAACATGCACTTATCTCTGCAAACGAATCACTAGTTATTCCATATATGAGACATCATAACTGGGCTGTGTTGCTCTTCAGCTACTGGGGTGGCTGCAGGAGGAGCTAGAGCAGGTCATCTACTAATTGGAAGGTTGGTTGTTCAGTCTCTGCATGTGTTATGTGAACTGCAAACTCACATCTCTAATTAACGCTGGTTCCAACGCATTTACAGTGAAGCTGCAACGCTTGTATGTACGTTAAAATAAATATATAAACATGAAAGCAACAAAACTCTGCTGTAATTTACCACAAAATTCATCTCCACCACCGGCCCCCCAACTGGGTCCATAAACTGCTCCACCACCTAGCTCTGTGGCTTGGTCGACCTTTTCCAATTTTTCCCCTTAATTTGCTCCCTGTATTCATTTTGCTTTTCAGTCCCTCCCTCTTGATGTTTCCACCCCACCAGGGCCTGAGTGGACCCAGGTGGGTGTCAGTCTGTTACATTCGTGAGCTTTTGGTTTACTTTACCCACCTTCTGGTTTCTGTTCATTCAGCTGTCTTGAGCCTGCATTTGGATCCTAATCCTGTACCACTCCAGGGCCTTCTTCACTAAACCACTCAGTAATGAGTCATCTAATTTATTTTTCATTGTTTTAAGGTGGAATGTTTTAATATAAGAAAGGGGAACCATAATTTCTGATTCTGTTTGGTGCCATTTTTGTTGCTTTACCCGGGTTTATTTCATTTCTTAGGCACATGGACTCTGGCAGACATGGTGTTCATATCTATTATAGCTACTGTGTGTTGTGACAGCATAGAAATCGTTGTATTGGTGTGATGGCTGCACTTACAGCCACACAGTGGTAATATCCACCATGTTAGTGTAGAGACTTATACATAACATTGCATTCAGATTTGTCTGTCTTTAAATATAGGAATTAATTTACAGGACAATAAATAACTGGTTTTGGTTTAGAATTAATTCACATATCCACATAACACTGCATTCTAAAATAAGTGCACATTTTAGTTTACACTTACGTATGATTAATCTTTTGTTTTCTGAGTTACCTTAGCTGCAGCTGTTCCAGTCCCTTGATTAAGGAGCCAAGAGGTGGAAAAGGGGCGGAGCGAGCTTTAAAGGAAGACTACAAATTGGTTCATGCCATAACTCAGGACCATGGGGGGGGGGAATTGGAGTTCATTATGTTAGGTTTAGTTAGGTTTTGTGTGTTTTACCCCTTCTCGTGTTTTTTGTGGGCTGATCAGCCACTATTTAAGTTTCCCCTTTGTCTGGTCAGTTAGGTCAGTTTGTTTGAGTTATTAGTAGTGTTGTCAACTTTGAGTAGAGTTCTGTTATTTTGACCTCTTTTATGGGCCCAAGATTTTGATTCTTTTTGCATGATTTAACCAATTATGTTTTTGGGTAAAATAAAAAAAATCATTTTTTTGGACTTTAACCTGTGCCTGAGTTTCCTTCGCTGCTCGGTCCATCACAAGTGGTGTCAGAAGTGGGATACCAGCTGAAGGCACAGGATTTTTTTTTTCTTTTTTTCCCTCTTCACTTATCAAGCCATGCACAGAATGGGAAGGAGTGGCAAAGGAGCAAAAGGAGATTGTCAAAACCAGCCAGTTGGAGTGGCAGAGCAAGTGAAAGAAGGAGAGGAACATGGAGCCTCTGGAGGGGTGGATAGCACTGAGAGCCAAGGTAAGGAGCTGACAATGTCAGAACTGATTTCCATCCTTTGTTCTCATATGGGTCAGCCGGAGGCCCAGGAAGCAAGAAGAAGGGAGGAGTTTACCCGCCAGGAACAGCGCTTTAGAGCACTGCAACATCAGTTTCAGCTGTTGCAGGTAGAAGTGCAAGCTCGTACCTCTCCAGTCCCTGAGCCTCAAATGGAGGAACATAAACAACCAGAGGTAGGGCTTTTTGAAGAGGAGGAAAGAGTTATGAGAAGTGGGTAAAGCCAAAAGAAAAGACTGTGCATGAGGTTGGTGAAATATTCATTTTAGAACAATACTTGAGAATGCTGTCTCCTGAGCCATGGAGCCACACAGCATTGAAAATGAGATGTTTCAAAATCTGTCCTTCACTACCAGAAAGCAGGGGTGAGTAAACCTCCAAAGAGCCAGTCTGTCAATATGCCGTCAAGACCTCCACCCAAGACTGTGATTTGTTATTTGTGTGGGATGGAGGGCCACACAAAACCGATGTGTCCAAAGAATTCTACAAAAATAACTCAATGTGTTTTGTGCCCCGACAAAGTGTGGAGCCTAAAGTGGAGTTTGAGAATGGGTTCAAAATGACATTGGTTGAGGTTGATGGGAAACCATTAAAGGCCCTTGTTGACTCAGGAAGTACTCAGACTCTTGTGCACCGAGACTTTGTTCCCGCAAATAAAGTTAATAAGGTGGAGAGAATCCCTGTTTGCTGCATTCATGGGGATGACAGGTCATATCCAACAGCAGATCTGTACATCAAAGTACAAGGACAAACGTATATTCTAAATATTGGTGTTGCAGAGAATCTGCCATTTCCAGTAGTGCTGGGTCGAGATCTGCCTGTGTTTGACTTGCTGAATCCTAGTCATACATGCAATGTTGCAGTAACAAGAGCTCAAGCTAAGAAGAAAGAGGAGTCCCTACACCCACTCCATGCCTTGCCCTTCTATGATGCGGACATAGAGACTGCACCTGGGAAGTTTCGTAAGTCACGTGGACAGAGACGGCAAGAGAAGTTTCAACATACTGCTGTTCGATCAGCTCCTAGCACAGAGCCTGAGTTACCTTTGGGTTTTAAAATCCCTGTTAATATTATTGAAATGCAACATGACGATTCA
The DNA here is from genome assembly GCF_965226115.1 of Aulonocara stuartgranti. Taxonomy (NCBI): domain Eukaryota; kingdom Metazoa; phylum Chordata; class Actinopteri; order Cichliformes; family Cichlidae; genus Aulonocara; species Aulonocara stuartgranti. Next base: position 9,434,171 of record NC_138957.1, on the reverse strand, counting down.
TCTCTAACATCTCTGTTCCAGAAAGCTGCAGAGAGGAACCAAGGAACTAAGCAAGAATTGAACAGCAAGGGGGAGTTTCTGCTGAAAGATGGCATTCTGTATCGTTAGCAGGGTTCAGCATTACAGTTGGTGGTTCCTAGAGCAGTCCAGAAAGTGGTGCTCTCCTTGGGACACTCCATTCCATGGGCTGGCCACTTGGGAAAGCACAAAACCATGGCCCATATTAGCAAATGTTTTCATTGGCCTGCAGTGCGCTCTGATGTGACACTGTTCTGTAAAAGCTGCCCTCAGTGCCAGAAGTCTTCTCTTAAAATCCCCTCCAGAGCTCCTCTCCAGTCTCTACCAATTATCAGCCCTCCATTTGAACGGCTAGGAATGGACGTTGTTGGTCCTCTAGAAAGAAGCAAAGCAGGCAACCATTACATGCTGGTTGTGACAGATTACGCTACAAAATATCCAGAGGTCTTTCCTTTGAGATCAATAAAAGCCAAAGCAGTCGCCTCCTGTCTCATACAGTTCTTCTCAAGGGTTGGTTTTCCTCGTGAGATTCTTACTGACCGTGGCACTAACTTTATGTCCACTTTGTTGAAGCAGATAGAATAGAATAATCCTTTAATTGTCCCACAAGGGGAAATTTGGTTGTAACACATATACATACAAACAGGACACAGAACAGAAACGTACACAACTTTTCTTACATATTTACATTAAGGACAATGGTTACTATATACAGAGAGTACTGTACAGTTATTAAATTAAATAAAAATAACTACAGATAAGAGGCAAACCAGGTTGTAGTGCAAATCGGTTAATTAACTTATTGCAGTTACAGCGCAGATGTAAACATCTCCGTTTGTTGGGAGCAGTTCTGATTGTACAGTCTGACAGCTGCAGGGAGGAAGGACCTGCGGAAACGCTCCTTCGTGCATCGAGGATGCAGCAGTCTGTCACTGAAGGAGCTCTGCAGTTCAGCAACATTTACATGCATGGGGTGGGAGACTCTGTCCATCAGAGATGTTATTTTGGCCAGAGTCCTTCTGTCTCCCACCACCTGCACTGGGTCCAGGGTGCATCCCAGAACAGAGCTGGCCTTCCTGATGAGTTTATCCAACCTCTTCCTCTCAGCTGCCGATAAACCGCTGCTCCAACATACAACACTGTCAAAAATGACAGATGCCACCACAGAGTCATAGAAGGTCTTTAGAAGCGCTCCCTGGACTCCAAATGACCTCAGCCGCCTCCGCAGGTCGAGTCTGCTCTGACCCTTCCTGTAAAGAGCATCAGTGTTGTGGCTCCAGTCCAGTTTATTATTCAGGTGAACACCCAGGTACCTATAAGAGTCACTATCTCAATGTCCACTCCCTGGATGTTCACCGGTGTCAGTGTGGTGGGTCTGCGTCTCCGGAAGTCCACCACCAACTCCTTGGTTTTCCCGGCGTTGATCAGCAGGTGGTTCTGCTGACACCAGTCAACAAAGTCCAGAGTGGCAAGGGCCATATGAGATCCAAAAGAAACTTGGACAAACAACCTATAAGGTCGCCATTCGAGATCAGCCCCGTTCCAGCAGAGTACCGCACATTAACCTGCTTAAGGAATGGGTGGAGAGACCAAAAGCAGATGTCTTTCTGATCCGGGAGGTTTCGGAGGAGGAGGAAGCGGATGATCAGTATCTGCCAAAACCAACTCCTCAGGACCTGGATCTCAACCACCTTCCTGAGGAAAGACAGGCTCAGGTGAGAAACCTGTGTAAATTAGATGTGTTCAGTGAAAATCCTGGTAGAACGGACATTGTGGAACATGACGTTGTGTTGAAAGATGGCGCTTCTGTGAGGAGAATGAGTTACAGGATACCTGAGCGTCTATTGATCCCGTTGAAAGAGGAGATCGACCTGATGTTGTCACTAGGAATCATTGAAGCCTCGAAGAGCGAGTGGTGCCACCCGGTGGTCCTGGTGCCAAGGAAGGATGGCGGTATTCGTTTCTGCATAGACTTCAGGTACCTGAATGCAATATCACAGTTTCATTCATATCATGTCTGATTTTGCTGCAGCCTACCTTGATGACATAGTGATTTTCAGTTCTACCTGGGAAGAACACCTGCAACATCTGGGGAAGGTATTGGGACGTCTTCAGTCTGCAGGGTTGACTGTTAATCCAGCTAAGTGTGCCATTGCCAAGGCTGAAACTGAGTACCTTGGGTTTGTGATTGGAAATGGAGTAATAAAACCTCAAGGCGATAAGGTCACCGCCATAGAATCCTGTCCCTTGCTAGAGACCAGAAAACAGATGAGATCGTTTTTGGGTATGGCAGGATTCTATCATCGGTTTATCCCTCATTTCCCTGCCGGGGCAGCTGTTCTGACGGATCTGACTGGTGCCCGAAGTCCCAATAAGATCACCTGGACAGAGGAGGTTAAGATGGCTTTTCAGGACCTACGACAATCTCTGAGTAAGAGCCCAGTCTTGCACAGCCCTGATTTTGAGAGACATTTCATTCTTCAGACTGATGCCTCAGAGAGAGGATTGGGAGCTGTTCTGTTAAAGGGACCGCCTGGAGAGCGTCATCCAGTGGCCTTCATCAGCTGCAAGCTGTTTCCGAGGGAAGTGGACTCCCTGGACTCCTTTAAGTATTATCTTCTCGGACGGGAGTTCATACTGGAAACGGACCACAAGGCTTTTCAATGGATAGAGAGAATGAAGGACACAAATGGAAGGATCACGCGATGGTACCTTGCAATCCAGCCATTCCGGTTCACCATCAACCACATCCCCGACAAGGATAACTGCACTGCAGACTCTCTCTGGCTGTCCCAGGGAGAGACCTGAAGAGGAGGCGTGTGTGATGGCTGCCCTTACAGCCACACAGTGATTATTTTCTGTTATTTTGACCTCTTTTATGGGCCCAAGATTTTGATTCTTTTTGCATGATTTAACCAATTATGTTTTTGGGTTAAATGGGGGGAAAAAAAAAATCTTTTTTTTGGACTTTAACCTGTGCCTAAGTTTCCTTCGCTGCTCGGTCCATCACAAGTGGCATGTAATGAAACAGCAGTGACTCAAATGAACCCTTGCTGGTCAGCTTTCTCTTTAGTCCTACTCTCCAGTAATTGTGTGCAAAATGCTTCTGCTGTTTTATTTAATGACTCTGTGTCCTTCAACATGACTGACACAAGGTCAGGATCCTAGATCGTGGAAAAGAAAAATGCCGTCTCTGGACAGCTCTACTTTTTCTTCCTTTCAAGTCAGACTGAAGGCAGATTGCAGTGACTCACACCACATCTTTTTAGAAACTTAGCAGCCTACTGCCAGGAGACATGGCTGCAACACAAAGGTCTGATATGCCAAAATGTATACTTTTTCACAGCCAGGTCATAATTGTTATTCATGTCGTATTCGTGTGTTTTTTTTTATTTTTATTTTTTATGATATCACATTTGGACCTTTAATCTGTACAGGACTGCTCTCGTAACCTTTAGGTTCAGCACAAAGAAGCGTGCCTCTAAACGTCTGAACTGAAATGTTTTGTTGTCTGACGCACGGAGACAAATGCAGCTGTCAATATCACAAGTCTGTTCCTACTGCTGCACGGGATTAACTGCCTTGCTCAAGATCACCTTTTAAATCTGTAGTGGAATGATACTGTATTTCACAAAAGTGCTTTCTTATTTGTGTATTTTAGATCTCAGGTCCAATAAAGCTGTGGGCTCCGACTAACCTTTGACCCCCATTTCTCCTACATTTTTATTTTATTTTTTTGTCTGTGTGCTATGATAATTAAATAACTGAACTGTTCAGGAAGAGACACACATTAAATAACCATTTTACAGAGCCACCATAGAGAGCATCCTAACGTACGGCATAACAACATGGTATGCAGGGTGCTCAGCTGCAGACAGGAAAGTACTGCAGAGGGTCATCAACACAGCCCAGAAGATCACTGGCTGCTCTCTGCCCAGCCTGGAGGTCACTGCAAACTCTCGGTACCTCAGCAGAGCTGGCAATATCATCAAGGACCACTCTCACCCCAGCAACCAACTGTTTGAACTATTACCGTCAGGCCGACGGTACAGGTCACATAAAACCAGGACAAACAGATTCAGGGATAGCTTCTTTCCCAGAGCTATCACCGTAGTAAATAAGCACAAAAACAATTGAACCTATTCCATACCGTCACTGTCATTATATTATGCTGCTATCCTGTATATATTGTACATACTATTGTTTGAGTACTTATTGTTTTTTTTTTGTACTTTTTATATTTTACATTTATATTTATTATTGAAACTTGCACCAAGGGAGTGGCACTCCAATTTCGTTGTACTCTGTACAATGACAATAAAGGCTATTCTATTCTATTCTAATGAACTAACAAACTAGATAAATAGAAATATTCGTTTTTATATTGTTTTCATTTGAACAATTATTTCAATAATAACATGATTGTGTTTTTCATTGAAAGGGTTGTTAAAATTCTATTTTTGTAGAGTTGGGATGAGCAAGGAAATTTCCCTTTAAAGTAAGACAACATGGATTATGTTATGTCCTTGTTTGCAGAAGAACACTGTTACTGGCAAAGTGAAAAACAAAGAAAACAAAACTGAAGATTTCAGGGGAGAAAACATTACGCTTTTCATTTTACATTTTCACAAATCTGCATTTTTTTTTCTTAATTTATATTTCAGTAGCTCATTTATAGTTTCCACAGATTATTATTGTAGAGACTTTACAGGACAATTTAAAGCACCATGAGGTGACTGTGATTTAGTGCTATACAGATAAAACTGACGATAAATCAAGAAACACTGTTCTGTGGTATGACTCCGGGGCTCTACATAAGCAAGGAACATCATGCAGATGGCGTCTTCTAATTCGACTTATGTGCCAGACTTTGTAGAAATCCCGTAGTTTTTCCTTTTAAGAGAAGTTCTGGGTACTTCATGAGAGAGGTGAGGTCAATATGAGGTGTGAGTGCAATCCGATCTTTTAGGCACGTAAGTCTGATGAACCTGAGTCCGCATGCACGCACAGGATTCAGCACGCATGGTCTGTCTGCGTTTACCCTCCACTGTTGTGTGGAATGTGTAAAACGTGGACACTGTGGATCAAACTCAGACAAACTGCAGTGTAAATGTTTCGGATTGAAGTTCAGAAAAAACTAGAACCTCTTACTTGCTGCCTGTGCTGAATCTCATCACTGCTGTTAATCAGATTACTGTAATTGCTGCGGGACAGTCTCCCGCTGCTGCCATGTGGGAACCCAGTCTCGATTTTCTGTTTAAAATGCACTCGAATGCCTCCTTGTTGCATGTCACGTGTTTCTGTGCCTGTTTAAAGTATGTGTACAAAAACCCGTGTCTGTATGGTGCAGAGCAGTGCGCTTTCCGTCCGTCTGTCCTCAGCACCATGGAGAGCGCGCTAACATGCGCAGCTGAGTCCGGTCCGGAGAGCTGATTCCCGCTGCTGCCAGAATGTGGAGGGAAAGAAAAAGCTTTATTGTGAACATTAAAGTGAACTCTCTCGGTCCATATAATGAGTAGGAGTGGTCACTGTGGAAGGGGTCGTTGGTAATGGAGAGCACAGGAGGGTGGGAGGGGGCTCTATCTGTTGCACACCGGGCTGATTTTCCTGCGGAGAGAAAGCGTCCAAGAGTGGGCAGACTGAGAGCTGAATCGTGACACTTGGAAAAAGAGAAAAACGCTGAGAAAAGGAGGAGCGACGCCCACCGAGCAGCGTCTGGAGTGAGTGGTGACATCAAATGTGGAGCCTTCAAAATACAAGCAGCTCGTGACACGCACGGTGAACTGAGAAACCCCGACACGAGGAGTAAAAACACACATGTGGGTTTTTCTTTCTTTTCTTTTTTTTCGTCCCAAATCAAAGTGATGAGCATACAGATCGGGAGAGGAGCTTTGGAGCGCGGTGTGCGCAACAGAGCATGAGTGCCACTGCGGACACGGAGTGCGCTGTGAGCAGCTGTGTTTATTCCACGAGTAAAGTGTCTTTTTCCTGCAGCTCCAGCTGCTAAACACATTTACCTTTGAAGGAAACTTTTCGTTCCGATGGAAACTGTTTTGATAGTTATTAGGATTTTTTTTCCATTCCTAAAACAACAACAAGTGTTGAGCTGAGGCGCGGATGAAGCAACAGATACGGAGCCGTGAATCTTTCATGTGCATTGTGTGAGTAACAACTCCAAACTCTCCGCCACTCTCCTTATCCGTGACCCTCCCATCTTAGGGACGACTCAGCACATTTGTGATGAGGATGTCCGCCGCTTGCGAGGAAGATCTGAGGGTTCCGCGGACAGTAAATTGATTGTTTTCTCTGTCTTCCTCTTTCTCCCGTGTGTGGAGAATGGCAGCTAAAAATATCCCGGAGATGTTAGGATGAACAGGTTGTTGTTTAGCTGAAACTTAAAGACCCGCGGGAAGATGCTCGGCTGTAGGACATTTTAATTCTCCTCACAGACAAAGTTCGACTGGAGCAGGAAAGAAAAAGAAAGGATCCGTCAGTGCTGATTTCTGTGGTTCATTCCGACCTACGTAGAGAACAGAGAGCAACAGACGAGCTTGGAAGCAGCTTGTTGATGGCACTGCGCACCGGGAGGACTTGGTTTGGGCAGGTCTTGCGCAGGGTCTCTCGGCTGCAAGGCTCCTGGTCCAGGCGCTCGAGCAGTCTCTTGTGTCTCTCCACTAACCAGGAGCAGGATTTGGGCTTCTGCCACCGGGATCACAACAAGGCGGGGGGCTCCAACTCCGGCGTTCACCGGAGCGCACCTTTCCGCGCCTCCGCCTCCAGGCGCTGTCCACACGGCTATCCCCACGCTTGCTGCGTCTTCCCGGAGAATCCGAGGGGACATGAGCCCCTCGGTCGCCGGTTCCTGTTGGCCATGAAGCGGCAAAACGTGCGGACCCTGTCCCTGATCATTTGCACGTTTACATACCTGCTCGTCGGGGCCGCTGTCTTTGACGCCCTGGAGTCCGACTTCGAGATGCGTGAAAAAGAGCAGCTGGAAGCCGAGGAGAAGCGTCTCCAGGGGAAATATAACATCAGCGAGGATGATTACCGCAAACTGGAGAGCATCATCATGGAGGCTGAGCCCCACAGAGCCGGGGTGCAGTGGAAATTCGCAGGGTCATTTTACTTTGCCATCACGGTGATAACCACCATAGGTAAGCCTAAACTCTAACATGTGTATAAATCTTTACAGGCTCACTGTGATCTTTGACGAGGACAGTTACATTTTTAGGGCGATAAAGCGGGCTGTCAGCAACAATTAGGGGAGAGCAGGAACATATTTACAGTACACGTCTGTAGGTAAAGTTTTAAGCAACATGTTGCAGCACTCGCTCCCTGCTCCAAAGGGAATTGCGCGGTGAGAATGGAGCTTTGTGTGTCATCAGCCTCGTGAGATTTAAGCTCCTGAACATCACCTGTAGGTTAAATTACGCGGAAGAATGACGTAGCGTGATGTGCTCGAGTGCACTGTGGAAACATACATCATTTCTTTTCGTGCAGCTGCACAATTTGAACTTTTAACGATGCGTCACCAGGAAAGTCTGACAGAGCAGATCGAGTTCAGGCTGTGAGACACCCCGAGACTGATCCTGAGAGGCCGGAGAGACAAAGCTGTGGCTGGAAGAAGAGCAGCGGGCGGTGTGTTGGTGCTGAAAGAGACAGTTCCTCTGAGTGCAGCCGCAGGCAGGACGAGAGTTCAGCAACTGAAACCTGACGTCACTCCAAGAGATCCTGCTCAGATCCTGCTTTTAAAAAGAAACTGTGTGTTTTGTCCCTGTGGTTATATTTACATTAGGTTTAATGGTTTTCCACAAGAACAAAAAAAGGACAGTGAACACTTTGCTCCAACTTGGCTACAAATAAAGACAGCTGCAGGGCCCGCCTGTGGGCACAAACCATCCCACTTTCCTTCCATTCCTTGCATTTATTTTTATGAGTCTCCTAAAATGCAACATACATCACATCAGTCTGACGCCCCTGGCTCTGACGCATGTGCGTCATAAAGGTTTATTTCAAGCTGGGAAGGAGGGGTAAACAGAGTTTGTCTTTGTTTACGCTCCACCGTCGGAGTGCATTTTAGTAATGCATTTTAGTAATCATACTAACCATAATGTCAGATTGAAGCGACTTGTAATTAATTGCATTAATTGAAATGAACTCAGCAAAATAATAAAATAGAACAAATCCGACCTTTTAATCAGCCCAGATTGGGATTGTAAAAAGTCCGAAACTCGAAAACGAACTTCTTTTTACGCAGAGGTCACAGAGACTCGACATGGTGTTATTCAAGATGATTTTCTTATGGGGAGGAGGACTAATGCACTAGGCTCATAGCTGGCCAGGCAACACCTAAAAGAGACACCAGCACGGCGCAGTGAAGGTGGATCTACTTTTGTTTCCAGGCTACAACGAGAGCCATTGTAATATTCACGTCGGGTGAAGTGGCCACATTTACTGCAGCTCTGTGGGAGACAGCGCTCTTTATGCGTTATCATACTCTTAAGTTCCAATAGTTTAGAGGACAGCCCAACTTTTCTTTCTCTTTTTCCCCCTTTGCAACATGTGAAGGTCTGACCTTTAGTTGACTTCCTGGTGTGACGCGTTAAACTGAGGAAGAGGATGGGATTAGACACACAATTGTTTTGAGTCCACTTGTGCAGGATGGAAATTATATTATTGTATCAGCCTGCAGAAAAGAAAGAGACGAGAAAAGAACACTGTCCAAAAAGTTATTGATTACAAGAGCTTCATTTCATTTTAGAAATGCACCACAAACATAAAGCTGACACAGTCAGGCCGTTCTGCAAAAAGTCGTTAAAATCAGCATTGACTTATAATTGCGGTGCTCTAATGTAAAACACCAGGCGAACAGAGCATTCAGCGGGACTTCAGTTTGATTATTCATTTAAAGGTACATTTAAAAAAAGAAGGATACAGATAAATGTTCCTCTTTTAGACCCCCCCCCCCCTCCCACCACCTTTTTTTATTTTAAAGGATTAGTTTCGCGTTAGTCTTGTGATGGTTTTGTTGTTTTCACCACGATAAACCACAAAACAACAATAAACTGACCTCACTAACAAGTACTGTATGTGTACTTCACACATTGCCATATATTACTCATTTTTGAATTGGAACGCTTCTTTAAATCAGATTGGATTTATTTGCACTTTAGATGACATATGTAAATATTCTATTCTATTCTATTCTAAATTCATGCAGTACTGTGCAAAAGCTTTTTCATATTTTACAGTTCTACTTTCAAGGGGTCAGACCTTGAATCTTTCTGAAAGTGCTCTTGAGATTAAGTCCTCCAGCCTTTCTGAAGGTCTTTCAAAGTGTTTCTTTTGATTATAAGATGAACACAAGAGACAACTTAGCAAAGTACATAACATGCTCCTGTTTCTTTTGTTGAATCTATAGAAAATGCTAAAGATCACTCAGTTTAAATGGAATACAAAAGTACTTTTGCACCAGAAACTGGAGAAGTGAAGGGCAAAAGAAGAAGCATCAGACCTAAAAATTATCTACAGCAGATGAACAGTGTTTGAAAGTCACGCCCTTAAGAAGCAGAAAAACTAAATGAAAGAGCTGACACAGAACCTGACACATACATCTGGTCCTCCAGTTCATCTACTGTGAACTGGTGGCTGTCAAAAACCCAGGAAGGGCAACAGGGAGAAAAGGGTGATGTCTGCCAAATTACATAAGAACCAAACAGAAAATCAGCTGCAACAGGTCACATGGACTGATGAATCCTAATTTGACGTTGATGATTCAAACCCTCATCAGTATGTAAGCAGGAGGTCACGTACAACAGTGACTTTAAGCATGACAATCATCCCAAACTGCACTACTGGTGTAAAAGCACACCTGGACAGTAAAACACAGGGGAACAGTGTGGATTGGATTGACCTCCACAGAGGATCCACCTCAACATTATTCAAGCACTGTGGGTTTTCTTGAAAGAAAAACAAAAGACAGTCGACATCCAAAGAAGAGCTTTGAAAGTCATTCAAGAGGCCTGGAGAATTATTCTTGAAGGCTACTTAAAGAAATTACAGGAAAACTTGACTGAGAGAGTCGAGGCAGCGTTGAAGAATAAAGATGACCGACTTTCAAGTGCAAGTGAGAATTGCACATTTGCTGTTTTTGTTTTATCTACTGTATCTGCATTTATGTTGGCTATAACTCACTGCACCAATTTCCCATTTTTATAGTAAAATATTTTTAAAAATGTAGGTGGAACCAAGACTTTTTTCACAGTACTGCATAATATATATAAATGATTAACATAACTAATATGATATAGTGTATTTACTGGCATGGTACCCTGATATTTACCCTTTTAAAAGAAATTTGTGTCAAATTAATGAAGGTAATTAAAATTTGTTTCCAGGATTTCTAAGGGTCATATATCTGATCTCTCTGTGCCACAGAGCTCCACTCTGGGGTTGCCATGTTAGTGTTTGTTTTTGTGTCAAATATGTCTCAATCCAGAGTTAAAAACGGTCCAAAAACAAATGCACAAATCCATCTGATTTACTGAAAACCACCAAATTTTTTATGTTAGAAATTAGTCATCCACCCAATGATTGAATGCTCCTAAAATGCACATCTGACCTGAAAGCAAACGACTCTGTGCCTTAGAGCACAAGCCTGCAAGATCACCAAACTTTGCTTTTTCATCAAGCAAGAGAGTTCTTCTTCTTCTCTGAGAAAAAACAAAACAAAAAACAACGATGAAGCACAGACTGGACAAAATGGACAAAGACAGTTTTCATTAGATGAAACCGTCACCTGGTCATAGCGAAGTTCAGTGAGTTTGATATGTTCAATACTCTCAATGATATTACAGTAGGTTTTAGTCAGATGGCATTTATTTTCTTGGTGCCTTGGGGACACTGTACAACTGGAAAGTCAAGGCAATCACAGAAAAGTGTCTTGATGTGAGTTTGATATCTTTTTTGGTGATTTTCCAGCCACTTCAGACTTCATAAGGTTTCATCTGACACTCCAAGTAGGTTAAATCTTACTTGTGGGTTGTATTTGACCCAGCCGTTTGTGCCTTTAGGCAGTGGAGCTTTGATTTTTCTTTTCTCTCTCTGATTTGATGAGTTCGCTCAATGATTGGATGGCACGCTCAAAAATAACATTCATCTGACAGTGGGAACTTTAATTCTTACACTCCTACCTGTTCTCAGAAATAATGAAACCCGTTTTGTTTTTCCAGTCATTATTTCAGCCGCTAAAAGTGGAAGTAGTTTTGTGTGAAATGAAACTGCTGCAAAGATAAGGGACCAATTTGGGCTGTGTCAACTATGAGCTGTTTGTGGAAGCTAATTAAATTCAGTGTGAACACGAGGGACTATACAAGTGAGGCACAAAGATCTCTATTAAGATATGTGGTACTACACGTTGTTTTTCTTGGTTATGTACATATACAGGGGTATAAAACACACACTATACACCGAATATCACATGACCGTATCGATAAGACAGGTTACCATCTTACTGTAAAACCTGCCAGCATTCAGCCAAGTACATTCATCATTGGCTCACTATAAATCTTTAAAGATCTTTCTATTAATATCGATGCATACCCCATGAGTCCAACTGCATCACATACTCATTGGTGATAAAGTAAAAGAATCACCCATAAAGTGAAGTGAATAAATATTATATAAAATTATATATTGTATTTACTACATAAATCCCAAAATAATGTAGTAATTTAATTTAGTTTTTTTTTTTTAAAGAAAAATCTTGTTTTAAAGGAAAAGAATTACTTCAGTATTGATCATCATTTAGAAAAAAAAGTGTTTTGGTTAACATGAGCGAACAAACAAGCTGTGGGAGGGCCACTGCAAAGAAACCTTCTCACTTTGTTTGGATTTTATATTAAAAATAACTTCCTGAGATAAATTGAGATAAATTGCCAATTCCCAGGTTACTGAACCTTTCATAAAACGAAAAAGAGGGAAATTGATTGTATACGTTTTAATTTGTATCATTTTTGTATCAAAAACATATAAGCCTGTTAGGATAGATGCTGTAGAGGTCTAAAAACTCAGGTATCAAATATGATATACTTGGAGTTATAGGGTCAAAACTGAATAGATACAGTTTTTAATAGAGTTAACACTGGAAATGATTATTTTCAATGTATGACCAGTGTGAATACAGTTCAGTTCAAATGCTACTGAAAATTCTTTACTGTAACAGCAGCAGTGGTAACAGGAGTTGGAGATAGTAATTGTGGTAATAACAGGGAGAGCTGCAGGATGAAAAACCCTGAATGTCAGGGCTGCACTTTAAATTAAGGATGTATACTTAATATACTTACAGATGATTTTTTTTAAAATCTGGTCTATCATCTACATCTGGAAGCCTCACCTGGGCGTGCCTTAGGCCCAGGAAAAGTTATAGTGCAAGTCGTGATCAGAAGCTAATTTTTATTACCATCATACTCCTGATCATGAGAGAAAAGGCCAGAGGCCTGAAACTGGAGCCTAGCTGTGATGATATTAGTGCAGGTCTCAGCCTTAGTATGTATAAAGGCCCTGAGATGACTTTTGTCGTGATTTGCAGGTTTATAAATAAAACTGAATTGACTTGACTGTCAGAGCAGCTGTCTTGAGGGGCCCATCTCGGCTGCCAGGATGAAGCTGTAAGCACTCTGCACAGCACCCCTCGATTCAGACCGGCCTGCAAGTTCACTCTATTTATTTCTCATGATTAATTGCTCCAAATGTGATGACAGCATGTGGCGAGCGCGAAGTGTTCTCGCCGAAACTCTGCTCAGAGGGAGAAGAGCAACAACAGCGTGCTATGGTGAGCTTATACACCTGCCTCATGTTGCCAGGAGACTAAAGACAGCTTAAAAGGTGAAAGTCATCTCTGCCAAATGTCTGGAAATATCAACATTTGTCTATACAGTGGATATGAACAGTTCAGGGTATGACTGAAAACTGTCACCAGTTATATTTTTGGACAGTGACTCAAACTGTGACAAAATTCTTGTCAATATTAATGTTTCACATATGGTGTAATTATTCACTGTGTCGTTATGATGTGCCAAAACATTATCAAAGTGTTCCATGACACCCAGTCTAATAAAGGTTTATCAGTGTGAGCACCACTTTAAACCCTAATTACATTTCAAACAAAAACATAATGCTTTATAATCGAATATAAAATAAGGTCTTATACCTCAAATTAAAGATTTTTCAATCTCCTCTTTTACAGTTTGAACCATCAAAACTACAATTCATATTACATAAACAATATCAGCCAAATGTAAGAGAAAATAATGACGAAATCAGAGTAACATATTAGCAATTAGCATGACAGCAGATGATTAGCATGAGTTAATCAAATTTGATTAGCACGAGCTAATCAAAGACAAGCATCTAGACCAATGAGTCTTTTAGCTTTATCCTACATTATAGTCAGAGATCAGCATGATAAACAAATAAAGCTATTCCTCCTTTAAGTTGATTTAAAAAAATTTGAGCTAGTAGAACAAGCATGCTAGCAGAAATTTCCACATCCAACGATGCTTTAGCTTAAATCTATAATTAGCAAACCTAAATGCATGTATAAAAACTAAACAGATGAAACAGTAATAATTAATGTGGTGGCTCATCTGGGATAGATTTTTATTCCTTCTTTAGATTATTTAACTGCTTTTATTTGTATAAAATGGCTAACAGGAAGAGTAGACTCATAACCTTTATTAGTTAGCATAACACACAGCTTCTGTAAAAGCTCTATGTTGTGCTCTAGGTGTTTAGGCCTGCCAGGGCTACACAGTATAGTAGTACCCTGCGCTACAGACAAGTTTAGCTATGAAAAAACCTCCAGCGGCTTCATGGACTAGCTGCGCTCAAACACTGCTGTCTAGTGTCGAGCAGGAAGTCAGTGTTTACAGGTTTGTGGGTTTTTCCCCAGTGCTAACCCTTTTCACCTTAAATACAGTTTTGTGTAGCACCAGTAACTTACAAATGTTGGCCGTTGCAGCTGAGAAGTACTCTGTAGTAACACGTTATTATCGTTATTGTCCACAGAGATACAAGGCTAGAGGAAACCTAAGGTGAATAACTTAACATGATTCAATAGTGAAACTGTGAAAGCCTATTTTCAGAAAAGTAAAGTGAAATGCTTTTATTTTGTAGTGCTCCATAAGTGAGTGGTGTCCTCGTAGATAAATTCATCACCCGTCCTTTCTAATGAAAGCTCTTTGTGAAGATGAGTCAGATGCTGCATCTCTGTTGGAGCTATTGTGCCAGTCACAGTTTCCATTACACTGCAAAGCAACTGGCACTTCCAGCGCACGTCTTCTTGCAGGCTTTGTGAACCTGTGCTCACTTACTGAGGCCGGTTTATGTAGCAGTCCACTCAGAGAGAGTACTTTATGAGGCCACCTGTTTAAAACAAGTCTTTATGGACTGTAAGGTTTTTATAATATCTATAAATGATCTAATGGTAGAAAAGTAGTGTGTAAATATTAACTGATTGTCAGTATAAGTCATACTGTTTTTACTGAATAAGCTGAGGTGTTATTGGTCATGGTGTGTATGACTTATATAGATGGTATATGCTTGGGCGAGAAAGGCATATTACATGTGATTGACATGCAATATGCAGATGTGTTAGGATCCATTTACATAGAATGCACGTCCTCTGATTGGTGTGATACTGCAGTCGGGCTACAAGCTGCTAAAAACAGCGTTTTGCTCGTCATCCTCTGGTTTGATAATAAACACTGTAATCTTGACAGGAATTGTTAGGTAGAGTCCTGGCAAAGTGAAGCATGCAGACAGTGATTGTTGTGTGTTTGTGTGTGTGTGAGATGGGCTGGAGGGTCAGTCCAGTAAGAGCTAAATACAGATTCAGTTGTCCAACATGGACAATCTGTATGCACCTCAAGGACTGATAGGAGAGCTGGACATACAATGTATATTTTACATCACTGTTCAACTTTGCTTTTCTTGGCTGGCAGTGGTGCAGCAGTTACTGCACCTCATGCTGTGCAGGTAAAATAAACACAGAGTCTTATATGAATTTTCTTGATGCCGTTATGAGCTGGAAAACCACGACTTTCACATTACTTTGCATAGACACATAAATCAAGGACACCGGATTAGATGATTTCCTCTCTCAAGCAGTGCATGATGGAGTATACAGTGTATTTTAAATCCAGGTGATTTGCTCATTAATAATACAAGACACTGAGCAGCACATTTATAATGATTAATAGCACATTATGGTACAATTAATAAGGATATGAATAAAGGCTTAAATTAAAAATGCCATAGTGTTGTTTTTTTTTACTGATTTGGCAAGACTTTAGTTGTCATCAATCCAAACAACTGACTAATTCATTTTTTAACCTAAAGCTCACTTCTCAGATCATTTAAGAAGCAATGGAATAAAAATAACCACATTTCTATTCTGTAAAAATGTACTAAATCTTCCCAGTCCTATAAGTAATCATTGTGACGTGTGTTAGTGGATATTTTTTAGACCTTTTTCCTGAACCACGAGGTTCAGCTCGGAGTTGGTTTCATCTTAAGAATTTTAACTAAAATGTGTCAACGACTGGCACAAAATATTGCACAGACAAATGATTACTGCCTGCAATCGGGTCTACTTTTTCCCCTGTAATTTTGTTTGAGAACACACACCTCAGACTCTGATATACAGGGTGGGCCATTTATATGGATACACCGTAATAACATGGGAATGGTTGGTGATATTAAAGTCCTGTTTGTGGCACATTAGTATATGTGAGGGGGCAAACTCCTCAAGATGGGTGGTGACCACGGTGGCCATTTAGAAGTCGGCCATCTGGGATACAACTTTTGTTTTTTCAATAGGAAGAGGGCCATGTGACACATCAAACTTATTGGTAATGTCACAAGAAAAACAATGGTGTGCTTGGTTTCAACCTAACTTTAATATACTGCTGCATGGGCTGGGCCGTAGTTACATTGTCAGGTCCTAAAAATGAGCTTTAAAATAAACAATGGTAATAAAAACCGAGAGAGGCCGACAGTGATCACTGCGTTTTTTAGGGGCTTGTTAAGATTAAACAGAACAAGATACAAAGCATTAAAACATGTTAGAAACACAACAGCCTTGATAAACGCAGAGTAGTTTGGACCCGGAAGCAGGATTCATACGTCATCGCTTAAAGACCGGATTAAACTGAGGTGATAAACTTGATAAACATTGGACTTGCTGCAACAAAAAAAGTTGCAAACAATAAAAAAACTAGATAATGGAGATGTTCATAAACTCACATCATGTTTATTAGGTACACCTTGCTGGTTCCAGGTTGGACTCCTTTATGTCTTTATACCTGGCTTAAGTCTTTGGCCTCAGGTGCATGTGTGGATCTGATGGGTTGTTACAGACATCTGGTGAGAATTTCATGTCAATAGCACCTTTATAAATATATTTACTTAGAAAATTGGTGACATGTTCAATACTTATTTACACCCCCCTCCAACCACACACACACAAACAAATGCTATGTGTTACTTCATCACCTGTAAAATGTTTAAAATGACTATCAGCGTTTCCCATGTCACCAATGTCATAACACGGGCACAGAATATTTAAATGTACGCTGCTGAGTTCAATGAGACGATCCTCTCATATTTGTAAGAAATAATGTAGCATTTGCATCTGGAATGTGAAGTAACAATGTACAGATTTTTTTCTTTGAAGTTTTTTTTTTATAGTATTTTAATTGAAAAACACTGATCTAAAGAACGAGCAAGGCTTTTGCTACATGATTCTTCTGTTGTTATCCCCTTGGCTACAGCGTTACGTTACCTGGGTACATCCAGCAAGTTCTAATGTCCTCTGAGGTTTTCTCACTTGATACTTTTTTTCATCCCCAGTATGCATGATCAAAACGATGCTGTGAATTACAGCCAGTCTGTTTGGCAGCTGATAGCTGTAATTCCTTATTATGTTGGCAGAATTTATACTTGCCGCTCCTCTGAAAACAAGAAAGTTGTTAATATAGTGTCTGACTTCTCACTGAAAAATAACTTGAGCCGCTTACCCTAGCTGCACTTTGTAGCAAGTAGATTATTTTCACTTTGCTAGAGTGTCCTACCGGGAGCTTGATGGAGGTCTCCACGCAGATCGATGGGAATGTGTTTCTGTGGTGCTGATGCTCACTGTGGGAGTCACTCACTCCGGAGCCGGTTGGTCTGTTTTCAACGCTCAGAGGGTAAACTGTTTGCATGAGGTCCCTCTGTGCAGCCCAGTTTGGCCCTGTGACTTCATCCTAAAAATAAATAAATAGATAAATAAAAAGATATAAAGGAGTGTAACATGCCCAGTCTGCTTATTTGTAAGAAGTGCTTCTCAGCCTGTGATAACAGCAGAATTTTCTCAGTCGCTGAAGAGAGATTTTCTAATGTCTATCAAAATAACCTCAATGATGCACTAAAGATAAAAGTGAAGCTATCTGTGCTTTTGTCAAGCATGACTTGGTGCATGCCTGTGTAGGGGTCTTTCTGGTCCAATTGGATTCATTTCCACAATTGTATGATGAAATTTCATGGACGGTAAGGCTGTTTTGCTAAGGTGAGCAGAGCTAATAAGAAGGTGGTGTGTTTCCAGGTTAACAAACGTAACAAAAAGCTACATTTAGAGTCTGGATAGAGGTGGTTTAATCTACGTGTCTCCCAATTGTGAGTCAAGAATTTGAGATTCATATTTTGGACTTACCTAACACATTGTTTCCAGCAGTGACAAAGACTCAGAGATCTAAGGAGAGAAACTAAAGATCTGTGGTCACACCTGCAAAACCATTCCCTTTTGGGGGGGGGGGGCTATATTGCAGTGCATCTGTGATATAGCAGTGCATCTGTTGTCCCTTTCCCTCATATCCAGAGCAGGTGAAATTGATTAAAAACCGGATGTTCCTGAAGTTTACTAATGCATGGTACCAGTGCAAACTGGTATCCTGATTGTGGATGGATGGAAAAAAAACAAAAACCTAAGATAAATCACATAATTTACTCCTGATGCTACAGTATTGTAGTCTTATTTAAAGAACTATGCAAGATGCTGTTGTAATTGCTGACTTTGTGCTTTTAGTTCTTCCAAAGAGATATCTACCTCACAAGAGCAATAAGCTTGCGGCTGAGGTAAGCAACATCTAGCTACAGCAGCAGCAGAAGAAGCTATGAAACGTAGGTAGTCTGAGAAAAACAAGCAGAACAGATTCTATTTCAAGCTTCAGTGCCCTGTGCTGTTCTTTCTCCCCATTAAACCACTGATTTCATCCATCACAACACTGTCAGTGCATGTGGACAGCATTTTATAAGCATGTTGTCATTGTGTGAAGAGAGAAACCTAGATATATATATGTGTGTGTGTGTGTGTGTGTGTTCACATCCCCCAGGGAGGGAGCCCTGCTCTCACAGCCAGAGTCTCTCGGTGTTGCGATGACTGGTTGTTCCACTCCAGCACTGACGAAACAGCGCAGAGCGCCTCACTCAGACTCGAGTGTGGTTCGGTGAGCTGTTGCTTGATGAACCGTAGTGCCTCTTTGTTGCAGAGGGGCACTGAGTCCAGGTGGCGTCCTTCTTAGGCAGCTTACAAGAGGAGCCATGCTGAATGAAAATGGGAAAATGTAGCTGGTATATAAAGTTTAACAAACACGGCTTTTACTTTCTTCTCATATGTGTGGGGTTAATATGAAATTCCAGTTGTTTGTCAAAAATGACCAAAAACAATCAAACAAACCAAAAAATTCCACGTGTTTGCTCTTGTTACACCGGGATTAATAAATATGCGCAGGACCTTTTACCATCCTCACATAAGACTCCAGGATCGAATGCCAACTTCAATACATATATTACTTAACTTTTTATATAACATAACTAAACTGCAGTGGGGTTTGCTTATAAATTATACAAAATAATATCAATGCGGTATATTATGACTTTGAGGAGATGCATAACCACAGGTCAGTATTTCTTCAAGCATTAATTCTGGGTTATGTCACATACAGCAAGTTACAAAGACAAATCAAAGTTAAAGGTTTCAAGAGAGACCACACTGTATCATCTGTTGGCACAAGAACAAACTGTGGGACATTTAAATTGATGCTTCGTGCTGTTTAATATATGAGGAATGCCTCTCAATAGATAATCAGTACAACTTCAAAACTTGAAATACTTCTGCCTTCTGACTCATGAGCATCGTGGCTGTAAGCAGAAGTGAACATCAAAAATCTGATAGTTGTCTGCCAACAATTCAATTTAATCTATTTATACAGTGCCAATCACAACAACAGTCACCTCAAGGCACTTTATATTGTAAGGTAAATCCCACAATAATATTGTGGGATTTTCTCCCACAATTTTCTCTTTTTCAGACCATTCTCTGTAAACCCTAGAGATGCTTCTGTGGGAAAATCCCAGTAGATTGTTTCTGAAGTACCCAGTCCAGCCCATTTATTCAATTCAATTCAATTTTATTTATATAGCGCCAAATCACAACAAAAGTTGCCTCAAGGAGCTTCATAGATACAGAGAAAAACTCAACAATCATATGACCCCCTATGAGCAAGCACTTTGGTGAGAGTGAGAAGGAAAAACTCCCTTTTAACAGGAAGAAACCTCCGGCAGAACCAGGCTCAGGGAGGGGCGGGGCCATCTGCTGTGACCGGTTGGGGAGAGAGAAGGAAGACAGGATAACAGATTTGCTGTAGAAGAGAGCCAACACTCAGTGAGGTGACAGTGAGGCCTGAAGGAGCCCAGCATGTCTGGCCAGAAAACAGAGATTTGACACAATACAGGAAATATCTGCAACTGATAAACATTTTAGTAACTCAAAGCAACTACTTGTTTAAAAATTAATCTAAGAGTAAGCTGGTACTCACTGAAGAGCTTCTGTGTTTGCAGTCGTTGGCCTGTCAGCATGCTGTAACATTACAATGAATTTTGTCTGTGCATTTATGTGCTCCCTGTCAATAAAATCTGGAGCTGACACATGGAGACAATCCCAAAAACTGAAAACTGGCACAAAAATGGCGACTTTTAGCTCTTTCCAAAAGCACGTGAATCCCCAAAGAACCCCAACTCAACAGCATCAAAAAGCAAATAACCGGTACATGCTTGGGCCTCTGTGGATACATCAGAACAAAGACGATGTGTTCTGGGGGTTTTTTATGCTGCTATAGGTTTAATAAAACAAGATGTTATTGTCTGTTTAAGCTGCAGGTTAACAGTTGTCTCCACCCAAATGATCACATTACCTGGCTTGTTGACTTGCTATCAATAACTAATCTAGGTTGCACTACACACTGTAACCAACACTTATAGCTTAATACAATGTTACAAGTTCTGTTCGACCTTCCAAGGTGTTTTTTTTTTCCAACTTGAACTGGTGTTCAAGTGAATTTGCAAGTCACATATGTTTATCTGATTTGTGATTCTACAACACAACAGGTCACACGTTACTGCTGTCGCATTCTTCCTTCATGCTGAATCACCAGAGTGTTGTCGAACCCTTTGAAAATGATGAGCATTTCAGTAGCAACAAATGAGCGTGCACAGGAAATCTGTGGGCTGGTCAGTAGGAGTTATCCAAAACGTTTTCTGTCCTAAAGTGTGTTACACTGAGAGCTTCCTGTGAACGTCATCACCTGAATCCAAGTCGTATTTCCCAGAAGTCTGGGATTAAAGTGGACTGTGCAACAAAGATCTGACATTTAGCTCACGTCATCCTTTGGCTGCTGGTTGCATTTTGATCCACTATGGCCGCCCCGGGCTGTGAGTCAGCATGGCATACTATACAGCTGCCAAACTGCTGGGTGTTCCTGCTTGCAGCTCAGACACAAAGAACGTTTACTTTTCATCTTATTGTTATGTCCCTGAAGTCTCTGACATGTAATTCCTATAAAGGGCCTGCGTATAACACTGCACAGGTATTTTATGTAATTTCTCAGCACATACATTGAGAGCGCCGATGACCAATGCTACTCCACCTGCTGTTAATTCTCTCCCGCTGGACCCTGACAGTCATCTTCACTATGCTGCTCTGCACTGTAATACACTCCCACACGGTCTTATCACAACCACTTTATTCCATCTGTAGAAAGAGTGGGAGTGTGTGGTCTCCCGTATGAGTTATTGCCACGGAACAGCAGCATGAAATCGGCGTCGGTGGCTTGCGCACAGTGTGTGGTCCGCTAGTGTTTTTGATACACGAGTAGTGCCTCTGATACTAAATGTGGGACCCCCAGAGGGTGAAATACAAATACAGTGTAAAAGCACAGTGACAGTAGAGTTACATAGGTTGGAAAAAACAAATAAAGCAGCGTGGCGTGGGCTCTAATTCTCACAGTATCGCCTGCATTATAAACCACAAACAGTGTGGGTGCATGTGAACTTATTTTGCTCTGAATTGTAGGACAAGGTCATACTACTTTAATTTAACAATGAAAAGGAATTAACACGGTGCTGCACTGATTATGCAATGCACACTTTTAGAGAGCGCCGAAAAATTATGCATGCAGGTGGTCGGCCTTACAATCCAGTCAGCCGCATGAAGAAACGTGAGTGCGTCCCATAGAAACGGCTGGCATTTCAGGCAAATTTTCCATGAACAACTCATTGATAGAGCGCCTCTATGTAAATGTGGTACATTTGAGCAACATTATAAGGAAAATGGTGTCTTCTATCATTCCAAAAACATGTCAAACATGGCAAAACATGTAATGTTGTTTTGTGGAAAAATGGAGTTCACGCTTCTTGTGAGTGTTTGGTCTCATACGTCCTTATAAAACAGAACTGAATGAACTCTGTTTAAAATTCACATCACTTCAATATGCAATCTGGACTCATGTTCATCCCTGCTCCAATTTTTCATACTTTGTATGAGTCACAGTTTTTTTGTTGTTTACCTTTTACCGGGCCTTGGTGCAGCCCCCTCAGGTCATCCTCCGTCTGAAACAAGCCATCTTAGCTCCTTTCGCTCTCGCTTTAAGCCTGCTTTCCCTAGATCAGAAGAAATGTGTGCATATTCTGACCTACATACAAATATAAACTCATGTAACTCATTGTCCTGTTCAAGAAACCAGTTTGAGGTGATTCAAGATTTGCGATACGCTGTGTTATCCAGCTGGAATCAGCCGTCAGACGATGTCTACACTGTCGGTATAAATGGATGAACATGAACAATGCTCAGTTTCTACTAAGGGGTCAAAGCGTGCCAGGAAAAGGTCTGCCATGGCATTACACCAGCACCATGCTTCCATATTATTTAAGCCAAATTCTGACCTTACCGACTGAATGTCACAGTAAGAATCGAGACTCATCAGAACGAGCAAAGATTTTCCAATCTTCTATTGTCCAATTTTTGATGGGGCCATGTGAACTGTGGTGTAAATTTCCTGTAGCTGAGAGG
The DNA here is from genome assembly GCF_965226115.1 of Aulonocara stuartgranti. Lineage (NCBI taxonomy): Eukaryota > Metazoa > Chordata > Actinopteri > Cichliformes > Cichlidae > Aulonocara > Aulonocara stuartgranti. The sequence continues at coordinate 9,411,709 of NC_138957.1, read as the reverse complement.
AGTGGCACCGGATGTGGTCTTCTGCTGCTGTTGGCCAAATGCTTTAAGGTTTAACACGTGCATTTAGAAATACTCTGTCTTTGATGTAATGAGTGGTAATTTCAGTTCCTGTTGCTTTCTTATCAGCTCAGAGCAGTCTGGCATCAGCAAGACATTTTCACCCTGCTCAGTGGATATTTTCTCTTTTTCAGACCATTCTCTGTAAACCCTAGAGATGGTTCTGTGGGAAAATCCCAGTAGATTGTTTCTGAAGTACCCAGTCCAGCCCATCTATTCAATTCAATTCAATTCAGTTTTATTTATATAGCGCCAAATCACAACAAAAGTTGCCTCAAGGCGCTTCATAGATACAGAGAAAAACCCAACAATCATATGACCCCCTATGAGCAAGCACTTTGGCGACAGTGGGAAGGAAAAACTCCCTTTTAACAGGAAGAAACCTCCAGCAGAACCAGGCTCAGGGAGGGGCGGGGCTATCTGCTGCGACCAGTTGGGGCGAGAGAAGAAAGACAGGATAACAGATTTGCTGTGGAAGAAAGACAGAGGTTAATAACAGATATGATTCAATGCAGAGAGGTCTATTAACACATAGTGAGTGAGAAAGGTGACTGGAAAGGAAAAGCTCAATGCATCATGGGAATCCCCGGCAGCCTACATCTATTGCAGCATAACTAAGGGAGGATTCAGGGTCACCTGGTCCAGCCCTAACTATATGCTTTAGCAAAAAGGAAAGTTTTAAGCCTAATCTTAAAAGTAGAGATAGTGTCTGTCTCCCGAATCCAAACTGGAAGCTGGTTCCACAGAAGAGGGGCCTGAAAACTGAAGGCTCTGCCTCCCATTCTACTTTTAAATACTCTAGGAACAACAAGTAGGCCTGCAGAGCGAGAGCGAAGTGCTCTAATAGGGTGATGTGGTACTACAAGGTCATTAAGATCTAGTCCAGCCTGGAAGTAATAAATGTGGCATCTGGTGCCAGGCAGGTCATTTTGACCATGTCTTACACACCTCGGTGCATTGAGTTGCCATGTGATTGACTGCTGTAGCAAAATAGGGACGAACATTCAAAAGCAAACATACGTTTTGATGAATACAATTTCAAATCGATAAAAGAAAATGAGACTTTATGTTGATGTATTAGAGGGGAAACGTCCCTTTTAATTAGACCAGTGCTCAAGCCTGAGATTCTACTTTTGGAGCTGTTCCTTGGTGAATTTGTTAGTGTGCGTAGGATGATTATCCTGTTGATTTTGTGACACGTGTCCCCACCTTATCGCCAAGAACCCTTTGATATAACACGGAACTGTTAGTAGAGTCAATGAATGCAAGCTGTCCTGTTCCTGAGGGAGAAAAGCAACGGCAACAGTAGCACCACAGCTCAAAATTGGTTTGACGTTTTTTCCTGGGAATTTGCATCACACCTGCAGACTTGTTACTCTGTCTCTTGTATGTCTGTCTAGACTAGAGCATGCCATTCCTAGTTTCTTGATCTTGGCCCATATGTTCATTGTTCAACAGCTGTAATAATTACTTGCAGATATTCTAAGAAATTGTAAGATTACCGGAGACTTCTTTATTTTTATCTTTTTAAACAATCTTGAACAGTTTGTAGTTTGGCTTAATACGTCATTGGGAATAAACACAACATAAAGATGATTTTTCTTCTTTTTAAAATCCATTTCCTGCTCACAGGCATCCATAAGTTATTTTCTTTTGAAGGCCTTCTTTAAAGTCTTAACACGATGGTACCACACTTCAGTAGCAAAGGAAACACGAAGTCCTTGATGTCAGGAGTTTAAATAAGATAGAATCCATTTGGGGGTTCTACTCTCTGGGACCTAATCTGGAAATCTTGAATCTTTCTGTTGAATTTCAATTTCTGATGAATGTTTCAAATATGTAAGTACCTACAAAAGGCCTGATTAGCTTTAAGTTAAGTGTGCTGAAGTTAGATGCCATAAAAATCCTGGCAAATCGTGTGGTGTCCAGACAGAAGTGAAGGTGGAAAACAGCTAAGCCAGTTTTCAGTTTTCAGAGCCAAGAGTCGACAGGCTGACCATTAGTAAAGGCTGCCTGGGTGCTGCGGGTCAACACTATCACAGATCTGCCGAGATGTGCGTCCTATGTCTCTGAAATGCAAAAACTAACTGAGATCTCAGTTTGAGATAACTTTCTAACTAGAGGAAGTCATGTTGATGAGACTTGAGAGAGGCAACAGCGGCCTACCCAGCCAAGTGGTGTCCATTTCGCTGGGGAGGTGATTTTATTCAGAAGAGTGTGAATGTCTGTTGCTTAGCAGTGCTCAATGACCATATTTCCCGATGCTGGGCAATGAGTGTCATTAGGTGCAGCCTAACAGGGGGATATACAGTGACACCTGGGACAGCTCAGAGTCCTGCCATGAGCAGGCTGCAGGATGTGAATGCTACATGACGAATTTGTACTAATTCTGCACCGGGAGGATTGTGATGACCACGCTGCGCTGTGGCTGCTGCAGAATGCATTCAGCAAAATGTTCTCTACAGAGGTTTAATTGGCATTTTATAGGACGCACGGGGAGATTATGCTTTGAAGTTAATGGCAGTTTTCAACAGTGAGTAGAGCAGAGCTGATGCTGGTACTGTGCTCCAGGTTTCTTGTGATTCGTTTGTTCGCCTCATAGAACAGCATTACAATTAATCTCGCCTAAAGCACATTTTGAGTTTGTATCTGTATGAAATAGTGTGAGAGAAAGTCCCCTTTGTACATTTTAATTTGTTGGGGTCATTAACTCTAAAACATGTAATGAGAAAGTAAAGAGTGAGCTGAAGAAGCAGAGAAACAGAATAACCTTTTAATAATGAACTGAAAAAAATCTAAAAACGAATAAACGCAATAAAGGAAATGAAAAAGATGAGTGGGCAGTATACAGTAACCACTAATCAGCCCCGACTTGTCTGCATGTATAGCACACGTATTGTGTACTACAGGCACCCTTCTCTCTAAAACAAGCAGCAGATCCTTTGGGACCTGCAGACTGTGCAGTACATGGACTGTGTTATGTTTCCTGAGCCATTCTTGAGGAGTTTGTGATGTGGCAGGATGCACAGTCAAGCAAGGGGAGCCTGCTTCTCGTGTTACTATGGGAAAAACACAAGAAATAAATTACCACCAAAGCCTGTATATAAAAGATGGAAGTAGTCACCATGATGACAGGACTCTGCATTTTGAAGCATGAAAATTAAACATCATTTTGACATAAAACCATGTTTTAGTTGTCATCTAAAATCTTCAAGCCTGGTTAGCAAACTGCATTCAAAGATCCACGAGGGTGAAAACCTTTTTCGTTTGTCTTTATTTCTTTCGGTAACACTCTGAAAAGATCAAAAGCTTCATTTTCTTACCCCAGAGATTTCACCTTGATTACCACAGAAGAAATTATCCAATGAAAAGTTTTGTTTTACAGTTTGCAGTAATGACTACCTCTTGATTTATTTGGGAGTATTATAGTTAGATTATTCGTTAATTGCTTATCAACATTCATTTTATAAATAAGTGAACAGATTGTATTGATGTGAAATTGTTGTTTCATAGCAACCAGTTACTCTTGTCTCATTAGTTTTCTTTCCAGCACGGTTAATTAACTAACTGGAAAAGTGATGTGAAAGCGAGTGACTATTGGATTCACCATGAAGCTACGAACACAACTGGATACTTGTTGACAAACTAACTGTAGCAACATGTCTGCAGGAGGCGAAACATCCAAACAGTAAAAAACAACAAAAAAAAAACCAGCCAACAAACTAATAAACAAATAAAAAACATTTTGATGTCAATTCTGGATATCATCAAAGCATTTTTTTTTAAAATTCCAGAAAGTTGATTGGGTCCAGTTGGACACTGCACATGAACAGGATCAACAGTCTGGCATTTCTTTCCTGAATAAACGGTGAATGGACAGATTCTTATTTAGTATTTCTATAAAGCACGCCTCATTCACACAAGCACTTTCTTCTATGCTTAAGTCCTTTCTATCTACCATTCACACGCACTCACACTCGCATGGATGCATCAGAGAGCAACTTGGGGTTCGTATCTTGCCCAAGGATAGTTGGCAGTGGAGCAGCCAGGGAACAAACTACCAACCTTCTGATAAGTAGGTGACCTGCACTATCTCCTGAGCTACAGCTACCCCAGTATGCATTATAACATCTTTTTTAAATTTACCAACTAACACTATATTATATATAGATTTATATATCTATATATAATCAATAACAATATTTCTATTTCCAGATATTACTAGATATTTTTGGTGATATCGAGAAAAAACATTACACAAAATTTTATGAGACTTTTTTTTTCTCTGATATTTTTATTAAATTGAAGCAACAGAGAAAAACAGATACACACAGAAATGTTAAACAACAAACACGTAGGTTTCACAATGATTGTTTGAACTGAAATAATAGAATACAGATTAATGACACGCTTACATATCTTGTAGTTGCTTTTATCAGTGTACCCCCTACCCATACCACATTTATGAGACTTTTTTATTAATTTTCTTTTTTACATATGATCTACAGACTTTTTGAATATTTTCAGTATTAATTAATTCAGTATTAAATATAAAATTGGGTATTGGGCAAATGCGCTATCCAAATGCTTTGTTAATTTCTAAATATTCTTCCTTTAAGCATCTTCTAAATACTTAATAGTTCTTTCTAATTATTCCAGTATTACAGCCTTTACTAAAAAGCAGTGTTTTGTGACATAGGAATAACAACAAACTGTGCTGCAGGGGAGTGTAGAACCACAGTCTTCAGTGATGAAGCATTAAATCCATATGGCTCTTGCTGGTAATTGTCAGCTAAGAGCAAGAAAATCTCTCTTCACGGCACTAATTACTGGCTTTTACTTTACTGACAGTCCATCGACATTTTCCTTCACTGTTTATTGGTGAAATATTGGTGATGTTTCAGTATCTGTTACTGGAAATAGTTAATGCTTTTCATTGTCCCGTCACACTAATCTATAATGTAATTTAATAAGTTAATAGGATTTTCTGTAAGAAAATCATTTTACTTATTAATCATTGATAGTGAGATGAAGTCACATAATATGTACAATATGATATGATCATTATAAAATGATCATCAATCTAGGTGAATTGTGGTTTATTCAAATCTATGTATTATTTTCGTAGGTTAAATATTATATTTTAATAACAAAATCTATTGTTCTTGTAAAGACCTAAAAACAGACAGCCTATGTCAGTGTTTTTTCTCAGTCAGCAAGCAGCTTCTACACCAAACACATAAAGGCTCCACACTCACTGCAGTACAGTGAACAAATAAACAGAGTTTCCTTAACACAGGGTTGTCCAGACATAACAGTATCAGCTTCACTGTTGTGTTATTATTGTGTTCTTGTGGCCACAGTCTGAAAAAGCATTTCAGCTGAAGAATTTCTTCACCCTCACCATGACCTATGCAATCTCAGGTAATCCTTAAAATGTTTCAAGTCAGCCTGTCTATGATTTGGTTGATTTTAGAGAGAGGTTAAAAGACACCTCAGTTAAATGCTTACATGTAAAAATTGTTCTGCAGTCAACAAAACAAGTTTTCTTTTTATTGAAGTGTTTTCAGAGTAAGGTTTAAAAATAGCAGTCCAAGCTACTTTGCCTGAAAGCAGAACAGGTTTGGTTGCACGCAGGGAGCCATCCTAGGCGTCCAGTTTCTTAAGATTTTTCTATGCTAATCTTAATTGGCTCATACTTTTCTTTTTTTTACTCAGAACACCTGCTGTCTACCTGCGTCTATCCTCTCCCATATCTGTTTGTGTATTTTCTTTCTCTTCATCTGGTTTAACCCTCTGAGGTCATCATAAGTAACACACCTGACCCTACCCCACCTTACGTGTTTGTATATGTGTAAGAATATTTATTTTATGTCCCCTGATTACCAAATCGTTAGAGAACAATTTCATAAAGACAAAAATTACGTATTCGGATTAAGAGTTAGGTTTATCTCTTTGTGACCTATTTGTGCCATACATGTGAACTAGACTTGGTGTTTTCACTGCTGCAATTCTAGCCATACACATGTCTTTAGTGCATTTGTGATGGTCAATTTCCATTGAATCATTCCAGAGATGCTGGCAAAACAGTCAAGACCAATCAATTTTGAGAAAACATCTGCATTAATTATAAATTACTATGCTAGCTTAACTAGCATTTAAAAAAAATCACTGAAAGTTGCAAAATTGTGCCTGAAAAAATGTAGCTACTGGAAGTCACTGAACAGAACTGCTCTGTTATGTTCATACTGTTTGTACGGTGCCTTTAGATCTAAATGTAACAAAAAACAGTATGCAATGACTGCAAATTCCACAAACCCATATTTCAATCACAAATGAACAGAGACAACATCAAATGTTTAAACTGAGACATTTCATGTAAAAATATAAGCTCATTTAAAATTTTATAGCAGACATTTCAAAAGTTGGGAAGAAAAGATGGAAGTGGTGATACTAAAAAGAACATTTCAAAAAAAAAAAAAAGATTTCAGAGGAACATTTTGCAACTAATTAGGTTGACTGGCATCGGGTCAGTAACACTGGGTCTACAAACAGCATCTTAGAGAGGCAGACGTTCATCAATGTGCAAAAAACTGCACCTACAAATTGTGAAACAATCTCAGAATCATTTCCTTAATTTTAATGGATTTTTTGCCTTTTGTTGTTAGCTTCGTTATATATCACTTGAGGTTTATTAGTTCCCTTTCGTGTTCCCATTCTGTTCCTTCAGTCTTGTCTCTTTGTGTCTTTCACCTGTTTTCCTGTTCATCTGTGCATCTTTCCTTTTTTTCTTTTGGCAATCATTAGTCTCTGTGTGTTGAGTTTTACTTCCATGTCACTTGTCTGCAGCTGTGTTCCCTATTGGTTTCCACTTCCCTCGTTATCTTTTGTATATATTGTTGCAGTCTCCTCCATTGTTGAATGTCCCTTTAAGCAGTCTGTTTCCAAATATTGTATTCTTACATTTAATGATTTCTGGAAACCTTGGATTCCCAGGCATGTGTTTGTTTATTCTCTGGTTTTCTGGACTTTGTAATCACCTTGTGTTTAAAGTTTTAAAGCCAGCTCCAGATTCACACGTCCTGCATCTGGGTCCACAAATTTACAAACACAGTGTAACACAGTAGCTACATCCATCATGTTGTATTGGCTCTAAAATTTATAACAATTGCATCCTAGTTGCTAAAATTTGTGTAAAATGTATCCAATCAATTCTTTTTAGTTTATGCATATCAATATATATAGTAAAAATATCCTGTGATATAGATATAATCACATGTTGTTATAGATAATACAGTCTTATATAACCTCTCTGTACTATAGACAGTAGTAGTTTGTGCACAGACAGACACAGACATGGGAGACTTGAAAGAGTGCATTTAAAAAAGAAGAAAATTTATGAAATACTGTTTCAGATGAGTTATGGAATCATGATTTGCCCCAAAGGTTTCAGAAGCATGAGTCACCTTTGTTAGTACTCATCTCTCCTGCGATGTTTTATCACTGAAATCACTCTTAGGCAGCACTGTGCTTAAAGCTGAAAATGGGGAAAAAAAGCCCAAAGAAAACTGAAGAGTGATGCAGCAATAACTATTTGATAAGATGTTGGGTGACTCATTGTTGATTAGTAGTTTTCAGGAGATAGGTTTTCCTCTGAGTCTCCTTTTTGGAAGTATGTGTGTGTCTGGATGTCAAGAAGGTAAACAGAGAACTGTAGATGTGAATCTGAGTATAGGCAGCACCTCTTATTTACCTTAGATGCTTTGCTGTTAAAACCTATCACTGCGGTAATCAAGAAAATGACTTCTTACATGTAAGTGTATCAATATCAGAGGTCCACAATAAACACAGTAAGAATCATCTCCCTGATGAAGAAAGAAAGATTATATTAGAATTACTTATATCCAGAGATGCCGAGCTAATGTACTCTGTTTAAAGCAGGATTTACTGTGGACCGCAAACCTGTGACAGTTGGCATATTTTGCCTCAGCAGCAGTTCAGCTGGGACATTGCAAACAACACACAGAGAACAACAAATCACAACAAAGGAAACAGCAATAAATAATTCAGCCAGAACTTGAAATTGCACACCATAACTGATATTTTGTTTTTTTTTTTTTTTATCTGATTTTTTGACTTTTGTTAGTGTTAGCTCTGTGGTTGCTGCTTACATCCTTCAGGCTGCAGATCAATCTGAGCAAGCTGCAACAGTATCAATGTGGCCAGATGGACAGATTGTGGCTGACCTGGAATAGATGGTATGGGCAAAAGACGGTTGCAGGAAACGTCTGCATAGATATCAAGAAGAGGGCATATTAAAGGAAATTAAGCAGACCCCATCAAACAGCATCCACTTAAAACAAGACCAGTGTTGGTAAACATTGTGCTTTTGCAGCAACAATTAAAAAGCAGTTCATGAACTAATGCATTTGTCTTATCATGGCATGGAATGTTGTGTGGCCTTAAAGAATTGAGAAAACTGCCATTGAATTTGAAAGTTGTGAAATTGGAGAAATAGGAGAGTTGAGATATGGGGGAAAAAATTCAGCAAACACCCGGCACAGGACTTGATAGATAGTTCTGGCCCTTGAGTTCATCCATTTTACTGCAGGGGTGTTGAACTCCAGGCCTCGAGGGCCGGTGTCCTGCAGGTTTTAGATATCACCCTGGGTCACCCAGGCCTCTGGAGAACTACAAGACATGTTAAGGAGGTTATTTAAATCAGCTGTGTTGGATCAAGGACACATCTAAAACCTGTAGGACACCAGCCCTCGAGGCCTGGAGTTCGACGCCTGTGATCTACTGCCGGTGGAGGGGTGGATGTTAAGGAAGGGAAACAGGGGTAAAACAGTGCATTTTAAGTTTCCAAACTATTACGCACAGAATTTCAAAAGATTTTATAGGTTGTAGAGAATTGAAAATTGTCATTTGTTGAAGTTGCAGCATTAGTAGATCAATTTCACTTTCAATCAAAAACATCTTAGCAGGTCAAGTTACATGTGAACATAGGACCCCTTATTTGATAGCAGTTTTACAATTCTTGCATCCATGGAACTTGTAAGTTTTTGGAAAGTTTTGGAAAGTTGAATGTCTTTGCAGGATGTCAGAATAGCCTCCCAGAGCTGCTGTTTCGATGTGAACAGCCTCCCACCCTCATATTTCTTTCCTTGAGGATGCTCCAAAGGTTCTCAACAGGACAGAAGTCAGGGAAGAAGGGGGCCACACCATGAGTTCCTCTCCTTTTATGCCGATAGCAGCCAATGATGCAGAGGTATTCCTTGTAGCATGAGATGGTGCATTGTCTTGCATGAAGATGGTTGTGTTGCAGAAGGCACAGTTCTTCCCTTTTTACCATAGAAGAAAGTGGTCAGTCAGAAACTCCACATACTTTGCAGAGGTCATTTTCACACCTTCAGGGACCCTAAAGGGGCCGACCAGCTCTCTCCCTGTGATTTCGGCCCAAAACATGACTCCACCACCTCCTTGCTGACGACGCAGCCTTGTTGGGACATGGTGGCCGTCCACCAACCATCCTCCACTTCGTCCATCTGTACCATCCACGGTTGCACTGCACACATCAGTGAAGAAGTCTGTTTGAAAATTAGTCTTCATGTAGTTTTGGGCCCACTGCAGCCGTTTCTGCTTGTGAGCATTTGTTAGGGGTGGCCGAATAGAAGGTTTATGCACAACTGCAAGTCTCTGGAGGATCCTACACCTTGATGTTCGCAGGGCTCCAGAGGCACCAGCAGCTTCAAATACGTGTTTGCTGCTTTGTAATGGCCTTTTAGCAGCTGCTCTCTTAATCTGATGTATTTGTCTGGCAGAAACCTTCATCATTGTGCCTTTATCTGCACGAACCCATGTGAGCTCTGACTCAGCCACAAATCTCCTAACATTATGGTGATCACGCTTAAATTTTGGTGAAATATCTAAGGTTTTCATTACGTGTCCAAGGCATTCAACTATTGCACGCTTTTCAGCAGCAGAGAGATCCTTTTTCCTTCCTATATTGCTTGAAAATGGTGGTCTGCTTAATAATGTGGAACATCCTTCTTTAGTAGTTTTTCCTTTAATTGGGCTCACCTGGCAAACTAGTGATCATAGGTGTCCGAGATTGATTTCAGTGATACATAGAGTCCTGAGACACAATTCCATCCATGGGTTTAATTGAAAAACAACTTATTAACTTAAACACAATTTGCATAATAATTTGGTACGCGGTGTAGTGAACATCTGCAGACATCTGTAAAACACTCTCTCATGATTTGTCACTGCATTTCAATCAGTGGTGTTTGCGATCTTGTAAAAATTGATGGAATTAGGAACAAACTATCTGGAAAATATCTTATACAATACCGAGTTTCAATCTTATGTTTGCACATTTCAGTAAATCACTGCATCAATTTCCCATTTTCCAAGAAAAATATAAAGAAATGAATGGTGCTCAATACTTTTGCACAGTACTTCCACTTTTCTTGTGTCTACTTTCTCATTACCATACTTGATGATCTCTAACCTTGTTCTTTTGGTATACGCGTGTCTGTTGGCTTCTGTTCTTTCTCGCCTCAGGGGGTTGTTTGTTGTGCTTATTGCTGAATCCTGCGCGGCTGCTCGGTTCCATCAGGCGACATGCTCATGAGGAGACTGTTTCACAAAAAAAAGGGTTTAACCATTCATGCAATGAATGGAGCTGCATCCTCTGTTGCTAGTGTCACGTAGAGAATTACAGTCTTCGCAGACATACAAAGACTTACTTATATGATGGATTACATACCCAGTTTGCATCTACCTTTAGCATTCAGGCTGCTATGCTTAAAGCTCACGCTCTCTCTTTTATATAGTATCTACCCCACCCCTAAGAAAATACTGAACTCAGAGCTAACAGAAGATTCAGGGACTACAAATGTGACTTAGTGTAAGTTGTGCAATAGACTGCTTACTGCTCTTAATTAAGCTAATTTCAGATTTTCATTTTGGCAAACAAAAGGGGAATAACAATTCACATACAGAATTTATTTCTTTTTATTTATCAGTAAATACTGGTGCAGGCAGTGGAACAGTTTCTCTGACCTTGAGAACTTTTCCTGACAAGAAATGCTTCAGTGAGAATGCAGGCAATGTGAGGTTTTGATATGATGAAGTAACTGAAGTAATATCGCAGTCGACTGGTGCTCGAAATCCCTTATTGCAATCTATTTTTAATGAGGCGATTTCTGATGTTGCTTTTCCAAAAAGTCACATTTGTTTGGGGTGTTGTATTCATGTGTGTTACACATTATTCTCTCAGCAAACTGAGACACATTTACAAGAGGGAATAATGGATTGTATTAGAAGCAGGGTGACAGAAAAATTCAAGGAACAATTACAATACCGGTCAAGGTGGCTGGGCCATCAAAATGTGACCAAGACAGAGTTCACTGTCACATTTATAGCAACAGCCCAAATGGATTCTTTAAACCAGGGGTGTCGAACTCCAGGCCTCGAGGGCCGGTGTCCTGCAGGTTTTAGATTTCACCCTGGGTCAGCACACCTAAATCAAATGATTAGTACATTACCAGGCCTCTGGAGAACTTCAAGACATGTTGAGGAGGTCATTTGGCCATTTAAATCAGCTGTGTTGGATCAAGGACACATCTAAAATCTGCAGGACAATCTGCCTGGAGTTCAACACCTGTGCTTTAAACAATGGCAACAATTGTCCCAAATTCATTTTTGTTCAAATTTGAGAACAAACTGGACAGAGATGGGATGGAAAGGAGTGGTTTTATTTGTGAATGTTAGCATGGATTTTCATTGGCGCTGAGAGTTTTAGGCAAACTGCAGACTGTCAGTCTCAAATAGTCCAATAATTTCTTTCTTTCTGCAATTCAGAGGGATATCTTTGGAAGACGGCCAAACTCTTTGACCTGGCTTATATTGGGGGGCTGGGGTTGTCCTCCTGTCAGCCAGATGACAGTTGTGCTCCATGGTTCTGAGAAGAGCTGCTTTGGTGTTTCCAGATATGGCAGCAACAGCAAAGATGGTTGCTTGTGACATTATTTATTTTTCTTGGATGGGAATAGTGTAGGCTAATAACCTACTGAGGTTTCAAAAGGTGATGTGATGGGACAAGGAAGTTAATGTTCTGTGAGGGTATTGAACCCAGGCTAAAGGGGAGCTCCAAGAGAGACGCAGTGCCGCCTTGAGCTCTTGATTAGCTCTTTCGGTCTACCATTGTGGGTGGTATGTGTGTTTGTGTATGGAGGACTGCGGCAAAGTGGTCTGGTGACTCAGTGGGAGGCATTTGAGGGGTCTTAGCATTTATGTATTGAACTGTGTTAAACATTTGGTGTAGGCTTTGGTGAGTGGAACATATTTTTTCAACCAGGGAAGCCAAAATCTGGTCATGTAGACCTAATAGAAGGAATGCGTCTGCAGGGTCCGGAGGCTGGCCAGATTATTCTGTCATATTTAAGTGTTATCTGGACCCAATAAGCATAGTCAGACTGCTGACTAGCGCTTTAAACCATTTATTGAACAGAAGAGAAGCTGTATCAAAAAACAGGTTAATGACTCAGGAGGGTGAGTTCATTATGGCAGTGGGGCAGGAGACGAGCGATAGACTCAATAGAGACCAAGGTGGGTTTGAAAGTAATCCAAAGGGTAGCTCAAAAAAAGAGTGGCTCACTTGACATTTCTTGGAACTGCTGATTTGGAGGGGCTGTTGTCAGTGAGGTGGGTGTTGGAGGCAGAGTTGATGACTTGGTGGAGCGCGCAGGCAGGTCTGTAGCAGTTTTCTTGATTGGCAGTCAGTTTTAGAAAAAACAATTCAACTGCACAGATGACTCCGTGAAGAAAATATGAGTCAAGGTACAGCGGAGCTGAAATAGGAGATGATGCTAGAGCAGAAAAGGATTTAAATGAACAAAAAGCACGAACACTAAGAACACGGAAGGCCTAATTAATACTGTGCGATACTCTCATTGATATGATACCAAGTAAATACAGGGTCAGTATGGCTGATACTGATACTTTTAACTTATAAAGGCAGCTTATGTAGGGGAGAGCAGTGTGTACATACGAGATGACTCATCAATTTGCTAATTCTGAATGCATTTTATGACCACTAAATCATTGTGATTTTTACTTTCCAAAGTAATTAGTTAACACAACAAAGCACATTTTCAGCTTTTCATTTTGTTTTGGGGTTTCTTTAGACCTGGAGCGTGAATGTGTCTGTCTCTAAAACACTTTGGGTCAACTTCTGTTGATTAAATGTGCTATAGACTATAAATAAAATAGACGTGACAGTCAAGGCAAAGACATTTCATAGTGCATGTTTGAGGTACATTTTTTCATTCCTCTCATCCAAAAAAAAAATTAACACAATTCCTTGAGCTACATCCTGAACTTATAAAAAAGTTAAAAAGTATCAAACCTATCTCACTAGTATCGACCTGATACCAACACTAGTGTTTGTATCGATACTATCGATATTTAGCTCGATCCACCTGCCTCTATAAATTACCACTATATTGGTGACAACAATTTCGCAGAGGGCAGTAACGCACGGTCACTTCTTACATATCTGGAGGTGAAGACAGTGCAACACAGATGTGGAAGGAACTCCCAATAGAAAGCAGCTTCGCCTGCAGAGAGCCTGAAGGAACACCAGCCCACATCTCCACCTGTGAACAAGAGAGAGGGAGCAAAAGCAGGGAAACCCCCCAAAAAGAAAACACATGCCTGTCTGGACCATAACAAATAGATCTAAATGACTAAGTGAAATTTGGAAGGTGTCATTCACAAACAGGAACTTGTCTACTAGAGGTTGCTGTAATGTTCAAATAATGAAGAGGAATGGATTGAAATCTGGTAAATGGACTAGTTTTTATATAGCGCTTTTTTACTCTACCTGAACACTCAAAGCGCTTTGAAATCTGGTCATTGGACAGATCATTTGAGTTTTGAGTATAGTGAAGTTAGTGTCATGTTCAAGTGTCTAAAGTGTACCAACAAAATATCCCCCACGCCATTATAGCACCACCACCAGCCTCACTGTTCATTCAGATTCGATTTAAGCATTTTTGTTTTTTTATGCCAAACTTGGTCCCTATGATCTGAATGTTGCAGCAGAAATTAAGACTCAGCAGACCACGCAATGTTTTTCTTCTTCTATGGTCCAATAATGGTTAGTTAATTAAATGGTAAATGGCCTGTATTTGTATAGCGCTTTCAGGACCCCAAAGCGCTTTACACATCCAGTCATCCACCCATTCACACACTGGTGATGGCAAGCTATATTGTAGCCACAGCCACCCTGGGGCGCACTGACAGAGGCGAGGCTGCCAAACACTGGTGCCACCGGGCCCTCTGACCACCACCAGTAGGCAACGGGTGAAGTGTCTTGCCCAAGGACACAATGAACGAGACTGTCCAAGCCGGGGCTCGAACCGTCAACCTTCCAATTACGAGGCGAACTTCCAAGTCTTGAGCCACAATCTTTGCCTAAGTTTCCCACTCTTAGTCATCAGCAGTGGCACCCAGTGGGCCTTTTGCAGCCATAGCCTTGCCTGGTTCTAGGTTGGACATGTCGTGGTTGTAACAAGTGGTTATTTGAGTTTCTGTTGCTTTCCTCTCTCTATTCTTTTACCTCTGACACCAGCGGAGGATTTTCACCCAGAGAACTGCTGGTCACTGCTCACATTATTTTGGACCATTCTGTATGAATCCTAGATGGTTGTGTGGGAAGATCCCAGTAGATCAGCAGTTTCTGAAGTATTCAGACCAACCCCTCTGGCATGAGAACCACTCACCATAGTCAGAGTCGCTTAAATCACCTTTCTTCCTCATTGTGATTACTACAGCCATCAGAAGGTTCTGTGTAGAACTCTCAAATAAAAAGAGGTCCAGCATAAACACCACCAGGAGGTTTCCATGTGACACGTCTTCTGCTATATAGCCTAAGACCCTGCTTCATATGATTTGAAGACGGTGGTCAAATGCTTTTAGGAAAGTTTTCTTTAGAGCTGATAGTAAATCTCCACCTTTGTAACTTCCAATTTCTTGAAATCCTTATCAGGACTTGAGAACAGGATGTTCTAAATGTTCCCTGCCTCGAAATTTAACTTTCTGTAAGCCATGTAGCACCCTTGCTTGTCGTGATAGTTGATGTTAGCTGCTTATTCTTTTCTTTTACATATAACATGATGCTTCATAAATTTGTTATGTACACTGGTCATTGCAAGAGGCAAAACAAGCACTGTTTTACAAAAAATATTGGTTCCTGACTTTAATGTGAATGTAATTTCAGTCTATATGTTTTCTGCTCTGTCATACTGCACTCACGCAAAGTTTCTGAATAAGAGCATTGGACAAAACACTTAAAATGTAAATGCGATCTTTCTACATGGCTGGCAGGCATCTCTGATATCAGTGGAATTGCCTCTTTGTAAGTGTACAATTCTACATTTGACATTTTTTTCCTTAACAACAGAGTTAAGCTGACTCGCAGCTGAAAGACCATAACCATTATGGTACCATAACAAAGTGGAATTGTAGGGAGACTTGTGTTTCAAAAAGCACTGATAATGAAAGGTTCCCTGCCTGTAGCAGGTAACCATGGTGTTTCCACTTCCCAGACACATTAAGCTCTTGTTGGTGACGTGGTGGAGACTCAGGCAGAGAGCTGAACAAGGTGTTCTCACCTCTGCGCTCTCTGCTCTTCTTGACCTTCATTAAAATGCCATGGCCTGTAGCAATTAATGCCACCAGGGCACCTGAAATAATGTGAGGCAGATTAACCTCGGGATCAAATGACCAAAAGGCAGTTGGTTTAAGCAACTGCTTGACACTTGTAGAGTTACTATCCATCTTGTATGTGAATACTAACGAGGGACTACCTTGATAGTGTTATGAATTATGGATGATACATGTTATATAACCAGCTTTGTGTGAAAATGAAAGACAACCTATAGAGAAATAGCTGCTCATTCACAGCAGTCTCTTTGCATAGACAATCATATGATTAGAAAATAACTTTCTAGCTCTAATTATTGTTGTTTTTTGCCATTATAATTTATTCTCTCGTTCCAGTCAAAAATACATGCCCTCATTTCCAATGTGATGCAAAATCAGATTTCAAACTGTAACATATAAAATGTAGGTAGAGAATACAATAGAATAAAAATGAAACTGCTTTGTTGCACTGTTATGGTTTTGATTCATCTGCCTTGTTTACCGACGCAGCAGGTGGTCGTTTAACTTCCTAATATCCATCCATCTAGGGTGAAGTTTAGGTTTTGTTTTATGTTTTAAATGCTCACGTTTTCAGAAAGTTCATGTTATGAATAAAGTCTCTTACATTTTGGCATGCAGTTTTTCTGTTGAAAAATGTTCCTATTGGATGTTCCAAACAGAGAAAATCTCCATTGAAAATGGCGGACATTACCAAACCCTGGCCCTAGCCGTACCTTTGATGAGTCAGCAGTGATCTGGTTTACGTGGAAGAGGATAAAGTAAAAAATGTCTGATAAACCAGAACAGCACTAACAAAGTTTGTAACTACTTTAGTTGTTGTACTATATGTACAATATGACATAATACATGGTTACATTGTAACCTTGGTTCTCTTGGAGAACTCCCTTATATTTTCTATACATAAATGATCAGAGATGGGCAGTAACGCGTTACAGTAACGCATACTTTTTTCAAGTAACGAGTAATGTAAGGGATTACTATGCAAAAAAGTAATTAGATTACTGTTACTTTCCTGTAAGCACGCTGCATTACTGCGTTACTAAACCGTCGTGATTTTGTGAGAGTGTCTCATGACAATGACGTAAGCACGTGCGACGCCCGTGGCAGCAACAGATGTGTGCAGATCAACAATGGATAATATGGAGTGCAGGAGAGAGTATGACTGTGCAGAATCTTTTATTTTATTTATTTTCTGCTGTGTTTTACTTGCATCTATTTGAAAGCGTGTAAACACAAAACATTATTTTATATGCTGGAATATGCAGAAAATAGGTTTAAATGTTAAACAAATTTCTTCAAGTCAAAGACAGTTATTAGAATTTAATGTTTGCTTAATGCAATGTGCATAAAGCTAAAAGAGGCTTTCCATTTGATTCAATTTTAAATGAAGAATTATGCAGAAAAAAGTAGAGTTGGGATGACGGGTCTATTACTTTATGACAGGTTGTGTGTCATGTTTTTAAAAAGTAACTAAGTAACCAATTACTTTTGAAAACAAGTAATCAGTAAAGTAACAGGATTACTTTTTTGGAGAAGTAATCAGTAATTAGTAACTAATTTTTCAAGTAACTTGGCCAACACTGTAAATGATATGCCCTTTTACATATTGGAATATGTAAGCGATGTATAATGAGTATAATGAGTATAGAAAGAGCCTTAATGTGGTGCACACTGCTGTTAAACACTTGAATCTAAAATTTCCTATAGGTCTTCATGTGACTGTGAAGGCCATTGCATATAATACATTTTAAAACTCCTCAAAGGTTTCAGTGACCTCTTGGGATCTTTTAACTGATCAATTTCCAAGCAGCTGACAGGGTTTAAGCATCACAGTTAAAAGACAGTTTTGGGACTGTTGTCCTCTGTCAAAATGTTATTCATTTTAAGTGATCCTAAGAATATTTTCTATAAACTTTAACTCTGATATTTTATTTTAATTTTATTTTTACCCATGAATATTTAATGCTCCTGACAAACACTTTCCAGATTTGTGTTATTTGAAGGATTACGTTTGACTCACGAGCAGATCAGAGACTGACAATTCTTTCAGGGTGTAGGTTGGTGGTTAATTCATTAAGCCAGTCTACGACTGTGGGATGGTCCCTTTTCTTCCCATACAGGAAGAATTATAATAATAGAATGATATAATAATTGGATTTAGGCAGCCAGCTGTGTCAGTTTCGAGTTTAAGCAACAATGACTCACACTCACAGAGACCTATGGATTCACATTGTGGGTGTGTGCAGACACTCAAAAGAAGTCATAGTAAAGTGGATTGGATCCAAACAAAGGTTGAGTCATCCAAATTTATCACGAAAGCTGCTTTGGTATATTCAGAAGTGTGTAAAACATAAGAAGCAGTTTGGAGGTGAGTGTGCTGAGCAACAGGGGGTGTGATATATTTGTTCGCTTATAGATTGAATTTTGAGATTGTTTCAAAAGACATTTACATTTTTTTAAAGGGTTATACGCAACTCTTTTGTGTATATATTTAATGCAGTGATATACATCGTTGTATCTGTCTCATATTTGTCGTGAAACTGAATGAAAATGAAAAACACTGTTTTGGTAGATGATTGAGTCATACTAACATACTCCCAATAATATGTTTTATTGTCATCTAGATCACTGTATATATTGGGATGATTTGTACCTTATGAAGATCAGACTACTTCTGTACCCTAATGCAGGGGTGCAAATATGCACCTTTGTAAGTTATGTACTGATGTCATTACTGATTTCTATTCATTCACACTAGGAAATGAGCTGGTATTTGTGTAGTGCTTTTCTAGACTCCTTGACCTTTTATATTAGTGCTAAACCTTAGTACTGCTATGCTGCTGATTTACATGACATTTACAGAATGCAACCTGTCAGAAAGCATTATATGCTTTTATTTAGCTTGAATAAACAGTAAAATTTGAAAAACATTTTTTTTGTTTTGGCTCCTGATATTGAACCTTAAAATCTAGAAGAAAGTGTGCAAATATGATTTAGTTATTAATGTTCTTTTCCTTATAGCACTAACTTACTTCAACAGTCTCAGACGAAGATTTTATAGAGAGAAAACCAAACATCCTTATGAAGCAAGAGTAAAACAGTTGGCATTTTGTTAGCACATCCAATTCCAGGGGCAGAGAGAGGCAGACTTACATGACAGAGACACACAACGCTAACAGCATGCAGTTTTTAGAGTGTAAATATGCAGAGAGCATAGAAGAGAGATGCTGTGTGCATCGTGATGCCTATAGCGGCATAATTGAAGTGCTCTTCAGGGTCACCGGTCCTAACTTTAGGTTGTATCAAAAAGATAACTTAGAAAACCTTTTTTTTTAAAGACAGGCTGTGTGATTTCTAAACTCAAACTGAAGTTTTGAAGGTTACAGTGAGGAGATTAGGGCCAAATAGAACCTTTGAATAGAAGGTTTTCAAGATCATGTATATTTTATATATTATTTGTCACCGATAATAGTCACTCATTTCAAATGTTTTAAACTGGTAAAAGGTTTGGGCTGGAGGCAGATTTGCTCTTGTAAAAGATGCAAAATGCAGTAATATGCAATGCCTTCTTTGAAAAACAATGTATACAATGAAATGTCAAGCGTAAGCAAAGATGTGGTTTCTGACACTTCATGTTATTTAGCACTGGGTTTGCTGTTTGACAAGCCAGTGTGATTTGATCAGCACTCTCAACAACTCCTTTAATTTCAGATAAAAAGCCACTTGAAATGTACACTAACACGCTGCCTCGATGCATACTGTGAAACATGGATGGAAATGCACCATAGTGCCACGGCACTTGGTACACACATTAAAGTTCTGTATTATTTCTTTATTGTGGGAATTTTTAATTTGCTTGTTGCTTTATGGACCAGTATCTGCAAATCTAATTACATTTCCCCCCCATGAGAAAAGCGCTGTGGCGTTAATTAGCAAAACTGAACTAAGATGTCGAACAGTACACCTGCTGAACATCAGCACCCTGACAGCAAAGGCTCACAGAGACAATAGCATGGCTGGTGATTCGCAGACTAATTTCATCGTGGCTTGGTTGTAGAAAAAGGATGTAACATGAAAGCGCACTGATCTGCAGCTTTTACCTCCTCCCACTCCAGACGACACTGACGCGACTTTCAGGAGGCACTTTTGTGTCGTCGTGTAATCAAACTTCCCACTACGGTTTGTTCAAACATTTCAAGACTGAGTCAACAGATGTGCAGTGATACAGAAAACGTGTTCATACTGAAATATTCTAGGAGAGACGCTAAGATCACACACAGAATACTGAGCTTCTTTGTTCTTCTTTTAACATGTTAGCAGATGTTCCTCGTGTACCCTGTTTATGGAAATGCTTTAAAATAGAAAGTGTGCTCCTGTTACTAAAGCAATGCAATCAGCTGCTACATAGGTTATTGCAACCCTGAAATTTTAAAACGTTTTAACGGATTCCTGTCTAGGAGATAATTTCTCAAAGATATTTTAATGAGTCATATCAAATCAACATTTTGCAAATATGCAGCATCTCACTGAATGGATTGTGAGTTCGTCTACGTTTCAGAGTCACTTTGTGCTCCAGGCTGATAAGGCCGGTGTGTTTTACAAACAAATCCCGCCTGCTGCAGCTCCAGTCTCGTCTTCCTCCCCTTGAGAAGTCCTGCAGAAACACAACCCTCCTTTTTCATAACACGTCTTAATGTTTAATATTAGCGTGACCGGGCTCCTGTCCTATGCTTTTATCATTCATTAAAGTACGATTCTCTTTCTGCTGTGCTGTGCACAAACACATGCATTCACCTGTGCACACATGAGCACAAAGCACCTGTGCATGGCACAGGCTCAGCGTGGCAGAGCAAATATGTCTGTTCCCAAGACAACGAGAGATAATAGAGTCATTATAACAGGACAAACAGATTACACAGTGCAATGCTGTCACGGACTCCACACAGCCCATCAGCAACATCAAAGAAATACTTTAAGACAGTTGGATAGTTTATCCGACATTTCACAACTTTTTTTTTTTCGAGCTTGGAAATGGTTTTCGTGTGTGTCAGGAGTTACGCAGCAGGGACAAACTAGAAAAACGATAAGCTTTCCTGGATGCATCGTCTTATCAGTCCAAGATAGACGGCACCCAAGTGGATATTATTTGATACAATAAATGTCAGAGATGATTACTTTTACAAGTTAATATCCACTCTGTAGGTCTGTAGGTCATCTCTCTGAATCCCTGTAAAGCCCTGTTAATCTTCTGTTTATTGCCTTGGAAATGCAAGGACACTAATGAATGCTGGAGCAACGAGAGCTCCGACTGACAGGATATCACTGTGGATATGATTTTATTGCTTTTTGCTTTTTTTCCCTTTTAATATCATTAGTCTTATCACTAACAGGTCCACGTTTTTAATAGTACATTGCTTTCACCATCAGAATGACATTTAGGTGCTTATCTGTCCAGATTTAAATAATAAAAAAAGGAGAATCCACACGAGCCTTGTTGGCAGAAGTTGAACCAATACCTATCACACTTCAACAAGCCTGTGACAGGAAGCTCAAATGACTGAACAGAAGTAGTTTTTAGTTGGCATAATGTCTTCGAGTGCAGCCCATAATGCTGAAGGATCATCTGTGGACGACATTTGTGGTAATATACATACTCTGTCGAGTTGTAATCAAATGAAAGCTGTCACTTCTTCACAGCTGCTACTGTAATTCATTACGTCCTAATTACTCGCTGAGAACAAATTTAAGCAATAAGAATCAATATCAATTAATTTGCTAATTTTGAGCAAGATTGGAAAAAGACAGATGGCTGGGTATACAAATCTGTCCTGAGATGTAATTAGAGTTGCCTAAGACTTTTGAGATGCCACAGGCATGTTTTTGCTATATTTTCCACATGACATTAACCCTGAAAAATATTTTTTCTCCTGCAATAATTAGTAAATAATATATGTATATTGTTAAGGTTCAAAATATTGGGGATGGAGACAAGAGAAAAAACCACAATAACAACACTGGTCCGGCCGGGTTGAGTCAAACGATGATTTAATGATCACACACGTGGGAGATGGACACTGATGCAGACAGCCTCAAAATCTCAAAATGGTGGAGCATTGCTCAAACTTTTATAACCTCTGGTGCCTCCACCTTATCATAAAAAGCCTAAACATTCACATGCTCTCTCTCACACAGCGCCTAAGCTACGACCTTGGCTCCCTGTTTATCTGCTCCTGCTGAAATGGGGCAGAAAACTCCAGCACACTCTGTTCTCTTCTACTCAGACAAATTAGACAATAACCTTCTGCGAACAGTATTTCTTATAACTCAGCAATATAATGCATCATAAAACAATATCATTCATTCACAACAAGTCAGCAATTTAATGTAATGCAAATCAGTTTAACTAATGCAATAGTTATCAGCTTCTTCTAATTCAGGAGAATAATGCAAACTAAAACTACATAATAATTCACAATCTTTAATTAGGGGTATAACATGGCATAAAATAATATCATAATTTTACAATATGTATATGTATATGTATATGTATATGTATATGTATATAATAATCGCATGATTAAGCAGTTGCAGATCTGCATGATATATATTTGCATTAATACTATACCTGTGTCGAAATAAGTCTGCAGTAAAATTTATTTTCCTTTTTTTAAACGTATCTTTTTGTAGTCCATATTTAAAGTAATCACTGCTCATTGTTCAACAGATTCAGTCGGCTCATTTGCAGCAACACTTTAGGCACACTCTTCCAACTCCACGGAAAGAATTTTCAAATAAGCTGTGCTGCAATGCAAAACAAACACCTACGCTCAGTGTTTTTACCCAAGTTTCCTGCTTCTAGATTTTACTCAGGAAGCTCAAATCCTTTTAAAGACGGAAATTCGAAATACTGGACTTTTATTTAACTAACAATACTGCCCCCACTTCCGTTTCATCATTAATGCCATTTAAGTTGGGAGGGGGATTAAATCGATTTAACCTGTTAAAACAATTTAAGCTGTCATAAAGTGAGAGGCTGTTGTCTGTTTCCTGTGAGTTTCACAATAGTCAGTAATACACATTCTTAAAGTGAAATTTATTGTAAGCAGTGCTTTATTTTGAAAGAAGAAGCATGGCTGGTCTGGGCTCTCTGCAGTAAGGTTATGTTTAGGTGTGGTCTGTTGTTGTGCTGCAACATTATAGTACATCCTGCTTAGGGATGGGTATCGTTTAGGTTTTATCCGATACCGGTGCCAAATCGGTACTTTTGAAACGGTGCTGGTGCTCAAACGGTGCTCAAACCGGTGCTTAAAGAATGGAGAACACAAAATTGGTCCAAAAACCTCTCATGTTCAGCTGTTTTTTTGTAAAAAGATAACAATGTTAGCCTTTTCTGCAGCTATGGGGCATATATGGCATCACTCTTGGCTGGAAGCAGTGCTTAAACAATGGAAAAAACACAAACTTTATCCAAAACCTCTCATGTTTAGCTGTTTTCCACTTTTTCTTTGGTCATTTTAGCCTTTTTGGCCAGGGTGAAGGGAGTATCTGCCATCAAACAAGAAGACAGACACATGTAGCTATGATGAGGTTTGTTAGTTCACTTTACATGCATTAATGTAATAACGTGGTTAGCCTACTCAACGTAAATTACACACGAACATTAAGCTACTCACGCAGAGAAGAACAGCTGCTGCTGCATCATCATCCGTCATCATTTCTGCTACACTGGCAGGGCTAGGGGCCAGGACTCTCCTCTTCGGGGTTTTTGGGGGATATTGCTAACTCCGGGTCAGATAACAGGCAACCCACGCACAGTAGATGCGCTCGGTGTGAGGTCTCGCAGCAAGCTATCATACGGCGCATTTCTGGGCTTTTAAAAAAAACGCTATGCGTCGCCAGGTGTTTCATCGGATTTGAGGTGTTACCTCCTTTGACAGTATCACAGTATCAGCTTAAAGCACTTGTTGCAGGCTGCTGAGTTTGCATATTTTGCTGTGAAGTACAGCCAGACTTTTGACCGCTTCGCCTTGGACATTTTTAATCTGTAGCTCTGCTCTAAAAGTACGTACCTGGACCCGCCTACTATCCTCGGAAACGTAAAATTATTGGCTAGAAGTGCACAGCTCAGGAAAAAAAAAGCACCGAAATAAAGCACCAAAATGTGCGCTGCTTTTCGGTCTGGTTACTACCGTTTATGTCAGAACCGGTGCCATCATGGCACCGGACACCGGTACCCATCCCTAATCCTGCTGCATATCGTGTGGGGAGCCAACACTTTTGCACTGTATGAGTTTGATTATCAGGCTCGGGGCGAATTGAAAAATCAAGATTAATGTATATATTATTTTGTTTAGTTATGGGAAAAGGGTTTGATTTCCCCCCAACTTTAGTTTACTCTCTCATTAATGAACAAGCAGCAGATCTCAGACGTCTCTGTGAAAAATTAGACAGCCACTTTAATGCCAGTGCTTGGCACCAGATATGATCTGTAATTGCTCTTTTGTCGCAGATACCGACAAAGCTGATGTGGATACTAATCCTCGCGTCGATTGCTATTACTTTTATTGTATCATCAAGAAGATCTATCACTGCTTCAAGCTGCTTAAGTCAAATGACACATACTGTAAGTGTGTCATGTAAGTGTAATCAGACAAGACGAATATGCAGGATTTCTGGTTTTAATCTCAAGCGGGGAAATTTGATGTGTATAACATATTATTGGGTTGAGTGGTTATATATTATTTTAGATTATTTAAAGCAAACTTAAACCTGTGTAATCAAGTTTGTGTTTTGTTTTTTGTTGTAAGGCAGGAGCACTTGTGGCTGTGGAACAGATTGGCAAATATCTGCTTGTTTGCATGTTTGGATTTATTTACGGTTGCATTGTTTTGCTAGTATCCACATCGCTTTTTCTCACATTTTGGTCTTCATCTTCTTATTAATTATTTAATTTATTTATTTATTAATTTGTATGGCTCAGTGCTCCACTTTGCCAACCCACTTGCTGTGGAATTTTTTAGATTGTTCCCAAAAAAGCTACATAAAAGAGCGGTTGAAGCTAGAGTATGCTAACAATAAAACCGAAATAATAAACTAAAAAAAACCCCCAAAAGATACATAAATCCAATGAGAGCTATTGATTGGTTGAGAACCATAAATCAAACTAATCAGCTAGGTTAGCAAGGTGTTTTCATAAACTCACTGTAATAATAAATGCAATGCGAATTTTAGCTAGCAAAGATAGGCTAGGCTTAGAATAGGCTTAAAACATGCTGACGCTTGATAAAGCATAACTGAATAAATAATTAAAGAATGACATATTAAAAAATTTACCACCAGCAGTGGTCTTATCAATTGGCATTTGAAACCAAGAATATTTGCTGTGAACCTGTTTATTTCTGGTGTAAAAGTGATCATTTTGCCAGAGGGATCGGTTGTCATTAGCTCCCTTTTGGAGTTAGCCTCAGTTTGAAGAACTTTAACTTTCAGCACCATACTGGCTGTTTTTTATAGCATGGGAGGTTGCTGTTTAGTGATAATTTAATTCTAATTTCTTAAGTGCACTCGGCTCCTTTCATATTACGCGCAAAAATAATAACAGTGCAGTTTGGAAAAAAAAAATTCAACCACTTAAACTCTGCCATAGGATAAGGCAACATTTGAAATCTTGCTTAATGCATTTCTTTAAAGTCCACTAATGAAACCTCAGGTCAGGAACACACATTGCATATGGAAATATAAATGCTTCGATTGCAAATCAGATTGATCCAGCCAAGTTTGCTTTCAGCCTTAGCTAAACACATGCCTGTGTGGGTGGACGGGCATATGGGAAAAGACAGAATCACAATTCAAATTCAAAACACAGAACATTAAATGTTTTTTTATGTATACAGTACACCAAAAATATTATGTCTCTGTTTGAAGGTCAGTTGTTGAAGCGATACACATGCCAACTGATGGTGGGTGTATCTTGGCTAGGACTTTGGTGTTTAATACTTGCAGCTAAAGGCTTTGCTAGAGGAGAGATAATCAATATGACGCTCTACAAGTTTCATTCATATTGCAGTCTATGAAGTAACATTCAATTACACTTCATTTAGAAACCCAGTTGAATATGGTGTATCAATCCTATTGTTTGCCCCACAGGTTGATTTCCAATAGTCTGTTTGTGTGTGAGTCAGCAGCTTGTGGTCTAAAGATAAAGTCTAATTAAGCTAAAAGCTTCACTGGCTCCCCCATGACTCTTTTCCAATCCTTCCTCCAAACTGTTTTACCTCGCCGGAAACTTCAGACTAATTGGACGTCCCTCCTGCCATAATCTTTGAGCCCAAATAAGATTAATGAGCAGACGCATTTCTGTGGCATGTGCCTATTCAATACCTCTTTTGGCACTGCTTGCAGACTCTTTAGAAGATTTCTTGCTTGGTCATGTTTGTCAACAAAAGCTGATCTGGGGCTTTTTGAGTATACAGTTACAATAGCACTGGTGGCATCAAAACCAGCCCGGACTTGACGTCTTTCCGCATCACTAATTTCTGCTGTCTTTCTGCTCTCTTCTCAGGCTACGGGCACGCGGCGCCAGGGACCGATGCAGGAAAGGCCTTTTGCATGTTTTACGCCGTCCTGGGAATCCCTTTGACTCTTGTCATGTTTCAAAGCCTGGGCGAGAGGATGAACACTTTTGTCAAGTACCTTCTGAAACGCATCAAGAAGTGCTGCGGCATGCGCATCACTGATGTGTCCATGGAGAACATGGTGACGGTGGGATTTTTCTCCTGCATTGGCACGTTGTGCATCGGGGCCGCTGCATTCTCCCATTATGAGGACTGGAGCTTCTTCCAGTCTTACTATTATTGCTTCATCACATTAACAACTATTGGCTTTGGGGACTTTGTGGCCCTTCAAAAGAATCGGGCCCTCCAGAAGAAACCCCTTTATGTGGCCTTTAGCTTCATGTACATCCTGGTGGGCCTTACGGTCATCGGGGCCTTCCTCAATCTAGTGGTGCTCCGTTTCCTGACTATGAATAGTGAGGATGAGCGGCGGGATGCCGAGGAACGGGCCTCACTCGCCGGCAATCGGAACAGCATGATCATCCACATCCAAGATGAATCGCTGCACCGGGCACGGCGGCGACGGGAGCCATACCACGCAGAAGTGACTGATCTGCAGTCAGTGTGCTCCTGTATGCACTATCACTCGCATGACAGCCCTAGCCCGGGGATGGGAGGCCTGGGCTGTGCCTTTTCCCACAAGAACTCATTCAGCTCACAGCTGAACCCCAACCAGTACTTTCACTCGGTTTCCTATAGGATTGAGGAGATCTCGCCCAGCACCTTGAAAAACAGCTTCTTCCCTTCGCCCATCAGCTCGGTGTCTCCAGGCCTTCACAGCTTCACAGACAATCACCAGCTCATGAGGAGAAGGAAATCTATCTAGACCCCAACAACCACAGGACCATAAGTTTTATACACAAGGTCAAACATTTCCAATGCTGCTCCTTTACCAAATCTTATTTCAGCACTTTTTCCCTCCAGTTTGGTTGTATGAAATCGAAGTATTCTTGGGAAACTATTCAAGAACAGCAGGCGCGGACACAAGGGGATGCAAAGCATGAAGCATGGATGTCTATTTTTTCAAGAGATTGCTCCATTTAAGAACCAAACAACACAAACTGCAAGACTTTTCCTTATTACAGATTTACACTACAGAAATTGATATATTAACCTTTGGTTACATACCAAATGATGCACACTGGGGGAAATGCTATTTTTCAAAGGGAGTTGTTTCACCATAACTTGAAGCAGCATTTACCGTTATGTATGTTTCCATTGCCTCACTGCAGACAGAGAATTTAAAGTGACTTAAAGCATCAGGTATTGTTTTCTATAAGCAATCATGTATTTAAACGGATTCACGACACGTCAAGCCAAAATACTGTTGCCAATATTAGCATGTGCATTAGCTGTCATTTAATAGTATGCCATGGTTTTTGTGACATTGTTTGCGTCTCTTTTCCAGAACATTTGTGTGAAAGGCATCTGTTTGTCTTTGATCAGAAAGGATCATGCTGCAGTTATTGATATTTCCTCCTGTTCTAGAAACATCAGATCTGGCCATAAAAGCTTTATTTTCACACACACACAAATCAGCCCTCAGTTCTTTTCCATTTAGACAGATTTTCCACTTTTGGGGTCTAACGTACCCAGAGTCTGATAATGATTTTTCCCTCCCGCTGACATTCATGCTAAATATGAGTTCAGTTAAAGTGCAGAGGCTTCTCTCTGCATTCATGATTTTGCGCAGATAATTAGCATTCAAATATGGTTAAAAATGTTTTTAAAGGCAGGTTTTTGTAGTAGGAGTTGCCTTAATGGATAACAATCCAGTGCAGCCACAAACTGTATAACAAATTGATGATTCAGTGCTTTGGCTTCCAGCCATTTGGAGGGCACACATAAAACTGATTCTAAAAAAATATTGCTCAATTTACTAAAGATGCAGCACAATTTCAGACTCTTAGTCTCTCATATGGCTCAATACCCGGAAACAACTGACTCTTATGTTTTCCATAATGAAACCTATCTTTTATTTGACCTCGAATGGTGACTTTTTTACAAATTCTAACGCTAAAACATAAAAATAAAAGTTACCCCTAATAACATCACTCTGACATCAGCAGGGTTGTTTTTCTATACCTCGAAAAGCTTCATGAGCACCATAAGATCATAGACTCTAAATAGAAGATGGGAAAATTCACGATGACATCACCCTTTTTTTTAATGAGACATCAGCAATGTGCAAAGTATACCTTGCTTTATCATTTGTTTTTCTATAAATGAAACCACATTTGATAAAATAATGATCATGTTAAACTATTGAGATCCTAAGCTCAAGACAACCTTTACTGAGATCATAAATCAGCAGTAAGTTCATTTTTACGTGAACTTCACAGAGTCCTTTTTGCAACCAGAGGAGTCAGCACCCCCTGTCGATATTTGGAAGTAATGGCCAGCTTTTATTTTCAGTCTCTTAATGGCAAGTAAACTGGAGCATTATGGGAAATGTCGGTCACAACTATCAAGATGGGGATCTATGAGTTAAGCTGAGAAAAGATCATTTATAGGATGTTTGAAAATCACAAATTAAGTCAGATTAATGAAGCTGGCATTACCGTGCCGTGATGTTGATGAGTGTAAGCGGACCCAGAGGGTGGAATTTTTGATAAGTGCAATTAAATTACTCCATCTGAATTTAGAAGCAGTGTATGTTTAATTACAGACACATATGAGCATGCTCCAAAGCCCTGAATAGTACATGATGCATGCCTGTAGCAGCTAACCCTGAGCGTGCTTCTGAAACCTGCACAAATGTAACCACGTAGGACTGAGAGCCCGAGTGCAAACAGTGACGGGGAGGCATGCAGATCTGAACTGACAACTCTTGAGATCTGGATACACTTTGGAGCCATTAGGGAAACACGAGGTGATAAACACATCAACAAGGAGGGAAAAGCTGAATAGTGAGAATGAATTAATAGGAGGGGACAGCTCAAGATTGTGAATAAGGCAAGCTTGATAACACCAGGATGATCCTTTCACTCTCAGTAAAATAACAGTAGAAGAAAATGGAGAGGGAGGATTCTTTTGTTGTCGAAAGGCTGATCTGAGGAAGTGCATGAACTTCAATGGGCAGATCGATTTTTTCCATTATAACTATGTTAATTACAAACAATTAAGAATGATTTACCAAATAATGAACATTACTTTTGATAAATCCCAGCAGTTATTTACCTCGCTTTATGACTTTTAATTCAAAAAAAGAAAAAAAAAGATTTAAATTTTCAATGAAACCCCCTTTTTCTTGATTTCCTGTAGGTGATGAATGCAATCCAAGAAGTCCAAGCGCACAGGCCAAACAAACCGATGTACATATCAAATTCTCATTTTGAAATTTTCAGAGAAATGCAACTTAGAAACATCATCTCCCTGACGCCTGTGTCTTGCCATGAGGCTAAGAAATACTTGATTAACTCTGGATGTTCATGTTGATTACCAGCCTGTTTTTAAGGTCCAATTCACATGTGTTTAAATTTCCATCATGTAAATTAGTCAGGATTGAAAATGCATTTTAACATGCAAATGTAAATTTAAGTGTATATTCTTTGTAAAGTATGGAGCAGGATGGCGAGAATTTTTTTTTAAGTTGCACAGGCCTGGGAGCCTTTTTATTCCCATAGCAGGTTATGTCATGTAAAAATCAATGAATACTCCTGGAAACCTGGTAAAACTTCTGCACTTTAACTTTCAAGTTAAAGCGTGACCTTCAGTATTCTCTGCAGCCTTGTGTTTAACAGGCTTTTATTAATTTCCTGGGTAGCTGAGCATGCCTCACAAGGTGAATGCCATTCTGTTTGGGCAAACGGTAAAAAGCTATGGATCCTATTCAGTCGTGACAAACATAGGCATGGAGTCTAAGAGAAGCCCTAAAAGCATTGTTTCATTATTGGAACTTTACTGGCTTTTAAACATTTTGTACAGCATATTTAGATAACAATCTTTGGAATAAAAAAACAAGCCTTTTCATGGCTGAGATGCATATGTATTTTTACACATCAGCATATGTGCCTTGAAGAAACAGCAGTCAGTGTTTCTGTTAAAGTGGGCACATTTCAACAGCAGATCTGTTTGTACGTTACCAAATCTATTGTTAGACTATAGCAGTCTGGCTTCGGGCTAACAATAGAGCAGATGCGGTTACATAGAGACAGATTTCAGTCCTGATAAGTCGTATGATGATAAGGAAATCAACATCTGAACCCCACCACGCAGAGTCAGGCACTCACTCATTGACAAAGCAGACTGAATCACTTCCTAACTTTTAAAAGACACAATCATCTCATAATGGTTCAAAAGATTATTGTGGTGTATAGCAGCTTGGGTATCCTTCTCATAATGCTGGGTCGCTACTCCTCAGTAATAGTAACACTGTGCTTTCAGAGATAATTGCTGAGCTTTGCCACAACCTCCCACAATGAAGTCAGATGGTGCAAGAAACACAAGGAGTGTGATTATTTGACAGGTTTAAAGGATATAACATGGAAAGTTCAACATAACCCACAACAGGCCACAACCACAGAAAACTTATAGTATTAATTAAAAACACTACCCATAGCCAATGCTTCCCCTCAGCCTCCTAGAAGACACAACTATGCTAGCAGTTTTTAGAATCCTACGTCACCTTACTATCAAGTTGTTGCATTCACAAGATTTTCAGAAAACTTGACGTCTGACTTTTGGGGTTGAGGTCACTGAGATTCAGATTTGGCTGAGATTTTTTTTTAGTAAATACACCTATGGCATCAATTTTTACCTCATTCACAAACTTAGGTGTTCACGCCATCTGCTCGCCCACACAGCAGGGTAATGACAATACCCCAAAAGCCTTTTACGGCTAAGGGGTAAATACTGACGCAAAGCTGATACAGCCTATTTTCGAAGCTGCATCAGCTATTTTTTGTGAACTTGAAAGAATCAGCTGACATTATCAACTTAAAACCATATTTAGCTATGTTTGGTAGCATGTGGGTACTTCAATTAGCTAATGCTGCAGCCACTCAGTGGTTAGAGATGGCGACATGACAAATTGATTGAATCAGAATCAGAATCAGAATCAGAATACTTTATTGATCCCTGGGGGAAATTATTTTTTGTTACAGTGCTCCATTTTAAACCAACATTAAGACAAGACAGACAATACGCTAACTAAGAATAGTACAATATTGTGACTGTGTGCAACCAAGTCCGCGACCACTTGAAGTGAGATGCCATCTTTAAAGCGACCCTGATGTATCAGCAATAACATGGAGCTCTTGTTCTTGTTGCTATCAGTCTGCAATTGAATGGGGTCAAGCTGGTAACTACATACCAACATCTGTTTGTGATAATATAGAAATAAACTGATAAAATGATAAATTGTCATTTTACTGCAAAATACAAAATCGCCTTGTAACTGAAAGTGGCCCCCAGGCTAACACAGGTTAGGTAACCAGCTGGTTGCTGCAACTACTTTCAATTGATTGACAAACACAATCACAGAGTAACCACGTATTTTTCCTAGTCTCAATTAGGGTGGCCTCAATGAGGCGTCACTGAGCTATAAGAGGCAAGCTAAAACACACAAACCCCGCAGTCAACGTTGAGAGTCAGGGGCGTCAGTTTTAAGCTAACAGCTACTTAATATCTTTGTACATTGCCAATGAAAAAGGATATGTTGTGAGAAAGATTCTCCAGTAAACATGTTTAACATTACAGTTGGAGTCATGTATAGATCAATAGATCTACTGATCTATACAAAAGAACAATATTTACTCTTTCCCAAGATAAATATGCAGCTCCCAAGGTTTCTTGGATGTTATCACCTTAAGAACTTTGCTTGCTGTTTGATGCTTGGCAGATAGATTTCTAGCTAAAGAGCGTTGAGACAAGAGCAGGGCCAGAAAATCAGCCATCCAAAATGCACAAACAAACTTAGCTTAGGGTGATGATGATTCATGATTCTTACTCCCCCGTTTTCTTTTTGTGGTTGTTGTTGTTTTCCCCCATTTTACTTAGTCATATAATCCCAATCAACCAAGGAAGCGGATGATGGAATTCCAGCTTAATGTCACAAAAATATATAAGGTCAGATAGTGAGACAGCTGTATGCATCATTGATTTTGATCTCTTTGGGGGATTTGTTGATAATATGAAACCTTAATATAGGTCAAGGTTATCTGAATGTACTTGAAGAGTACACTGAAGAGAAAACAACTGTTCTTTTTGGACTTTGTTGTTGAGACGTTTCAGTGCTTCCTCCTCTCACCTGTTACTCTGAGAATGCAGTACACCAGAATGATCGTTACCATTATCGAGATCTATCATTACCAGAACACTGATAGGGTTAACCAAATATCTACGCTCACTAAGTGATCAGTGGCATCTGCTTTGCTTCCACTTTCACAGTAAAACCTTTCCAAGCAGCATTTCTGGGGAATGTATCAGCCATAATGGATCATTTTATTTTTTTTTATTTTTGAATGGAAGAAGCAAACAAATTAACTCATTTAATCTTCATGAGCAGCAAGTCAGATCGTTTTTCATCCCCCTCCCACACGCGTTCATATTACTCTGATTTTTCAACCACCACGTCACATGTCACGCTGATGGTCCTCGACTGAATGTTACTCTGTAACAGATGCAGACGGCACGGAGAAACAGCCGCACACGCCATTGCTCTCACCAGACAAACACGGCTGCATATTGTCTTCTGCCACGTGGGGTCATACGATACGGAGGTGATTTGATTCCCGTTGGTCATTGGCTGCTGCTTCTTTTTACGGCATCCCGTATGTGGCCATGCTTGGCTTCCAGGTGTTCCTTACTGCATGTGGCAGTATGTGCAGGCCATTTCTCTGTCAACAGTGCCATGTTTATCTACGACAGGGACAAAGAGACACAAATTGCACTACTATCTGTGTAATAATAGAAAGTGTGTTCCATAACTTCTATTTGTGAAATATCCTTTGCAATAGGTTCTTCTGTAGGTCTGATGAACAAAAAAATACCATGTACCATATTCCTTACAGGAGATTATAGCCCATCTTGCTGGTAATCATGTGGTTTGAGGCCACTGACGTCCTCTGTTGCAATTTTGAAACTGATGTCTGTACAGTGCTCTCTGGTGTGGCTCTCTTTTCAACATTTAGAGAAGAGATCGTTGAGATTTGTTCAGAGTGCAATGAACATTTTACATAACATTTTACATTTGTATGTTTTCTTTTTTCTTTCTTTCCTTTTTTTTTGGTGAGTGTGTGTGCATGATTTGGT
Source organism: Aulonocara stuartgranti (assembly GCF_965226115.1). Classification (NCBI taxonomy): domain Eukaryota; kingdom Metazoa; phylum Chordata; class Actinopteri; order Cichliformes; family Cichlidae; genus Aulonocara; species Aulonocara stuartgranti. The sequence goes on along the minus strand of NC_138957.1, from coordinate 9,378,047 downwards.
GTGGGTGACTCACTGGGTTTGAACAGCCTGGGTGAAGCCATAACACACTTGAATAAAAATGATGAGCCTCCTTCTGAAAGCCTCTGTCTTCTTGTAAGTGCTTAACATCTCCAACTTTGAAGTCATTTTACCAAAATCCAAGAAGAGTTTTTCATTTCGAGAACAAAATCCAGTCCGGGGAGTTTCATTGTTACATATTCATTAAACAGCTGCAGGCAAGTTTATCAAACTCATTTGTGATCAGTTTTTCTCAAAATTTATAACATGTTGTTGATTTATCTTTTAAGAGAAAGTTTAGAGAAGGTTCTAAGCCAGAAGCAACCAAAGTATTTGGTTAAAAAAAATTAAGAATTAAAACTATGAAGAGAGAGGTCTTAAGTACTTGGGTGGTCAGGCAAGGATCAGAGCAAATCTCAGCTGCAGGAGAAAATAAATGATAATTGTATGCAAACCAAATCACCATGCCCGTGCTTAAAATATTTAAGTTTTACTTTATTTCCGTAAGTGTCCATGTTAAAGGGATTATATTAACCTATTGAGAAATATGCTCATTCAGTTTCTTCCTGATGAGATTATTGATATCACTTCCAGGACTGCTTAAAGCTGAATAATAGCTTAATTTATTATAAAAACTAAAACCATGGGGAAAAACTAGCCGTCCAAATTTGTGCATTTTAGAAAACAAATGAGTAGAAACAAAGATACTTAGCAAGAATATTTAAGGTTATGTGCTTTTTTATTGAGATTTAGAGGTGTTCCAAGGTCAGCTTTGCATAGAGCCTAACTGGCTATTTGACATTGTTTCCAGTTCCTATGACAAGAAAGCAAAAAAGGACACTGCAATGAAAAGATGATGGTAATTTCCATTCTTCAGTTATTCATGTTTGGTGGTATGGTTTTGCTTTAGGTTAGACACATGTGAGGGACCAAGCAGCAAAAGCATAGAAGACACAGGAAACATGTCTTCAGAAATGGGCTTTTAAAATTTTTTTTAACCCCCACAATAAGTTCAGAAAGACAAAGTTCAAAATATAATTAGTAGACCCATAAGAGAGGTCAACTAAATATAACTCTAATAAAAAAGTAACTTCCAGAAGCTTAAACAAACAAAGTAGACACAACTTAACTGGCAACCTAGCCTAAACACAAAGACACAGGAGGGTCACCTTTGTAGTGGTTTGGCCAAACCATTTACACACAATAGGGGGAAACAAAAACAAACACCAATCCTAACTAAGCACAAAATAACATAACTATTCTAAAAAAACCCTGTTTCTAACAAGCACTTGGTTGGTCCGAAACAAACCAGGATAATATAACAGAAACATTTGGTTCTATGTGATTACTGGCTAGTTTCTGTTGGCAGCCTAGATGCTGCATCCTGGACCAGTTGACAACCAAGAGAGGACTGAGAAATACAAAAGACAAGTATGTGTCTTGTCAAGACGGGAGAAAATTGAAGTGCGCACTCAAATTTCCAGTTTCAAAATTCAGACAGCAGTCAAAAATAACACCAAGATTCTTTATAGAGAACAAAAGCCTCCGTTTTATCAGAATTGAGTTCGAGGAAATTTAAACACTTCCAATTAGTGATAGCATAAAAACATGAGCTGAGGTAGGAGAAGCTGTTGAGATGGTAGGAAATGGTAGGAAATTCCTTTAAAACTGTAAAGTATATCACCCAAAGACAACACATATATAGGAAACAGAATGGTGTCCAAGGACTGAGCCTTGAGGGACTCCACAAAGGAGAAGTCACATTTGTTTAAATATAAATTCTGAACTGTCTGTTAGATAAGTACGATGAAAACTATTTAAGAGCCAGAGACGCCTGGGACTTAACCTTTTAGTAAGTTTAGTCCTCTGCACATGACACAGTAATAAGGTACAGCTTGTAAGCATTCAATTTTATGTTATGAAGGATTTCTGGTAGTCGCCACCTTCTTCTCTGTGAGTGGCTCATGTGGTGCAGCTGGATGTTTAGTAGGTGGGAGAATGAACAAACATCCCTTTTTATCCTCTTCCCACACCGTAGTAATTATACTGTCAGCCCTGAACGTCAGGCAACACAGAGGGCGACACAATAAGAACAGTGGCAGAGGGGCGTTGAGGCCTTCTCTTGGCGGTAAGCCTGTAATTTTGCATCTCAAATAATCATGTAAGCAGAGCCAAGTTGTTCTGCAGTGGTACCAACTCCACCACACCAATAATATGATGCAATAAGCAGGTGCTGACATTTCGTTTTTAGGGGAGGGATGCAAGAGAACAAGACAATGGAGAACAGGAGATTTAAAAAAAAAAAAGATGATTGAGTCTGTCTGTACATTTGATGGTTCAACTAATCTCACACAAGTCTCATCCATTTAGGAAAAGTCTGCTTCTAAATACAGTGAATGAGGCTGATGTCGGAGCAATAGAGCTAAAATTTAAACCAAGCTGCAAAAGGAGGGTGATTACGATCTGCAAATATTCCTGCAGGCAGCACACAGCACATCATTGTCTTGTCTTGATTGTCTCAAGATATTTAGACTGAAAAAGAGAAGAATTACGTGTGAAGTGAAGAGAAATGGGATTAAAGTGTAATTCCAGTGAAGATTGATAATATAACAGACATGTCTACACAGCACCTTCAGCGCCCCTTTCTTAAGGTAATGCAAAGGTTACAAATCATGCAGTAAATTTCATTTTCTTTTACATTTCCTTTTGTTTTTTGTAATCAGTGAAGTTAAATTGATATTTTTTTTGTGGGCGGGCTTTATTTAAAGTATTACACTGGATTTTAAACCACATACATTTACGCGATAGAATTAAACACATGACAACACCCACTCATTTTAATTCTGAATTTTGAAGCCTCAACGTTAGCATTTTGACCTCCCCACATGTTGCTTTAGTGGAGTAAATGGGACAAATAATGGGACAAGGGGCTGGATTAGTATGTTAAATTGGGAGACAGCTAGCAGGCTTGATTAGCTAGCTATATCCATAAACTGTAGAGCGATTATTACACAGACACAAACTGCTTATTAGAGATGAGTTACAGATTAACACAATACCAGACTTTCACTCAGCAAAACTGAAACTAAAACTTGTTGGACAGTCTACAAGGGATTGCCACAGTGGGTCGCTCCACATGTTGGATTTAGGAGAATTTTACAAAGGATGCTTTTCCTGATCATTTCATTAAGAAGGGCTACAAAAATAAAGGTTGCTCGGTCCATTTCAGTGACTCTCTGGAGTGAAGTGGAGGCAGCCTGAAGTTAACATCAGAGGAATTTCAGCTTTGGCCACATATCCACACCACAGCCAGCTGAATTCAGTTAACAAAAACATCTGTTCTTTGCCCACCTTATTTTTAATCCCACAATGTGTTGTGTGAACTGCAGATGATGTAATAGTATCACCAAAAGGAACCGTCTTACATTGGTAAGTAAATGTGTGACTCTTCAAACCAGATGATCTGTCATACGTTCAGTCTGATATATATATCACCAAATAGCTTTATATGAATATAAAGCTGTTTGCGCCGCAGCATTATTAGTTTCTTATAACGACATAGGGGTAAGGTCAAAAGTCTGGAGAATTTTTTTTATGAAAATCTATTAATTGGGTGAGTTGCAAAGTGAATTGGAGCTATGATCACATCAGATAAATGTCCTAAGAAACTGACGAGGTTAGAAATAAGCATTTAAAAGTTTGCCTTCTTCAGAGGATCTCCTTGCAGACTTTTAGCACTCTAGTTGTCAATGCAATACGTCCCTTTTCACTGTTGACAATGAGACTGTGGCTTCATGGATACGTTGCTACATGTTAATGATGTTGCCAGTTGAGAACCTGTAAGGGATTCATGCTTAGTTCTGTCTCCTACTTCTCTTTCTGCATTGGTTAAAGGCATTTAGCTTCTAAGAAGGGACTAGTATAAAGTAATATCATACAATTTTTATGTTTTAGGTCATGTCCGCTGAGTTATATCCTTTGTTTCTTTTAAACAAATGAAGATGACTCTGTTTTTGTAATTGCTCACGCTCCGGACATTCAGCTAGCCTGACGACTTCTTTAATCAGCAGAACAGTTCTCAGCTGTGCTAACATAATTGTAAAAGGGTTTTTCTAATGATCGATCAGCCTTTTACCCTGATAAACTTGCATTAGGTAACACAATGTTCCACTGGATTTTCAGCAACCAAAAACTCCATGGCTGCTGTACATTTGTGCCAATATTCCATTAAAAATGATCAATGATTAAAGGAGACTGAATGCATCTGCATGTAAAAACATGAAAACATTAAAAGCAAGATCATTTCTTAGTGACCCCAAACAGTTTGTGACAGTGCATATGAGATGAAAACAAAATGAAATTAATAATTCAAGCAGAATCACCATTCAGGTGCTCAGTTTTTAGGAAACTTGGACAGACGTTTTTACATTCCAGAGAGGTTCTGTGAATTTAGCCTGCGTCAGTGTCACCTTTATCTTCATGTAACGCGAGGCTGTGTGATGTTCAGCTCAATCGGTTACGAATTGTCACAGAACTCCCTGTTTGCTCCAGCTGTATGTATGCGGCATAATATTGTGAGTATTCAGAGATTTTCCAGATAGTAATGTGTTAAGTGTTGGAATCTTAAAATGCAAAGCAGCTCTTTTATAATGTGTGCAAATGGAAACTTACTGTTATTTAGGAGGAAAACATGGTTTGTTTTATGATTATATTAATATTTGATAAGTTAGAATCAAATTTCTGCAGGTCTCTTGCAGCTCACAGCTGGCCCTGTTATGTATGCAACAGTGAGGTCACAGTACTCTTCAAAGGTTGTCTCTGGCACCATCTGGTGGTCAGTGAAAAATGAAAATAACTGCTACTTTTCAGTCATAATTTGAGCAGAAAGGTGCTACTCATTTTCTATTAGCGTAAAATCCTGCTGGGGGAATGAAAACAAACAAGAAGAACTCAGAGTGAGTGTGGACACTGGCTGCTAAGCTGGAGATCAGCAGAGATCACTGTGCCTTATTGTGACCCTAATCTGTATAATGACATTAAGGCTGCTAAAATCCATTGCAACTATAGTGGCACTGCCTTCACCCGGGTGGCACGGTCCAACGGAGCAGGGACAACAAGAACGCTCCTCTCTGCGAGATATGATTCAACAAAAGTTCAAGCAAGAGATGTTTGCTAAACCTGTGAGTATCCTTACACTGATTCTCATCAGTGACTTGTTATCTATGAGAAAGTCAACGTGCATGTGCAGATGTAGTCATGTTTTACAGTTATGTCTTAGATCACCTTCTAATAATGCATAAATAATAAGCAATGGCTTTACAGTAACTGTCCAGATGAAACAACGAAAAAAAACTTCCAAAAAACCAAAAGTTTATTTATTCAAATTATGTGATCGGCAAAAACTGAAAGTAGACCAATCAACTAAGTTTCATTTGATCAGATTTCATTAAATTGAACATTTTACATGGAAAAATTACATGTCATTGAATTAGTTAAAGTAAGCCTTTTTGTTTCTTTTGAGTGTAGTTGGTCGAGCAGGCACTATTTCCAGTATAATCTGTTGCTTCTCATTCTATGTTTCTTTAATTCATTAATAATTAAAAAAAAATCCCAAGCTAAGACGTGTGAACTGTACTAGCTTATTTATTTCTGGTGTGCAGTAATAACCCAGCAGCATAAGCGTGTGATGTGAGTGTAATAAACTTTTAAAAAGCCTTAGGAATGAGGAACTTTTGAAGTTAAGAATGAAAACAGAAAATATTTATCTTACTGGATGTGTTGAGAGACAGTTTTGTCTGTTGCATTTATTTAATTTAGTTATATGTGCAGATATGATCAAAGTAAAGTCATCAACAGTTCTTCTGTCATATAAAGAGCAATTTTCCCTTCATGTGCTAAAAAAATATTTTAATAAGATTCACTGTACACAGTAAAACTGTATATAAAAAACTGTATAGATCTAAAGACGGAATCATTCCGTGTATCACAAACTTCCTGATTTTCCATCTGAATATTCATCTCACGGCCTTTTGTTGTTCTCCCAGCCTTCAGGCTTGTGGCCACTGTTCTAAAGGACACTGTGCAGCATTTGAAAAACAAATGTGTTAACATTTCATTACATTTCCATGCTGATCACAGTGACAGCACCATTAAGTGTATTTATGACCACAGCCAATGCTCACTGCAAAGTAGGGATCTGTATTGATGACTTTCTAAATTTAAAACAGCCAATGCTGTAAGTAAGCAAATAGTTCCTCAGTTTATTATAGATGTTCAAGTTGGCAGTTGTAAATATTAATCAGTCGTTAATAAATAGATCCGAATCCAGGTGTTCAGTTATTTTCCAGAATGGCTTGAGCCTAACAGTTCCTCGAAACAGCCATCCTAATGAGCTTTTAAGAGCTACAGAGATGCCTGGCTCTCCCAGTTACTGCCCATATTAACATTAATGAGCATCCTAACATCCACCGAGACATCAGAGACCCGGTTGGAGTTAGAACATGTTTCAGCCACATACCAAACAAGCATATTTTGTGATTTTCTTCTTAGAAAACAGCTGAAAATTCCGTTTAAAGAAGGGTATGGGTTAGCCTAACTGCGGAAATGATTTATCATCCTTAGAGTAACGCAACTGCCATCAAACGTCTTCTTAAAAAGTTGTTTTTCAAAATTCTAACTGGTAGAAGTCACATTATTTTTTATTGTATGATTCATCTGAGTCAATAACGTGTCTTTTGTTCATGGTGTTTTGCAGCAAGAAGAAATGTTGACTATTCAAGCTAAAAATACCACGTTGCATCGGAATGGTCAAAACTTGAGACCAGCTGCTAAAAAGGGCCGCAACTCCAAGACACCGGGCCATGAAAGGGAGGCAGCGGGTCACCTTGTGACCTCCTTGCCTACCGAGGAAGGCTTGCCACAGCTGGACTTGTTAGCTCTCAAGTCTCCGAAGCCTGACATAGAAAACCAGACTGAGATTCAAGCCCTCAGACGACCCCTGAAACTTGCCCCGCTGGAGCTGCCAGAGAAGGTGAAGGAGGCTCAGAAGGAAAAGCTTAAGTTTATCCACCAAGAACCCAACCCAGCCTCTTGTAAGCTGGATGGGACCCATACGAGGAAGGCAAAATCATGCATGAGGCAAAGACTGGTAAAAGCAGAGGCATTTCCTTCTGCTTCCATTGCACCAGTCAAAGCCCAGCAGCAAAATCAATCAGCAAGGCCACAGCTGACGCGTGCCAACCCCATAGAGCAGGATGGACACAAGCATCTGGAGGATGTGGTGTGTCGAGGTACCCCAGCTCCTCTGTGCAGCAAACCTAACCCTCCCTCATTTTTCCCTCAAATTAAAGCTCAGGCTGCATGTGGCAGAGAGGCGGCGTGCCACATCCCTGGCAACTTCCAGGAGGAGACAGGTTGGAGGCGGCTAAGGCTGCCTAGAGCACAATGCCTAGAAGAGGATCAGTGCAATTCAAACACGTCAACACTAGGATTATCAGCAGATGAGCGCAAGCTGGTCCAAGGTGTCCAAGGCAAAGGGCAGCGGGGAGAGAGGCTTCTTCGAGGACAGCCACATGTTGGGAAAGGCATCAAACAGCCGCCTGCACCTGCAGCCTCCTGGGAGAATGGAAGTGCCAGGAAGAGCCACGAGGAGGATGGCAGTAAGCAAGCTGCACTCTGAACCGACAGTCAGCTGAAGGTGGAAGCAGAGAACAGGAACTTGATAGTCTGAAGCCAAGTGCTGCTAACTGCAGATTAATGAGGAAAAAAGCCTTGATCGCAAAGCATAACAATGCAGTCCCTCTGGAATGTCTCTAATAAAATAGGATGATGTCATCATAAAGCACACACATGCAGAGGACTGGTATAGACTGGAATGTACTCCAACTGGAAACCTGATTTCTAGTATTTTAAGCAGGAATGTACAACATAATGATTACTCTTCGGCAGTGCTTATTTATTTATTTTTTATTAACTCAAATGTCTCCAGTGTGAAAATAGCTCCTTATGAAATCTCGGGGGTGTATTGTACATGCTGTTGGCACAAAGACCCGGATCAAGATTTTTTTGTGGCCCAAAAACAGAAAATGCAATGAAAAAAACCTGGTTTATGATCAGATGTGTAGATAGGTCGGGAGCGCATTTGTTTTGTTAAATTATCATTCTTTCTGATTTGTTAAAGCAATTCTGCTTTTCTAAGCAGAATTAATTCGACCTATAGGCAGCTACAGGAGTTTCTGAATGCCAGCTGAGTTTTTTGTTGTTGTTTGATCACACTCCTCCACCCTGGAAGTGCTTTAATGTGGCTTTTGGAAACGAGCCAGGCAGGTAACATTAGAGATGTAACTCACCCCAAAGTATGAACCCGTGAGCTCACTGTCATTACTGCCATTATATACTGTCTGCTTTATTCATTAAATTATCTTTGGTAACTAAGTGCTATGTTTGCTCTAGAAATAAAAAGGAGACTGTGGATCCAAAACTTCTTTCCACTGCCCCCAAGTGGTCAGAAACAGCAGTTACTGAAAGATTTACTGCAGTGAAAATCTGCTGCTTGGAGTCAGCGTCTTATAAACACCAAAGGAAAAGCTTCAAAAGCTTTTTCAGGGTTATAGTCTATGCCAACTGTGACCTCTGGCCAGGAATAAACAATAAAAGCCACTAAACAAGAAAAGTAAAACTTTTCAAGCCAAACCTGCAACAAAATCAATGATATAACTGTTTGCAGTGTTTTTCCACTCATTAAAAATCTGCATATGCAGTGCTGTCTCTTGTGGACCCCACTAATAAGAAAAAACAAAGCACAAACAACATGTTTGTATATTAAGAAGTTAACCTCTCTAGTAAAGAACCTTCTACACATCACATCAGACTTTCTAGTAAAAGTCCTTGTTTCAGTGCGATCTTCAGTATGTTTTGGTTTCTTTCACTTCCGCAGCTATTACATTTTATTGCTATTTCTCTTGTTTTATTGAACATCCATTGTGTTCTGTTTGTCTTTGCACCATTTTTCTATTTGCCAGTTTTTCTTAAGCTGCAGTGTGTTTGACCTCTGAGGGCAGTCTAAGTACAACACTAAGTACAACAATGACAAGAACTAATTTCACAGACTCTACTGAAGGGCGGCCCTCAAGAGTGATACCCTGGAACAGTAAGAAGTTTTATGGTACAGAAAGTAGCTGTCTTTGTCATTCAGGTTCAGTGGCAGATGCCATTGAGGTGTTTTGAAACCAGTGTGGCTCACAGACGGACTGAAAACGACTCTCAGCTCTCTGAAACTGTGACCCCTGTAAACACTGCTAGTGATTTTATAGCCCTAGTTGCGGGTTTCAGGTCATACTGATTAAATAATTAATTTCTGAAAGGGAGATTTGTCTCCAAAGCGCTTGCTGATGGGGCATCATGGAGATTATTCTGGTTTTCTCTGTTTTCTTTGTAATATTGTAGGATCTTTATCTTACAATGTAAAGCACACTGAGGCAACTGTTGTTGTGATTTGGTGCTAAATAAATAAAATTTAATTGAACTGAATTGAATTATCCCCAGTATGCTAATCACAAGTTGCTAGCTGGAGAGCGTTCAGGTTCACAATCTGATTCAACATTTGTTTGGATTGTAAAACATGATCCATCTTTTATACTGTCTTTGGTCTGTATATAGTCTTGTCTGTGGGAAAAAGCAGGCAGGGACCAGAAAACTGGAATAAACATAAGGACAAAACACATGATTTGTTCCTTCATACTTTTGAGTTCTTTTCCACCAATCATCTGACTAAAAACTCAGTTATTCAAGGACTGAGATGCTCTCTGTTCTGTCATCAAAAAATGTCTCTGAACAAGTCTCGACATCATGGAGGAGATTGCCATCTTTGAGAATGGACAGAGACGAGTCTGCACCAGGAAAAGTTCGGGCAAAAAGATGCTTTTCAAGGGAGTCATGAGAAATATACAGAGAGCTCATGTGAACCTCCTAGCTTCAAAAGATGAGGAGCTGAAGTCGAAGAGAGCCTGGGATATTCTATAAGTGAATCTAAACTGGAATGTGGGTAATTCAACAGAAAACACGCATAAAGTGCCGGAGAACTCCAATACTTTTATGATGACAGTAGGACAGCTGTGAGCTCTCACAGACAGGAAGATGTCACAAATCTGTGAATCATTGGAATTGGCCTGACATGTAACAGTGGTTACTGATGTCTACCTGATCTGGTCGACATAATTTCAGCACAACAGGTCTCCTCTCAAATGTACGGAAGACGATTAGGGCCACCAGAAGAAAAAGTGGGCACGTCTTTTTTTTTCTTTTCCAGAATTCTGAGAAAAAAATCTGAATTCTGAGATTAAAGTCATAATAATAAATCCTGCCAGTTATTTTGAATCTTTTACCTAAATTAATAAGGAAAGAGCCATAACTTTATTTTCACTTCTCACTGGAAAACATGAGTGTGAATGGTTGTATATTTCTGTGTCTTAGCACTGCAATAGGATGGCAGCTTGTTCAGGGTGTGGCCTTTTTCAGGACTTATAGATGCTCACTGGAACATGAAAACTGCTTGTATGGAATCACTAGTCAAATATTAAAAGAATTCAATGTCATACTAAATTGTGTGACGATAGTTTTGCGATGTTGTGATGTGATGTTGAAGAACTCTTAAGTACCGTACATGCTACTCTTAAGTAATGTGGCATAAACCAAGCTATGTTGTTCAGGTCAGCTGGTTTCTCACAGAAAAGACTCAAAACTTTTCTTTTTCCAAATAATTACACACATTTACAATAATTTGATTACACAGCAGTGGAGAGTAGACTTTATCAAAATGGTAAATGGCCTGTATTTGTATAGCGCTTTTCTAGTCCGTAAGGACCCCAAAGCGCTTTACACAACCTGTCATAATGCATTGAGTTTTTCCTTTCCAGTCACCTTTCTCACTCACTATGTGTTAATAGACCTCTCTGCATTGAATCATATCTGCTATTGACCTCTGTCTCTCTTCCACAGCATGTCTTTTATCCTGTCTTCCTTCTCTCACCCCAACCAGTCGCAGCAGATGGCCCCGCCCCTCCCTGAGCCTGGTTCTGCCGGAGGTTTCTTCCTGTTAAAAGGGAGTTTTTCCTTCCCACTGTCGCCAAAGTGCTTGCTCATAGGGGGTCATATGATTGTTGGGTTTTTCTCTGTATCTATGAAGCGCCTTGAGGCGACTTTTGTTGTGATTTGGCGCTATATAAATAAAATTGAATTGAATAGGCCAAATGAACATGATACTTTCACTAAGATAAAATGGTAAAATATGTGAGAAATTCATTCTTAAAGATTGTCTGCTCGACCACTAACTCTCAGACAAAAACTGGAAGCACATTGTGAGAGTAAGCCTGTATCAGTAAGCCTGGCTGTCGGTTGCATGACAGATGGCTTTCTCCAACACTACATGATGCCTTCAGCCTCTCACTCACCAAACATGCTGGTCAACTCTTTAGCCCTCTCACACAAGGCGACAGACGGTTTCTCAGACTGACACCATCACTCATCGTGTGCATCTGCCCTGAATCGTCAGCCTACTTCATCCACTTCACACTGAGCCTATACATAGCCCGGCCTGTGCTCACTTGCCTCAGCTACAAAGACACTGTAAATAGGGCTCAGTGGAATGGCTAATGTTGTTGTCCATGACATTCAAATACTGACTTTGGAGCATTAAGGTGCCTTGACTGCGCCGCACAAGATTTGGCTGTATTCTAAGGTGGCGTAAAAGCATGTGGAGACAACTGCACGAAACATGACGTGTGGCATGACCACAGTGTTGTGTGGTCACTGTCGAGGAGCATGACCACGCATGATAAAGACATCACTGTACAGAGAAATGTGAATCACAGCAGTCTTCTACTACTGTAAATCAAAGCCTTTCTAAAACTTCAGAATAGTTGATGTGATTTCATATTTAAAAAAAAAAAACGAGAAGGAAACTTTTTATGTATTTAAAGGCTCATGGCCCAGCAGCAATAACTCTACAAGTGCCTGGAGCCCACACTGAATCACCGGTCTGTCAAATCAGAGCACAGGCACAGTTATCTATCAAATGGGATTGGATGGTTGGTAAAAAAAATGTGTTTGGTCCAAGTGGCAGCCTCTAGGGCTGAAAAAATGAAACCAATGATAAATGAAAAAAACAAAACAACAAAAAAACAAAACTGTAGTTCTTTCATAGTCCTCTCGAGGCAGGCTCCAAAAGTGAGTCAATCCCTTCAAATGGCCATGTCAGCATGTCCAACTTAAGGAGTTTTCTGCTTCATAACAAGTGTACTGAGTGATTTTGTTGTTGTAATTCTTCCATTCCTATACTGGTGAGACTTAAAGTCATGGTAGTAGTGGTGGACATTTTGATTGACAGGTATGCCAACAGAGAGAGGTAAGTGGACTGGTTCTTATATAGTACTCTATTTGAGCAGTGAAATCACTTTATTCAACATGCCTCTTTCACAGATGCACTTTTCCTAATGAATGCATCAGGAGCAATTCGGTATCTTGTCCGATGATACATTATCATGCAAACTAGAGCAGCCAGAGATCGAACCATCAACCTTCTCATTTGTACATGATCTGGTGACTTTTGGGAGCTTTGGGTGGTTGGAGACGAGTTCTGGATGCTGTACTGCCCGGGCCACTTCCGGCTGTTTGATTGTCGCTAAGTGGCTCGTATAAGACTGATAAGAAATGACGAGTTAAATAGTTATTGAGCGCTTAACACATTCATTAGACTGACCTAAATGAACAAAACTGGTAACTACCAAAAACATTTTTTATGTTTCTGTAAAGGTTAATCCAACACTACATGTAAAAACTCTTTAATCAAAAGGAATTTAATAAAGCTAAAATAGAAATATTGCTGATATCTACATTTTCAAATGTATCATTTGAACAGAAAGAAACAGATTTTTTAAAATTATATACTAGTTCCATATGTTACAAAGTTACTTTTAGTGGTTGTATGCTGTGCTCAATTAATTTGAGGCTTCTCAGAGAAGTGTACTAGTGCTGGCTCAAATTTGGGTGTACAAACTTCAACTTATGTGATTGGCCTGATAAATAACAGTATAATGTTCAGTTTTAAAGAAGTCTCGACAGATTTCTGAAAATCTTTGTGTTTTCTTGTTTTTATGTCAAGTGGTTTAATACATTTGTTAATGTATTGTAATGTACAACTTTGACTGAGGTGAAATTTTAAAAGACAGTATAGCAAATGCTGGATCTGCCTTCCATTCTGTATCTGAAAGCTCTTTGCCTTTCTTCACACACAACTCACAGATTTCTGTTGTCAGGTCCATAACCTTTCTAAAACTTTGCAATGTGCTCTCCACAAATTAAGCACATGGCTTTACCTCTGACTTCAGTGAAGTGACTTAAATGTTTTGTGAGAAGAAAGGCAAAGAGCTTTCAGATACAGAATGGAAGGCAGACCTTGCTGTTGCTGTACTGTCTTTTGAATTTTCACCTCAATCATTGACGTTAATCCATTTGTTCAAGCACAGATTAACCTTTTCTCACTAAAGAAGGAACAAGAACTAAAGATGAAGTAACTTCAAGTGAAAATGCAATACCAAGTTGAATAAAGTTGAAAGTCTTTGAAAGTTTGTGAAAGCATACACATTTTATTCAGAACTGCTTTTGCGAATGTTGCTGTAATATGATAGAATGTTGGCATTTTTACCACAAATATTTTGTCTTCTCATTCCTTAATTGCAACATCTACTCTTACCAGTAACAGTTTATAAAGAGATAAAATTAATGTTGAGTAGAATTGATTTCAGCTTAGCGGTCCTGATTTCTGATGTGGCCCCTTGGGGAAATGAATTGCCCACACCTGCACTGTACTTTTATACACAGCCCATCCATCCAATTATCCATCCATTTTCTTCTGCTGATTCAAACATGAATAAATCTTTCATCCTATCTGAGGAAACTTGGGATGTCACAAAAAGGGAGCACTAAAACATCCCAAGGAAAGAAAAAAAAAACATTAAAAACATTAAATTGGGAGAAAAAAAACATGAGAAACCATAAAGTCAAGGAGACATATCAATTTGGATACAAGTATATATTTCATATGATAAAAATGTATATTAAATGAAATGTGTGCGGTCTGACATGAGTGTAAACCAAGAAAAACAGCATAACATATAGATCACAGAGCTTTACTATAAGCCAGTGCAAGGACAGCCATTCAACACAAAGCTGAAAGCACAAGTGTTCTGTAATCATTTCCCCAACTTAAATACAGCCTTTTTCTAAAAGTGTGTTGCTGGTAGAAGCCAATAAGGCCCAGCCCACCGCCAGCCCCAGGGCGGCTCCGTTGTGGCTATAACAGTGGCAACGGCTGGACAGTTGAGGTGGTTGCCAAGAAGCCATGCCTCTACTTTAAGGGCAACACCTCAGATGGGTGCAGCTACGGAGGACAGAGAGAGAGAGAGAGGCAGAGAGGAAAAAAAGGACAAAAATATCCATAAAGTTGGCTCTATAATTGGCTGTGCCTCTTTGCCTTTTTTATGTGAGAGCACAGCCCAGTCAAGAACAGTAGAAGCTGCCTCGTCCCCAAGTGAAACCCTACACTTTCCCCCTTTGCAGTTCCCTCCCACCTTGTCCACTCATCCACAAGGTTGCTGAAGCTCACCTCACTTTTTAACAACACTCTGCACTGGATTGTCTCCCTGGATTATATTATAATCCCTTCGTGAGTTCTGATGCCTGCAGGGGTGACAGTTTGGATTATTATCAAGTGATAATGATGCTTTCCCAGTGCTGATTCAGGGTGTGAGCGCTGGAGGCAAAGACAGAAAGAGAGACACCTCCAGCGACACTGACTGAGTGACAGGCCAGGTAAGGGGAAAAAAGTCATGAAGTCTTCCATGTATTACTGCGTATTCTGCTTCCTTAAAACGCCTCTGAAATGCTTTTTTATTCTTTAGCAGTTCTGAATTATTGGCTTTTTTTGTGTTTATGTGTTGCTCAGATCTGCTATCAGAAAACATACTTTTTCCCCCTCCTCTCCTTTGGTTGCACATAAAAAAAAGGCCTTTCTCTGTTTTTTGCATTGCGGGAATGATAAACGTGGTGCTTCTGTTATAGACATCTACACTGCAGTTCCAGGTCAACCATCAAGAGACGAAGTGGAAACAGGCCTGGTGATACAGACGTGCTGTTTGTAAGGAATCTGGTCCCAGGTTGGGATGTTGATATCCTGTTTTTAGCTTCACGTCAGATACTGTAGCTACGTAAAACTGCAGATTAATTCAGCTCCACGTTTTATATAATAAGTGATGAAAGAACGATAAATTATAATCTGTTTGACATACAGAGTAATGACGATTAGGAGCTTGAAACTAAATGTCATTCAGCTGAGCAGCTGAGATTTTTTGTAGTTTTTTTTCATTGCTCTTTGGGCTGAATTTCTTAGATGTTAAATGCACACTAATTGGACCAATTACAGTAATTTAGCTAAAGTGCCTGTTTTATTCATTAATAGCAACATTGAAACCAAGTAGCAGAAATAGCCCAGTGGAGAATCAGATAAGGGCAATACCATACGCTAAAGAAGTTTGTACAACCCACAGTGAACTTTCTATGTCACAGACTACATAGAAGCTAAAGCACAGTCAACAGGCTGTCGAGTCCCACCACAATATTTCCTGACTTTCTGTTTAGATCATTTTGTAATTTAAAATAATATATTCTTACATTTGCTGTAGTTATGTTTACTTAATGCTCTTTCATTATACTTCATTCTCCACTATAGTCCTAAAAAGTCTAGCTAATCCGAGTAAATGATTAGCTTGACATTTTGGACAACACCGGTTGTCAGGTTTTCATGCCAAGAACTGAATCAACAGATTGACAGCTTGGAGGTGACTAGCTCTGCCTAGCATAACAACTGGAAACAGATAGCCTAGCTTTATTTAGATGATACAAAATTTACCTACCTGCTCGAAGGATATTACGGTTAACTTTCCTCCCATTCATTCCTTCATGAAAGTTGCCAAGGCCAGATCAGTTGGTGATCGCCTGGTCACTAGGAAAAAAGTGTATTCCCTAGCAGTTGATGAGTGGCTGCAGGAAGGTGCTTGGCATCACTAAGTGAAACTGGTTCAAAAGATTTATACAAGGTTGAACCGAAAACCTCATTGCAAGTTCGTTGGCTGCTGGCAGATTGCTAGGATCACTGTAGTTTGTATAGAAAATGCTGACCTGTCTGCAAATACTTGTGAAACTGTGACAAGTCTTACACAACCTGGCTACAGAGAATGTTTGCCTTCAAAGTAAAATTTCATTTGTAAGAAACAACTTTTATTTAGCAGCCGAATAGTCTTTGTTTCCAGTTTGCATCACACTTTTTTGAAACTATCACTGAGTGGCAGTATGTGACTAAGGTCTACCTTATAACATAAGCAATCCTAATGTTTTAATGTGCTCAGTGAAGTCCAGCACCCACCACAGAGTGGGCATAGCCACTGTTTGCGTGCATCTTGAAGCCTCAACATTACCATTTTAACTGAGTTTTTTTTTGCGTAACAAATTATTTTATTCAGAGATGTGACTGGACTGATAAGTTGCATGCATTTTAGGGCATGTACAGATGCAACACATAGATGCAGATACCTGTTAATCAGTGCTACGTACAGTAACAAACTGATATTTACCCACATAAACTGAAGTTATTTCTTGGATTTGTGATGCAAAATCATCACAAGCAGCCAGAGGTTTGGTTCAGTTCAACAACCTCTGTAGTTTTTATGAAGGGACAAACTATCCAAAATGCCCAAAAGATGATGGTTTTTTTTTTGTTTGTTTTTTGTTTGAACCAAACATGTTAATTTCTTCACTGAAGTTGGGCATTTCAACATGGGACTCTATGTTGACTCACTGATGGCTACCTGATGGATCAACTAAAGTGTTTGACATTTTGGCTGAACTTTTCAACCCCAGAGATGTTTATTTGTTGCCAACACTTCTCCAGATTGTTGAGACACAAAACCTTCTAAAATAATGTGTTTTAAGCTTCTTTTTAAAAAAATATATATATCAATATCAAGTTTTCTAATGACTGTTAGGAATGTAAAAGGTGAATTACCTGCTCCTTCCGTTATAGGAAAACTACACAGCACTGCTTTATTTCTGGAAGTTAAAAGTTACTATCCACCACCAAAAATATATCTTTTTCTTTCTGGAAAACATACATTAAAAGCACAATTGAGTGAAAATATCCCAACAGTAAAAGATGGTTTATATTATTGCTTTCCAAGCTGTGCATTACTCAGACTTTCCTCAACTTCCCCCACAAACCCCCTGCAATGAGATCAGGATGAGCCTGTGTTATGGCTACAGTCAGCCACACATCAATCTTAATAGCAGGCAACACAACCACTTGTGTAAAATAAGATCAAGAATAGTATTTTGTTTAAAAGACAGGCTCCTCTCAGTGCCACCCAGAGACAACAGCATAAAAATGATTCAAACAGAGGCAGATTGATGTCTTCTACAACATGATCAAACCTGTAAAAATGGCACTCTAGCAGTTAGATGTGTGTTTAAATGCATGTTTTAAAGAGTAAGAAATTACTTTGGTTAACTTTTGCAGTTTATCATCAGAAAACATCACAGACCTGACGTTGTCCTTATGTGGTTGGAGTTGATATATATGCAGCAAATTCCAACACTCTTTACCAAGTCCAGTTTTTCTCTGGATGAAGTATTCACTGCTGCTATAAAACAAAAAAGTGTGTATTTTAGTCTTAGGTTTCAATTATCATGTCCTAAGAATGAACGACATTTCCTTCCAGCTTTCATACCAAAGCGGAGACAGTAAAATACTGGACCATAGTGGAGATGAGATTTTTCTTTTTCTTTGACACATATAAGGTGTCTAATGCAGTTTAAATTGTAGCTATTGGAACGCTAACAATTGCCTTCTTTGTTAAATGATTGTAAAGACTTGTTTGTAAAGAAAATACCGTATTTTCCACACTTTAAGGCGCACTTAAAATCCTTTAATTTTCTCAAAAATCAATAGTGCGCCTTATAATCCGGTGCGCCTTGAATTCTGGTTGTGCTTACTGACCTCAAACCGATTTTATGAGGTACGTGGCACTCAAAAATCTGTTAAAAAATGTTTTAATATGACTTTGCGAAGATAAAAAGCCACACCGCTTGATGGATTGTCGCAGCATTACGGCTACTGTAGTCAGGAGCCTCGCGGACTATTCCAAAACTCCGTCTGCTTCAAGTCACAAAGTCAAATCATCTTTAATAAAATGGTCAATGTTGCTGCTTTACCAGGTGTAACAAAAGGTTTAACATCCAGGCATCCATTAAAACATAATATATCAAATTCTGACGGAGTTAGAAGTTAGCCGGAAGTTAGCTTGCTAGTTTCCACCTAAACAGGATATAGCATGTTCTGACTGAGAGATTTGTGAAAAAATTAAAACGTACAGCTCTGCTATCACTTCCAACATAAATGAAGACAGAAAACTAAACAGCAGTGATGTTTGTAGGGTTACTGAAGTTAGGCTAGCTGGTATATAATAATGTGGTACGTGATCGCTAGCGACACAGCTATGTTAACATAACAAACACAGTGAAGCTGGAGCATGAACGCTAACTTTTCTCCACTCGATAAAGATTAACGTGAGAGTTCCCGATTGTTAGGGACAAATGCAATTGCATGGCCAAGATTCAGTCAGGAGAACAATTGAGATAATCCATCCACAATATGAGGTTAATT
Organism: Aulonocara stuartgranti; assembly: GCF_965226115.1. Classification (NCBI taxonomy): domain Eukaryota; kingdom Metazoa; phylum Chordata; class Actinopteri; order Cichliformes; family Cichlidae; genus Aulonocara; species Aulonocara stuartgranti. The sequence continues at coordinate 9,359,284 of NC_138957.1, read as the reverse complement.
GTTAACATACTGCAACAACATGGGGATAGAGCAGCTGTGATAGAATTCAACATCAATGAATCAATGGTACGGAAGTGGAGGAAGCAAGTTGACTTATCTGACTGCTTTGTTTTACTTAATGCGCTTTATAATCTGGTGCGCCTTACGGCCCGAAAAATACGGTAAATCCCATTTTTTGATTGCATAGGTCTAGCATTCAGAGGGATTTCTACCTGACCCATCTGGAGTTAGGGTAGATTTTGTTTTTTTCAGCTAGTGTCAATTGGCCACTTTTCAGAAACTATACATTTCACAGATCAATTCAAACACTTCTCAAATAGGCAAGATGCAATATAAATATAAATGCAATAAATAGAAATATATAAATATTTTTAATTAAATTGAATAGAATTGAACTGAATTATGATTTTATTTATCTCTCCACAGACTGAACAACTTGATGATTATAATAAGCTAAACAAAACAGACTGAAGCCAAGGCTGAGATGGAATTAAGACTGGGATTTAGGATCACCCTGGTCTTGGTCATCCTGGCCTTGACTCTTTCCAGTGAGAAGGTGGAAGCACAAAGAGCAGGTAAGACCATTAGGATTAGAATTTCTGTTGTAATAGCAGCCTTAGAACATTTACTGTATGTGTTAAAATCCTTGCTGCATCTGCCTTCTCTAGGTTGTAAAAACGTCCACTATGACTTGGCTTTTATCCTGGATACCTCATCCAGTGTTGGAAAGGAGAACTTTGAGAAGATTAGGCAATGGGTGTCTAACCTGGTGGAGTCTTTTGATGTAGCACCTGACAAGACAAGGGTAGCCGTGGTTCGCTACAGTGACAGACCAACCACTGAGTTCAACCTAGGGCAACACAAGACCCTGGAAGATGTGAAGCGAGCTGCAAGCAACATACGCTACCTGGGGGGAAATACAATGACTGGGGATGCTATCAACTACACAACCAGCAACATCTTCACAGTGCAGAATGGAGCGAGGCCGGTCGCCAGAGGCATTCAGAAGGTAGCCATTCTTCTCACAGATGGCCGAAGCCAGGATTATGTTTTGGAGCCGTCCAAGAAAGCTGCCAAAGCGGACATCAGGATGTTTGCTGTGGGCATAGGGGAGGCTCTGAAGGAGGAGCTGGAAGAGATTGCAGCGGAGCCAAAGAATGCCCATGTTTTCCACGTTACAGACTTCAATGCCATTGACAAGATCAGGGACAGGCTGAGGAGGAGGCTGTGTGAGAGTAAGTCAGCCATCGGGACCACTGCCAACAAAACACTCACACTGCATGCCGCATGGCTTCTTTTTGAAGTTATACTTTGAACAGCCTGCCTCAGTTGCAATATGCACTTCATCAAACTGACTCTTATTTTAACCTTTTAACCACTGTGAAAAGAGGAAAGACCCTAACCACAAAACCCCACCCCGACCACACAGAGATGCACATGCACACTGAGCTATCCCGACTTCTTGTGACTGAATATGAAGCTGTTGCAAAAATTAGCTCATAAATGACAGTTTCCCGACCAAGACATATCTGTGGTACAGCTGCCTTTTCGACTGCTGCTATACTGCAGAGGCATTTAGCAGTAAAAAAGCTTGTCTTAGTGTTAACCTCAATGCTTTCTCCACTGGTGTGTTGAGAAAATGTTTCAACATGGACACAAAACAGTTTACACTGCTAACTTAATCAGTTAAAATAGACTTATAATATTCTATCTTAACAACTTTTTTAGCTTTGTAGCGAAGCAGGGACCCATCCGTTTGCTAGCATTTTTATGGGGATGATGGATGCTTCCCGCGCCAACGCTTAAAATTCCTGCCTAAAATTAGCCAGACTGGAAAGAAAGGGATGCCATGAGTCTTAACCACGAACAAGAAATACTAAAATGGAAATGACATGATTACATGGTTTGCTTAAGGATGAGCAATGACAAACCCTCAACTTTTATTTTAACCTGGTGCTAACTTGTCAGGCAAAAGCAGTGATTCCTGTCAAGAATGTGATGAGTAAGACTAAAATGCCTTCATTCTTTTTTGAGGGGGTATCATGTTACAAAGTTACATACCCCTTGTGCTTTAAAGGCAGCTTGTAGTTTTGTCTTAAAGCCAGTAACCTCTGACTCTTGACTCATAGGTTTTGAACAAGGCACCCGATAAGATTGTATTTTTAAACCATACTTTATCAACTTCAGCAAGCCAAAGGCTAAATTCAGTCAGGTAAAAAAAGTTTCAGTGTTTTCTTTCTATAATCTCTAAAATCACCACGGGTGAGCCTCCAAGTACATCAGTGGTCAGCAAAACTGGCTGCCTGAGCGATGTGAGTTATTTTCACCAAGAAAATTATAGCTCGAATGTTTCAAGTGGGTCAGCTACAGTGGCTCAAATGTCCATGTTAGATGTTTTCACCTTTTAATCTATAGTTTTAAAAATGGACACTATTTATTCTGTGCTACACTGATTCGACAGAGCATGTGTGGCCTCACCTAAGAACACAAAAACCCCAAGATTGCATATTTGACCTTACATGCCCGTTCTCCACATAACAGACAAGGGGCACCCAGATGGTGTTTAAAAATTCACAAGCTATAATAGTGACAGGAAACACAGCTAATAGCAAAAATGAATAATTTATCAGTTTATGGCTGAAAACAGATGCCACATGCAATGCATACATTTTTGATGATACTTCTGTATCAGAGATTCATTCCCAAAGGCAAGTTTTACACTGCTTCCACTTTAACTCACAGCCAAATTATAGCCTTAGGGCCACAAATCTGAGGGTAGCTCAAGTATTTAGCATGCTCAAGTGTCATCACTGTCTTTAAAAAAAATGAGTGATGTGCTTATATATATTTTATAGAATGGTCATTTTTGGCTGAATTTGGCTTTATGAACAGTATAAGCCAAAGGTCCTATCTAACGTCTAAAAATTTTGTTTTTTAAATTAAGGCACAAGCAGACACAAGCAAAAAACAGTCTCCTCCAGCTTTGCTCCCAATGAAAAATGTCAAGCCCAAATTAAAAACAATGCACAAGAAACTGAAATAATTCTACTACTTGGGGCATGATAAAGTATTCAAGAGCTGACAGGCGCTCATAATCAGTGCTACAGGTTAAAAGCCTTTCTGCAGTGAAGATTTTTACAGCTGTGAATTGGAAAACAAATTGGATTTTTAGCAAATAATAGGGAATTTGGAGTGTCTCACTTGTCAGATAATATATTCAGGATAGCATTCAGGGTTAGACAAATCAATGACATAATAACAGGTTTCATGATATAGTGATTCCAAAGGGTAACATGATTTGGATCTGCTGCTGTTGACTGAAAGTTAACACAAGGGAGCCCATCAGGGTGAGTTTCAAAGAGTGGAGGATACAGATTTGTCTTGATAAAAATGCGGTTTAATTTCAGCAATCAACAGAGTGGAAAGTTTATCATGGCACTTAGAGCAAAAGAACCACCATAAAAAGGCAAGTCTGCATGTCTAAGTTTACAACTATGCTAGCAGCTCTGAGGCGGTACAATGCATAGCATTGCATTATTTTGAGCCAAATGCTAATGTCAGTTTAAAATGAGCGTGATATTTCTGTTAACAGATTCTATGTACCCACTTGTGTGGTATATAATGTTTACAATGTTTTGCAATGATGGTCACACTAACAACTGCATTTTGTGAACATTTGCCTGTAAACAATCGTTTAATGCATAAAGCCTAAGAGCTACCACAACACATATGCAATATATGGTTAGTCTTCAATTATAAGTGCACTGCTAGCATGCTAGCAAGCATATGCACTATCACTGGTGCTGTTGACACACCCTCTGTCTACTTTTAAAATGTTTCATGGTTCCCCCTTATCATGCTTAGCCTTGATCCTAGTCAGTGATGTTAATAAATGCTCGTACAATCCACATAAAGAGGCCTCCATCACTGGTATTGTTAAATTCTTTTAGCATTACACTATCAGTGTAATGCTAAAATTTCCATCAAATAGCTCTTTGGGAATCACATTAATGGTGTGAAAGTAGTATTTTATGCTTGTTAAACTGTGTCACATTTGGCTTTTTTTGTCTAGACACAGCACTACTTTAATGTTTGAATGATTCATAGGTGAGGGTTAGTTGGCTTAATTAACAAAAAGCAAACAAACAAACTCCTTTGAAAACGATAAAAAAAGACTCAAAGACTGGACTAAAAATGAAAATTAGTAATAAAGCAACCGATGTATGATGGAAAACTTTCAAAGTCCTCCAGAAACTATGGCTCAAGACAGCTTTAAAAGTTCTTGGAATAAAAATATAAAGAATAAATGATGGTGGAGTGAGACTTTTGCACAGGACTGTATTTGAATATTTGCACTGATTCTTTTTGTTTTTTGAGTATTTGTATGTTCTGTGAATAGCCAGACATCCAGCTGCATACACTATAGTACAATGAGAAATAAAAAATCAACAATTAAAATGATAAAACAAATCAACATTAAGTTAACAGACGTTATTCCAGCACAATAAGAAATAGCCACCAGCTCTTCATGAACTTAAGTGAGCCCTGAATTCTGTACCTGAGTTGTTCTATTTTGAGGTGTGTCATTATGTCCTCCACCCAGCGTTTATGGGAAGGCAGTGAAGCCTTGTTGACATATTAACATTTGGCTGGGATAAAGTTTGCCGTGTTCACATTTCTTTAGTGTGTCAGCACGCTCACATGTGATTATTAGTGCGTGTGCTTTATGACACAGTTTAGTAAAAAACAAACAAATGAAAAACAAACGTATACTCACGCGAACCAGCAAAATCAATATGAATGAGGGTTATCTGTATCCATGGATTAACCAGGAGTGAAGAGATCCTCAGAAACTGCCGGTCACATTAAGCAAACGTTTACATATATGGAACTAGACAGCACCCTTCACAGAAGCTGGCATCCTGACACAGAAAATGTCTCTCCTGCCAACCTGAAGGGTTTGCCTTTCTTGCTGTCATCACTGAGCTGCGCGTGTGTGGAAATATAACACTGTCACCCCACCTACTATAAAAGCCATCTCAGTCGTCACTCGGCCATCCACACGCTTCCCATCCCCAGATATCAAACGGCAGAACTGTCTGCGCTGGTGCTCCCCTCATCGCAGATGTCTTTCAATGATCCGACTGCTTCCTTTAACAATATGCCACTTCACATCTCTCACGTCTGACCCCTCAGAACGTTTCCCGCTGATTGCTTCTTCTAATAAAACAGTAACATGTGATTCGATTTTGAACAGGAAGATACAGGGTTACCATATCTTTCTCCCCATGGTCCAATAAGAGCACGAGCGTGTCTAACTGAATTATTTTTGCTTTCTCCTCAGATGTGCTGTGTCCAAATATGAAGGTTCAACCTGATCGGTTTAAGCCCGGCAGCACCAGTTATGGTCTTGAAGAGGTTCCAGGTATGTGCAAACTGCTGCTTTCCTAACAGCAACATGCAGCACTTGCAATACGTGTCAACCACAAGGTCAGGTCTTTATTTCTGAAAGCATTTCCTACATTTTCCAAAAACATTTATTGCATGCTAAGAGTTTGTTCTCACACACAGTTTCTCTCTCTTTCCATGAGAATATAAAGTGAAGTGGTTTAATTCATGACCAGGAGGCTGCTGGCAGCTCTCTAAATATACTTGTGAAAACAAAACACTCGTCTTTTTCAAAATCAAATTTGACAGTGGGCCAATTCAGAGCTTCACCTCATGGTTCGGCTCTCTTTACCAGTATGGTTGACCTGCTGGTGCGTTGATCTCTTGCTCCAAGATACTTGAACTTACTTTTCTATCTAGGATAGACTCCTCAGCTTTATCTGAAGCGAGGTCACCATCCTTTTCTGGGAGATAACAGTTCTGAAGAGTTTATCCATTTCATCTGCATCAAACTCAAACCTTTCAGATGACCACTTGAGGCGCCACCACTTTATCTGTAGAAAGACGTGACCTCTCAGTACACTCAGTGTTTGTTATTGCAGCTTCACTATTGAAATCCAGGCTATGGAAGTCACAAACAAGAGTCAAGACAAGGCGCTGCTCTTTTTAAGATTAGCAGTGAAGCTGCTGTTTCACTAGCATGTAGCGCTCCATCATTAGATGTTTTTATTCCACACATTCCACGCTGCTGTGTTAAAGGTTCTTCTCTGAGGTCTTGAAAACCATTTACCCACCAGTTATAACAGTGTGTTCTGGGAAATCTCAGTTCCTGTCTGTGTCTCCCACCCACATCCATCACAGTAAGAGAAAAAACAGATGCACAGGCATGAGTGTTTGGACTCGTGCTAAGTCCAGGTTCAAGGAAAAAGAGATGTAAGAGCACCGAAAAGCTATGTTTTTAGAAATGTTCCCTCTTAACATACTTGGCTGGCACAGGGTCCTCTGTTGATTTATTCAGGAAAGACAGACTTTGATTTCTTAAAAAAAAAATTACTTAAAACCCGGACATCCTTCCATCTTTTTTGTATATCTTTTGGTCAGCATCACAACTCTACTGGACCTCACTGCGTACACCCTGAAGAGGCTGCTGAATGACAGCCAAAAACACGTTACTTCTTAAGGACAGTTTATCAAAACTGCATGTCCTTAGACATGTGGGAGGAAAACCACACAGACATAACATGGAAACTTGAAACAGAAAGACACCAGCTGGCAATGAATTCAAATATAACAACATTAATGAAATGAAATAAAAAAACAAAACCAAATATATCTGTTTTGGACAAAAAATAACTGGCTAAGTTTAAGACTTGTGTTTGTTGATGCAACATCTGCAAATCAAAGATGGATGACAATGATTACTATTTAACATAACAGCCCACTTTTTTTAAATTCCCCTCTCGCTCCTGTCGGGCCGTCTTTATCCTTCAAACTCGGGTCTTCTACAAGAGGCCTGTGAGCTCGAGGGTCATGTGCAGTATCTATATTTCCTTTTGCTTCCAAAACAGCTTTAAACCACTGATGGAATGCGTAAGTCAATTACTGAGAGACAGGGTCATTAGTGCTCCTTGATTTAATGTGATGAATAGGACTTTAAATAGTAGTAAAGTTGTAGATAATTGTCAAGAACAGACTTTTAAAAGTTCCCAGATGTATTTTTTAGTTTAATAAAAAAGCAACAAACTAACAAAATTCAGATGAGATGAGGAACGTCTCATTAGCTAATAACTTGTGATTTACAATTAACATGCACAGGATAATCCTAAATTTGAAACAGTCCAAAATATTAAATCTTTTAAAATTCAATTTGATTTCAAATTTCAATGAAATGAGTTACTGAACCTGTAAATTCATCAGGCGAGTGTTTGCAGACGTCCCAACATGGAGCTGTTTTTCTGTAGCATCCATATAGATTGTCAGTCTGCTGGCATCCACAGCTCTCACATTCATTAAGTGCAACATCAATATGGAGTTGCACACTGAGCTATGATGTGAAGTCTACTTTTTAGACTACATTTATTTCCTGGTGAGAAAAACTATGGTTTAGCTGTTAACTATCCACTACTGGATGCACCAGCGAATGGCAGTGGCATGTAATTCCTGCCTGATTACTCTGTACTTTAACCACATAATCTTATAATCATCGGTTAATTTCTCACAATTATTTGAGAGATCTTCTGTGAAATATTACGAGCTAGTAAAACTGAACTTAAATACTTCAGTGCATATTTGTTTATTGTATTTCGGTTTTGCTAAATGAACAGTATTTCCCCTCATACTGTAGTCAGGTTTTAAGAGTATATATTGGACTAAAGTACAGAACCCTTTGAGAAAGCTTTATCCCTGATGCATCCTCTTAGAGTTGCTAAAAAGTTACGCTGACTTTTTGACTGAAAGAGTGTTTTCATGATTAGACACAGCGTCACTTTCTGCTGTCAGGACACATTATCACATCCTTGTCACTGGGCGAGTGCTAATTATGTGGTTTGGCTTTTTCTCTCAGCCGCAAAAGAAATTAGAACAAACTTTTGATAAATCACTGAAAGCCACTGATACTTTCTTAAGCAGATGTATCACTTTGTCAGATGCGCTAAGCACTCGTACTGGAATAAATCCTCTGACCAAAGATTTGTTTGTCAGATCTTGTTCCAGTGGAAAACTCTATGGGAAATACTTCTCTTGTACCCAGACTATAGAATACTGTGGAACAGGCCATGAATACACTCCACTCTGCATTGATTTATATTTGCTTTACATTTAGTTACAGCTAAACACTATCATAATTTTAAATTCCATCATAATTACTCATGTTCTATGCTTTAACTGTTCCCATAGTGTTGTCTGGAAGCAAAGGCAGCTCAATGAAAATGTTCAGTTTTTATTTCACTTTAGCACCAGTAGATACAGCACAGGGGTGCTTATTGATTTATTTTCTCTACCTTGAATCTAACACAGACAGTTGTGTCACAATCAGGTCTTTTCTACGAGCAAAAACCTGCTGTGGGCCCCACTTGGGGCGAAATGTTATCACACAGCGGTCTGAGGTCTGACGCTCTGACATGATAAAGATGTCTGGGGATTTCCAAGCTGCAGTCGCTCTGTAAATGCAGCTAACTTTAAGATGTACAATGTCAAACTTGCTTGAGCAAAGTACTTTTTTTCAGTTTGCGGGTAAGCACACCGAGATTTTCTCTTCATACAGACACACGGTGTTTATCATTGCTACTCCTGCAGGTCCTTCTTATAATTACACAACAAATGCCTCTGTGCTGGTGCACAGGGAGTGCAGTTCTCTTTGCTAAATGTCAAGACTATTTGCCACTTATTATGATTTGACAGCCAAGAGACCTGCGGTTTGAATGAGACTTGTATTTATCACGGGCTGTCTAGTCAGACCCCCTCGGGGTACCGAGCACACACAAGAGGCTGCGGAGCATCTCCGTGGCTCGGCGCTCACTATCTACTGTACAAATGTTGCCATCTGCTCCCATCAAAAGAATGCTGTGTGTATGCGCTCGCCTTTCCCAGTCAGTGAACTCATCTGGCTTTTGCCGCAGATCACCCCAGTGGTCGTTTTTGGCTGTCCAAAATAACTTTTTGGGTTGATTATACGCTATCTGCTGCCAGTTCAAATTACAGCTTTGTGCTCAGATTTGGCCCCAAAGAGCCACAGAAACAGCATGGTGTGCACGATGCAAGCACAGTGACAGGGAGAATCGAGGCCAGTGTAACTCACAGCTGCGTGGCTTCCTCGAGCAACTGATAACCAGCAAACATCGCTCTTGTACAGCAAAGGTTTACGTTTTTACTCGTTAAGTTGTCAACTACTCAAAGTGTTTTCTTTCAGATAGCAAAGGAAGGTGAGCCCTTTTACATCACACGTATCTCAGAAGACTTTTTAAAAATAACCCAACTGAGACTGGGGGGGATTTTGCGAGTATCCCATCCCATGGTTTAAATAAGGCAAAAGTCTCAGGTATGAGAACACAGCAACAAATCCTTTTTGGATTTTTCTGCATGAACATGGTGAGAAAATTAAAGATGACTCACATTAAATGTCAGGCTTAAGAATGTGTGTGTGTTTGAAGCTGTGTTTTCCATTTACCTAATATACTGACGACTGAATCGCTCAATTCAATTTAATTAAATTTTATTTATATAGTGCCAAATCACAACAACAGTCGCCTCAAGGCGCTTTATATTGCACAGTAGATCGTACAATAACAAACAACAAGAAAGCTAAGGCAAAATTGATGACTCTTGTGTTTTAAGTGAGCAAAGAAACAGCACCATCTGGTGGCCAGTAAAGGTAACCTAACTAATAAAGCTGTTTCATAATCAAATGAATGAAAGACAATGAGAAATGTTTCCTTGTGCATGCGTTTGAGCAAAGAGAAAGTCTCCACCCACTGCTGAGTGAATAAAATAATTGTTAACGGTGCATGTGAGGCAAATTACTGACAGATAAAGCAGCTGTTGTGTGCGGCTGATGGCAGATCAGTTATATCTGTCATGAAGACTTTTGATTCTAACGTTATTTTTTGCTCTGTTGCTAATGACACAGGGGCAGGCTAAGTGTGCGCTTAACCACCTGCTTCCAAGCTATTTCCTATGACATCCACTGAGCTTTTCTGCCAGACTCTCGCATTACCACCTTAATGCTGTGGTTTCCTCTTTGAAAGATTAGTGCGCTGCTGTTATTATTCCCACTAGACGTCTCACACAGATTTTGCTGCATAACTAGGGCTGTGCAGGAAAATGTTGAGGCTGTTCTCATTCTGTTGACTCACTCGTGCCGCAGTCTGCTTTCCGGAGAGCTCAGACTACACAACATAGGCTAACCACCAGCTTTCAGTGAGAGCTGCTGGACACACTGGCAGCATTAGTGCTGCACAAGCACTCGTCTTACTGGCATCGCCATAGCTACAGCTACTTGTTTGTTGTACAAGGGAGTGTCCTCTCTAAACCACCTAACTATGGTCTGTGGTCACACCACTTCAAATCACACGCTGCAGAACAATGTACACACAGATGCGCTCTCTCAGACTCACACGAGGACCTTACCACCAGTGGAAACGAGCTTTTTTTCCCCACTCTGGCAACAAATCTAACAAATATTTAAATGGTCCAGAAAACATCTGTATTTTCCAGTTGTCCATTAATTCAGGGTGATGCAGGGTGTGGTGGGACTGACCCAGTTAAACTTCAGTGTACCCCCTAGAAATCTGACAAAGCCATAACTCAACTTCATGACCGGAGAGCCTGGCATGATTTTTTTATGTGTGTGTGGAGTCCAACTAGGCTTTTTTACTGTGTTGCTGCAGGATTTGACCTGATGGATTATTTCAACGTGAGAGATATTCTGGGAGCCAGAGATGAAGATGGACAAAGTTCATATGTTCGCCTTGGCACCATGCCTATAGTACAAAACACAGAGTAAGTGACCTGCCCATTATGCTTTAAACAGTTCAGCTTGTTTTTGAGCCCTGTCAATGCACATGAAAGTGGCAAAAATGAAGTCTTTGAAGTCTCCAAAAATTCATCCTTTTAAATCTCAGTTCTGGCTGAAAAGGAAATGTTTCCTGCACAACAACTCCAACAATGAGGAGATTCAAAGCCAAACACAACTAAGACCAACTTGCAATACATTATGACACAATCTCATGTGAAACATCATTACCATGTAGCTATATTAATGACATCTTCTGTATATTAACCTTATGGAGTTAGAGTTGATATGTCGCTATCTGAACACAGCCAGATGAAATGTCAGTAAATGTGATAAACAACCACTAGCCATCTACTTAAGTACTAAAGGCACCAATTTAGTCTTTTTTAGACTTATTCCTGACATCCTGAGATCCATAAAGGGATAAAGGGAAGTCATTTTGAAGGCTCAGAATTGGCCAACCAGGAGAACGTGGATGTCTTCTCCCCATTTGTCAAATGTTTTTGTCTCATTAAGTGTTTTCTGTCTGCACTGTTTTTTTTATATAGGACGCTACAGTAAAAATAAAATTAGCTAACTCTTAAAGCTAAAAATAAAGACACCTTAACTAGTATTCTGCTTTGATGGCGCAAATGTCTAAACTAAAGCACCAAAACACAGTTTATGGTGAAGTTTAAACCTTTTTTTGTTACTTGTTACTTGGTGGCTAAGCTAGCCTTGTCAATTTTCAGTATTTATGCTAAGCTAACTGTCTGCTACTTGTAGCCATAGAGAGCCTAAAAAATAGGTTTGACTACAGTAACATCCCCCATTGACTTTTGAAGTTCCTTTTGAACTGTCATGGTGCGCATTTTTACCACCGTGGTGTTTTGAAACAGAAGAACAAGCGCTGGATTTGTGAAAGAATGATTTTGGCTAACAAGGTGTCAATCCCAGTGAGCATCCTGGCTAATCCTATTCTTTGAAAGGTTTTTCCAGTTTTCCAATTTTACAGAATTCTGAGCTCTTCCTTTATAAATATTAATTCAGATGTGAACAGTTTATTTTATTTTGCTGTTTCTATAAATACACAGGCAACAGTTTGAATATAAGAAGTCAGTGTAAAACTGCTAAGAAGAGCAGAAAGAGTAGCTACAAACACACTGGTTGCTAGGTAAAACACTGGGACTGTGTTTAACCTTATACATTAATATTTCAACTGCTGTACAGCCAATGCAACTGTTGGTTTACCACATCCACTAAAAAGAGAAAAATAAAGCAGTAATAATAATGTACTTTTATTCCACAGAGATGTGTTTCGTCAAGGGCTGCCAGACGAATATGCCTTTGTGACCACATTTAAATTCAGGAAAACCTCGAGGCGTGAAGACTGGTACCTCTGGCAGATTTTTGACAAATATGGAATTCCACAGGTGAGTGAGTCAAATGTAAATAGTGACAAATGTACCTGTCTCTGCATGTGGCCCAACTTGGAGAATTACATCATCGAATGGGCTCACCTCGCTGACTTCTCTTTTTCATTCCAATATTTTATTTATTTTTGTACATTCATTACTTCCCCCTATGGAAAACAAGCTCCTTTATGTTTCAGTTCACATCCCTGTGCTTCTGACCTGTCAGGTGTCCATCCGTCTGGACGGTGAGAACAAGGCAGTGGAGTACAACGCTGTGGGCCTTACAAAAGATGCTGTGAGGGCTGTGTTCAAAAACCCTGAAGTCGACAACCTGTTTGACCGCAACTGGCACAAGATTGCCCTCAGTGTGGAGTCCAAGTCTGTGTCTCTGTACTTGGATTGCAAGCACATCCAGACGCTGCCGATAGAAGACAGAGAGGACATTGATATCCAGGGGAAGACAGTGATTGGGAAAAGGCTGTATGACAGTGTGCCAATTGATGTGAGTCTTTACCTCCATTTTGGCAACAGTGTGATTCATGTCAGTCAAGGTTATTTTTCTGCAGTTGACCTGTTGTTAATCTGTGTACATACAGTTTGACCTCCAGAGAATGATGATTTACTGCGATTCCAAGCATGCCGAGCTGGAAACCTGCTGTGATCTACCTAATGGGCCTGTAAGTATTACAGGCCAACAGGCCCAGAGTCTGCGTCTTTGCAGTGAAAGCGAAACGCGTCTTTCAGATGCTGCTGCTAAGCCGTGGAGGTTCCTGGTTGCATAGAAATATACATCTACCACAAGATGGGATGCTTTGTGTTTAAAGGAAAGGTTACATCCAAATAATCAAGTTTGCATGAGTGTGTGCCCCCCCAGCTCAGTTGTAGCTTGAACAGCTAAGCTACTTTGAATAATCAGTGTAGCTTTGTTACTTTGTAACTCTGTACAATACAGCTTTTTCAACTTGCTCTCCGATGCATCCATCGGAGTATGAATGTCGTTAGAAAGCACTAAGTGTAGATAAAGTGCTTGTGAGAATGGGTGTGATTGGGTGAATGAGGCATGTTGTATAGAGTGCTTTGAGTACTCCGTGAGAGTAGAAAAGCGCTATATAAGAATCAGTCCATTTACCATTTGAAATCTCACCAGCTTACAACTAGTTAATTTTGCTATCTAGGTAATTAAGACACAACTAAACAGCCTATAGGATCTAGCTGAGTACACATAAGTGAATTGTCATGCTAATGTTTAATTCTTGGACTCCACTAGATTAACTTTGCATGAATCACAAAAGCTCAAAATAGTTCTTATTTATGTTGGTTGCTGGTGCAGCCCCTCAATTCATCCACTGTCTGAAGCTTTTTCTCATTCATTTTTTTCCCACTTCCTTCTCATTGGTTAACCTTCGGAAACACAAGATTTAAACAGTGTGTGCTTGTGACTCTCTATGACATCATACAGAGCCACTTTTGAAATGAAATGTTTCAGAGTTGAGCATCCTGAAGCGTCAGTTTTTAGATCACAGGTGTTGCAGGTCCTAAGGGGCGATCGTGGCTAAGGGGCGATCGTGGCTCAAGAGTTGGGAGGTCGCCTTGTAATCGGAAGGTTGCCGGTTCGAGCCCCAGCTTGGACAGTCTCGGTCGTTGTGTCCTTGGGCAAGACACTTCACCTGTTGCCTACTGGTGGTGGTCAGAGGGCCTGGTGGCGCCAGTGTCCGGCAGCCTCGCCTCTGTCAGTGCGCCCCAGGGTGGCTGTGGCTACAATGTAGCTTACCATCACCAGTGTGTGTGAATGTGTGTGTGAATGGGTGGATGACTGGATATGTAAAGCGCTTTGGGGTCCTTAGGGACTAGAAAAGCGCTATATAAATACAGGCCATTTACCATTTACCATCACAGGGATGCCTGCAAACCTTCAAATAGCACTAATATAAACCCAGGAGTGGCACTGATCATCATCAGCTCATCATAAAGGTATAGACCATATAGGTATCATTTCTTCTAAAGCAGGAGCTACTTTAAAAGTTAAAAGTGTGGGTCTGAATAGTTTTAGCCTTAATCAGAGATGCCTGTCTCTTCTATCACAGCATCATGATCCAGTTTTATCAAAATAAATTGCTTCATTTCAGTGCCCTAAGACGGTTGTGACAGAGGCTCCCCCTTACAAGATCCCTACGCCAACACCTACCAGTGCTGAGCAACAACGAGGCCCTCAAGTGAACTGCTCCTGCCCTGCTGGAGAAAAGGTAAAGCCCCGCTGATTTTACCACGCCTAATCCCTCTCTATTATTTCCACGGATGAGTGGGAATCCTTTCTTCAGTGGCTTTCAAAAGACGGCTGTGTTTTCATTTCTCACAGGGTCGCATGGGTGCACCCGGTGTTGCAGGTCCTAAGGGTGAAAAGGTCATCTACCACTGCCTTTCAGTTCTATAGTGTTTGTGATAAAGGATTACACTTTCATTATAGTTGTTCGGCTTTATTTTTATTGTGTGAACCTGCCTACTTTTTTCAGGGTGACACTGGCCCTAAGGGTGCTATCGGACCACCTGGACTCAAAGGAGAAAAAGGACAAAGTGTATGAAAACTTAAAAATGTCCACAGTCACATCTTTTTACTTTTAAGATAGCTTCAAACCTTTTGGAGTACAGTGAGGGAAATGATTACTATGCTGAATTTGTAAGATTGCTCACTTTCAAAGAAGGAAAGACTCATGATTTTTATGTAAACACATTACATAAATGTTATAAAATGATTTCACTGAGTAAAAATAAGCATTTGATCTCTAACCAAAACATAATTTAGTATTTGGTGGAGAAGTGTTGTTGGCAAGCAAGCATTAAGATGTTTCCTGTAGTTGGTCTCCAGGTTTGCACACATCTCAGGAGGGATTTGAACCCATTTCTCTTTACAGAAACTCTCAAAATCATTTAGGTTTCTTGGATACCACTTTGCAACTCAAATGTCCCTCCACAAATTTATAAAATTGAGGTCCGGAGAAGGTCTAAGCCACTCCGTGACCTTAATGTGCTTCTTTCATGACCCATCTTCTGTATTCTGGCTGATGGAAGGAGGTTCTCATTCAAGATTCAAGTCTTCCTGTACAGTGCAGTGCAAAAGCATTATGTTGCCACTTGAGTGTTTGACATACTCAGCATTTCTCTTCCTTCATTTGGGTCGAGTTGTTGCCAAAGAGTTTGAGTTTAGTTTCGTCTGACCACAGCGTTTTCTCCAGAACCTCCTTTTGAATCATTTAAATGTTACCAGTGACTGTTGTCCCAGCCACCGTCTGATCAATAACAAGCTCCTCATGTGTAGTTTTAGGCTGATCCACCACCTTTCTCATGATCATCCTCACCCCATCAGGTAAGATCTTACATAGAGCGTGACGGACAGCTCTGTGGTCTTGCCTGTGTTGGTGAAGAGGTTGGATTGGAAAAAACTGATTGCCACATGGGCACACAGACAAACTTTAGAGGATCAAATACTTATTTCAGCACAAAAATCCTTCATTTCTATGATCGGAGCAAATTTACAAATCCAATAATTATTTCCCCCACTGTAAATAAACTAGTCTTGGTCACGTCACATGCTATGCTTTCAAGCTTTCTTGCTTTTCTTTCAGCCTCGATAATAATTAATCCTTATTGGTTAATTATTTGCAGGGCAGTATAAACTCTGTCAAAGGTGGCAGAGGTGAGAAGGTAAGTAAACCTGTCCTTCACAACTCTGCATGAGCATCATCTTAACCCAGATACATGTTTGTCTGTGTATTGTGCATATTTTATATGCATGTAGACAAAATGTTCTAATCTGCTCCTTCAGATCTTTTTTATTCAAGTCTTTCTTGCTATCTCGCTTTTTGGCTTTGCCTTTTTTTCTATATGTTTTTTCCTGGGAGTGTCTAGGAACCTGCTCATACATCTCTTATTGTCAGAGTAACAGATGTATGAATTATAGGACAGGTTACCACAGAGGATATGTAGCAGGGAGCCAGTGCAGACGCCCACCCAGTCTGCACAAATCACAGCCTCTGTGCTGCCTTCCAGTGCCAGCCGGGAGTCCCACGATGTAATTTATTCCCTGAAACAAACTTCTCGGTATTCACCTCTCACACTGCACTGAAAGGGACACTTAAAAATGCCCTAGAGATCTAAAAGACGAGAAGTGTTATCCTGGTAGTTTTGAGAACACACCTGTAAATTCTTCTGGATAATACAGGTGCACTACAGGGGGGCAGTGCAGTCAGAGCGACAGCAAAAGTCATTTCATGATACATTTATTTGACTTTTCTACTTGTTATAGCTGAAAAAAGAAAAACTTGCAGGTTTGATAAAACGCGCATTAAATCGAACTTTAATGCGCCTTGCTGCTTTTTCTGTTTCTTACTGCGCAAGCATCTGTCTTCACTTTCTCCATGGGAAGGCTGCAATTTGCTGCTTTTCGAAACCTGATGCAAACACGTGACGTAAACTGACTTTAAGCTGCGGTTCAAAGTGGCTGAGCTGGTCATCGAGTCTCCCTGAGCACGTGGCGGGGGAGCGAAATCAAAACTGGTTTAATTGCTCCCTGTGCAGCACTCTTCTTATGGATCATGTCTTTTTGCCATGGGGTGCAGCAGAACAGGAGTCCCTTTTGCTGATCTAAAGGACGTGTGCTAATATGATATAAGCCTGAAATAATTAAAGGGCAACCTCCTGTGACTTGTAAAGTGGTTTATGAAGCAGAGGGAAGTCTTGCGGTGGGTGAGACCTCATGGTACCGTGTAATTTAACAGCCATTACTTTTTGCTCAGACGCGGGATTCCTTGGCACAGAAGATGACATCAGTGTACAAACCAAAAGTGTGATGCTCTGAGGACAATGGGAAGCCATTGTTCCTTGAGTCTTTGGTCGAATGTGCGACCAAACCATAGCGGGTCTTGGTGAAGCTGTAAGGATATTCTGGCTCCCGAACCTTTACTCAAAAGTGTTTTGTTTGTCTCGGTTTATGTGAGTCTTTGTGTTCTGTGTATAACTTTTAACTTTGTGTGTTACTGTGTGTGCAGTGATAATACATCTCCTGTTCTTTGTGTTTAATTGACTGTCCATCCATCGGGTACTAAACCATGTTCTGTGATACTGCTGGGTTGATTTTTTTTGACAGCACGTCACCGCCGCCTGTCCCGGCCCCCCTGCATGCCTTACTGTGACTGAACTATAGACGTTAACGCTTGTTTTGTATTCACAGGGTGATAGAGGCAGCATAGGGTTGACAGGTCCTCCTGGACAAAAAGGAGAGAAGGTGTGAACCTGGAGACCTGGAAATCTTTTGACTTTTATTTAGAGTTTTAAACGGCGCCAAACTGGTACTGATTGTGTGTTTTCAACCATCTCACAGGGAGTTGGTGGAATCCCAGGCATTGATGGTTTAACTGGAGACAAAGGCGACACAGTAAGAAGCAAACTTATACAGCTATGGTGTTACCTTTATTTTTATACCGTATATCAAAATTTACAGTATTAAATATATATGCATATTTAAAAAAATAAAAAGATGTTTAGAAAAAGGCATTTACTGATTTTTTCCATGAAATAACAGGTGTTCTTAATGGTGTATTTATATTTTATTCATCATTTCCAAGTGTCCAAACAAAACAGTTTTTGTTTGGACACTTGGAAATGTTCTTTTTTCACAGTATTTTTTCTCAATACTCATTATATCATCCCTTGTTTATTTTGCCAAACATATTTTCCAACTCTTCTTCCTGTTTTAACTTTATTGTATTTTATTTATCAGATTTTATGAGGATAAAATGTAAAAACAAAAGCAGTTGTTTTTTTTATTTTATCCTCATAAAAGCTGATAGATAAATGTTTCACTATTTCTTTCCATTATATTTCAAAAGTAGATGAGGATTCTATGTGACAGTTTTCTGTTTTATTTTGAAATAACGTCTTATTGGCATGTATTTATAACACTATTTGGTAAAACTGTAACAATTATAAATTTTTCAAAGAAATCGTCTAACTTTCTGACCTTTGTTTTCTATTCCTTTTCAAAACGCAGACGTTGTGACTGTGCAAATGTTGTTTTTTTTTCATAATCAGGGTGAAGCAGGACTGGCTGGTGATCCAGGGCTACCAGGTCCAGCTGGACCGAGGGTGGGTGAATGTGGTTTTCCAGCTTTTAATCCATTCACGAGTGACTGCACATGCACATGCAGTTTTGAAAAGGTTTTAAATAAATTTCAGGCCATATAAAAAAGGAAAAAAACCCTTAAGCTAATCTGGTTTTGGCATCAATCTCAGAGAGGCACTTGTTCTGTTAAGTGAGTGTACATAAGTTTTTTTGAACAATTTCCTCTCAAGCTGGTATTGATTTTTTGCCAGTTTGGGTGACTTTCTCTTGGATGAAGCTGCAGCATCTGGTGAGGGAGTCAGGCAGATGGGAGTATGGGTGCGGGCTCAAGCTGGGCCACTGGCCTGTGACAGACTGCCCAAGACTGAAGCGAACGAGCATCACTGCACAGGATATACGAGATTATTAAAAAAACAGTGAACACCTCCTAGGACTGGCTCAGTTCATAAATAAACATTTTTACTGCTGCTTCATAGCTTTACGAACTTTGAGGCTGGACTATATATTTTGTTATTATCAGGCTGCTCTACAGTGTTGGGAATACGTTACTCAATGAGAGCAACGTATTGTGAATACTTTGGATTACTTAATATATTATCATGCTTTTTTACAACTACATGAATGTACTGTTGCTGTGTGATTTATTACTATTACTGAAGGTTACTCACCATGCCAATAGCAACTAGATTTTTAAATCTTAATATAAAATGAGTAACAGTAGGGTGGGCATTAGGTAAGGCTGCACTTTTTGCAGCGATCTCGTATAGAAAACTATTCAGCGCGTATATAAAACAGGTCCCTTTACTCTGAACCGTAGTAAAGGGACCTCTGGCTAATACGTCGGTTCCATGTCGGGCTCGTAGCTGAAAACTAGCTTTACTTTGTTGTCTGGGTCAACTTTGCTAGCAAGAGACAGAGAGAGGCTTTGAAAGACTGCTCCAACAGAACTTATTGTGTCGGAGGAAAACACGAACACGGTGTACAGTCGAGTCTTAATAACTTACAACAGCTGCGTCCATGAGGCTACATTCTTTAGGGCTATGCCTGTAACACTCTGCCTATTGCCTTCATATTAAATTATTTTTTGAATAATAATTTTTAAAAATATTTCTTCACATCATTATGCGGGCTGCAAGTAGAGGTGACATGGGCTGTGAAATTGAGACACGGGCATTAGAGCCTCTTAATGTGTGTTTTGTTTGGGTTTTCACCGCTGTCGAATTACCAAAAATAGAGCGCGTAATCCATTTATTTCAAGAAAGAAGCTGTATTCTGAATACCACCTTTTTAAACAGTAATTGTAACAGAATACAGTTACTCATATTTTGTATTTTACAGTACATGTATTCTGTTACTCCCCAACACTGCTGCTCTAAAAGTTCAGTGCACAACGTCCAGTTTATCCAAGATGTCACAGTGAGAGAAATCATACTAGTTTCTGTTCATTGAGTCCAGTATTAGATTTAAAGGTCTTTACTTACATACAAAGTTCTGAATGAGGGTCCCATAATAGCTCAAGGACCTCATAGTATCATATTATCCCAGCAGAGCACTTTGTCTGTGGGATTACGTGCAGTTTCCAGAGATCTCAAAAGTAAGCAGAGCTATCAGGCTCCTCTGTGGAACCAGCTTTCAGTTCAGGTGACAGACGCTCTGTCTTCTATTAAGATTAGGCTTCAAACCTTCCTTTCTGATAAAGCTTATCATTAGAGCTTTATCAAAAATGAAGGAAGAAGGTTTGACCCTGAACCATCTGTTCGTTATGGTAATATAGGCTCAGTTTGCCTGGGGACTCCAGTGTGCTGAGCACTTTATTATTTTTTATTGTTTGTTGTTTCTCAACAAGAAACTTGTGCCTGAGGTTGCTTCCATTTAAATGCACTTCTTCCTTCCCACTGTCACTAATTGCTTCCTCATAGGAGATCATCTGATCATTGAAGTTCTCTCTCTAATTTTGCGAAGGTCTTTTAATGTTTGATCATGTTACAACATCAACAAAGTTGCTCATTGTAGATGGGTAGCTTGTGGACAGAAGGTCATAAGTCAACATTTAAGGGTTTCTTGGGATAATTTTTATCACTGACAGAAGCTATTTTTTTATCTTTTGGAGTTTCAGCCGACCCCAGCGAGCCTCAGTATGCTCGAGTCAGAAATAGCGATGCTTTGGTGGAAGTCAGTAACTTTTATTAATACAAGTATTTGTTTTGTTTATTTCACAGGGTCTTCAAGGGGATGCTGGAATTCCTGGTGCACCAGGGCCAAAAGGTGTCACTGTAAGTATAATCCGAATTAACTTCCACCAAATGATGGTCTGATTTGATGGCAGTTTATAGAAATATATTTCTATAAAAATAATTATGTTGCTTTGGTTTGTTATAGGGTGACTCGGGTACAAAAGGTGAAACGGGAACACCGGGAACCAGGGTAAGTCACGTATTAAAACCACTTCGGCTTAAGCTTATGGAGAGGTTGCATTGTAGCCACATGCTACAACAAACACAGTTTCAGAAACGAAAAGATTTTACCTTTCACATCTTTCAAAGTGTATTAAATGCACTTTAATGACAATTAAAGTTTTCCATTTGGGTAAACTAAATTTGTGAAAATTCCATATAAAGAGGTAGACGTGAACCTGACCAGGTTACCGGCAACCTGATAGAGTTTAAACAGTTGCTTCACTCTTCACATATTCCTGCTTGGGGGCCTCCTGCTGCAGCCACTAATCGCTTGGCCACACAGTTCCGCTGCAGCAGATACGAACTACATCTTTAAAACAGTTGTTGCTGAAGGTCACAAGAGAGTTAGCTCATTTGCTTTCCCAGCATGTCCTGGGATTTGGGCCACGTTTCTAGGTTGAACCTGCGCAGAACACCAGCTCATACTGCAAATCCTGATAACGGGCTTAACTTTTCAGAAAGAGACTTTTCTTCTCAGAGGAACTGAGAACTGAGAGGCGTAATTGTGCAAACAGATGTGGTTTCCTTGATTTACTCTCCACACTTCCTGTCTGGAATTCTGTGGGGGCGTTACAGGATATAATGCACTTCATTCAGGCTCGCTGAAGCTTTGTTGATGTCTTAAGTTTTCTAGGAGCTGTTTGCCATCACACTGAATGTCATTTAGGCTTTTAATAATTCAGTGAAAGGTTATTTCCCTGAATCAACAGTTGTTTTCAACTATTTAATTCTGCTTCGTGTTGAGTTGTTTTTGTACTCAGTGTTTCTTGTTCAGAGGTCAGCTTCAACTTCAAGCTAAACGTCTTTAACGTGGTTCGAATAAAGAACTGTGCATCAAATCAGTCCACTGATCACTCTGCCGTATGTCATGGGGATGAGTAGCAGGTTCTAAGCACATATAGGCCCATTCAGACAAACTGATGCCCCTTTTAGAGCTGTCCATCAGCTGTTCAGTCAGACAGTAAGCAATTTCCTGTTGCTGAAAAGTGCTGGCAAAGTCCTTACCTCAGTGAAGCGATAAAGGGAATAGGTGGTTTGGAGGAGACACACAGGACTGATTTAAAGTTGTGCTTGCTGACTGAAAAAGCTGTTCTTTATTAAGCACGTCCGTACTAACCACGACTGTGGTTGGTCAGATTCAAACCAAAGCCACTATGTCGAGATATCTAGGAGGCCCGGAGGACATGTTAATAACAAGTCTTATACTTGGTGATGGTGGAGGAACCTGATGGTAGTGTAGACCTTTTATTGAAGGTCTTTCTTGATATTGTATATTGCAAGTGAAGAACTTTTTGTATAGGAAGTACTGGATGTAATTTATTATGCAAGTAAATTTGATATTATTAAGCAAAACACATTTTCATGTGTAAGTCAGCATTAACTTGTGTGAAACTGTCCCCAGTATTGTGGCATTTAGCTACAAGAGCTATTGTTCTTTTGTCCTATTATGATTTTATGCTATTATGTTTTTTGTTTCTTATTTCCTTCTTTATTCATTACTCGAAGGTTCTTTTATCTTGGGTTTTGAAGTTTGCCTACATTTTAAAAGAGAAAATGTAATTTTCCCATTTCAGGGTGAGCCAGGTCTTGATGGATTAACTGGAAAGCCTGGCTTTCCTGGGAAGGATGTAAGTGTTGATTTTTGATGGCGACATCAGTCGGTGAAACATTTGGTCCGTCACCTTTGTATTAAAAGGTTTTTGTTGCTTATGTTTTTTTTTCTTTTATTGATTAGGGTTTGAGAGGTCTGACTGGAGTACCCGGGCCCAACGGGGTTAAAGGTGACAAGGTACGCCCACCCACTTACCTTTATTGTATTTGGAACACTGTTCACCTGATTACAAGTTGATGATACTGTTGTGTAATGTTCTTAAGTGCTGCTGATATGAGTTCTTTCAAAGACTTATCAAAAGCTTCCCAAGCTACTGTCTGCTCTCTCCAGACATTCCTCAGTCTCCTCTGTGCACCATCAAAGTCTGCCCCCTCATTTGTCTGAGAAACTAAAACGCAGTTCATTTGTCTGTCTGTAATTACCAACTTTGATGATTCCTCCAGTGGAACGCACATGCTTCTACCACACCCAGCTGCACACACACTAATGCACACACAAGCACAAAGAGCTGCCGTGGTTCTTTACCCACAAGTTTCACTTTCTTTTAGCCTGCAGTAAGCATCCGCACAGCTCATCTCATAAATTATGGTTGTCGCTGTGCCGTCATCATATCCCTTAAGGGACTTTGCCCTGAGAGCCTCTTGATTCTAATGATGGGTTTGTCCTTGTTGTGTGACCTATGTCACAGGGGGAGAGAGGTCTTCCCGGATTACCTGGGGATGCGGTAAGTGCCAAAAATACACCAAAGGTACATAAGAATTATACTCTTAAGGATTATAGGTTTGTGTCATGATGAAGATAGCAGGGTTACAGCAGCATGCGTTTAAACCTCACATGTTGCATTTTAACTATTTTTTAATGATTATTGCTATAGACAGAGCAGATCATCAAAGAGTGATCGTCGTGTTTTTAACTGAAGTGTATAAAAAGACAGGAAGCGAGATCACTGTGTCTGTTAGTGAAGTGCAGGACTTTAGCTGAAACTTGACAACACTTGTTATTATATCTAAAAATATAGATTATTTCAGTTGATGGGTTAAAAACAGTTTTAACATCTCTTAATGGGATGAAGAAAATGAGCTTAATAATGACTAATGATGGATATATTGTTTTCTTTGAGAAAAGAAATTACATACACTGTGCAAACACTTTTTCATCACAGTAACTATCAATGAATTTCACAAATCCAAGTGAGGATGTCATTATTTATTCAGTGCTTTAATTTCAGGTACAAACAGAAGGTTTACGGGGTGAGAAGGTGAGCAGTTGTTTAACAGTTTCACTGAAAGCAGATTGTTACTGCAGCATGAAGATCCAGGCACCAATATAAGAATAACCCTCACAAAATATGCTGTTTATGAATAATTTGGTGTATTTGGTCTCTGGAAAATGTAGCTTTGTGCATGAAAAGTAAGTGAAATATGGCATTTTATGAAAATTGGAATTATAAAACTAACCAATATTGATATCAGTAAATGGAAATAATGGATTGAAGAGAATATATTAATTTGCTTAATCAAATGCATGATAAACTACCCAACTAAATGTATAGAAAGGATCTCATGTCGGACTCGTGCCTTTATAAGTTTTAAAGTTTAAGCTTGTATTGAAAAGTTTGATGATTCATTTCACTAATGTTTCACTATTACTGTAATAAAACTTGTTTGTTTGACCTGTTTCAGGGTGAGCCTGGACCACAAGGGCCTCCAGGTGCTGAAGGACATCCAGGGCCTCCTGTAAGGATCCTGATTTATTATTTCCTTCCGTCCACTTTCCTCCTGTTTAACTTTTGATAGTTGCTGTTGTTTGAAAACCCACAATCAGATGCAATGCTCAACAATTTATTAACATGCCAGTTTTGCGGTTTTAATTTTTGGTGATTTATTCCTCAGGGTCCTCCTGGTGAACAAGGTTTACCCGGTAACCCTGGAGAATTTGGCCAGAGGGTAAGAATCTCATTTTGTTGGGAGGGTGTCAGAATATCACCTTACTGTACCGGGGGAGGATCAGTTCACCTGATGATTGTTTTATCTTTGCATCATCTGACTTTCTGTTTCCAGCTCTAACCACAGGACACAGATAGAGCTGTGCCCCATGGTTAGATGTCATGTGAGGAGCAGCGTGTTTCTTTGTTCTTATTACATTGCCAAATTGTATTTTTGGTTTTATGTAACTCAGCAATTTTAAACTAAATTACAGTGGAACTCGGACACATTTTGTTTTTTCACCTTACTTTTGAATATGGCATTGACAGTTTTAGCAACTGAGTGAATACACGTACTTTAAACTCACAGGAAGTGTTTCAGCTTGAAAATGACATTCAGTTCAATTCATTTCAGTTCAAATCAAATTTTTTATGTAGCTCAAAATCACAACAAGTCGTGATGCATTGCTCAGGGGGGGCATCTGATTGTTGCTCTGTGTAGTTGTAGGGTCTTCACCGTGCCTTCAGGTGTCTGTTATGATTTGGTGCAAAATAAATAAAATTGAATTAAACTGAATCTGCTGCAACAGGTTGGGCGTGTGGGAGGGGAGACAACGACAAAAGGGGGGCAATGATGAGGCCTCAGAGGATTAACACCTTCAGGACACAGGCAATCTATCTAGGGTTTGGGTTTGGATCTAGCTAATTCAGGAAGAAACCTCCGGCAGAACCAGGCTCCGGGAGGGGCGGGGCCATCTGCCGCAACCAGTTGGGGTGAGAGAAGGAAGACAGGATAAAGACATGCTGTGGAATAGAGACAGAGATTAATAACATATGATTCAATGCAGAGAGGTCTATTAACACATAGTGAGTGAGAAAGGCGACTGAAGAAAAAACACTCAATGGGAATCCCCCAGCAGACTACACCTGTTGCAGCATAACTAAGGGAGGATTCAAGGTCATCTGACTAAATGCTTTCAGAGGTCTAAGTCATCATCAGTCACGATCCCAATCCTAGCTTTAAACTCAAACCCCAGCCGGATATTTTGGAGAAAACCAAAAAACGAATTTTTTGCAAAACGTACTGAGCATAATAGCCTCCCTTTTCTTTGATTACTGCTTTGCACACTCTTGGCATTCTCTCGATGAGCTTCATGAGGTCATCACCTCAAATGGTTTTCCAACAGTCTTGAAGGAGTTCTCAGAGATGTTGAGCACTTGTTGGCCCTTTTGCCTTCATTCTGCCTCCATTTCATCCCAAACCATCTTGACTGGGTTTAGGTCAGGTGACTGTAGAGGCCAGGCCATCTGGCACAGCACTCCAGCACTCCCCTCCTTGCTCCAAATAGCCCTTACACAGCCTCAAGTGTGTATATGGCGTCATTGTCCTGTTGAAAAATAAATAATGGTCCGATTAAACGCAAACTGGATGGGATGCATGTCGCTGCAGCATGCTGTGGTAGCCATGCTGGGTCAGTGTGCCTTCAATTTTGTATAAATCCCAACAATGTCACCAGCAAAGCATCCCCACACCATCACACCTCCTCCTCCATGCTTCACGGTGGGAACCATGCATGTAGAGACCATCCGTTCACCTTATCTGCTTCACACAAAGACACGACGGGTGGAACCAGAGATCTCAAACTGGGACTCATCACACCAAAGCGCAGATTTCCATTGATGCAAACAAATCTCTTCTGCTTGTTGCTTTTAATTAATGGTTTCTTAGCAGCTATTTGAGCATAAAGGCCTGATTCACACAGTCTCCTCTGTACAGTTGATGTAGAGATGTGACTGCTACTGGACCTTTGTGTGGCATTTATCTGGGCTCGAATCTAATCTGAGCCTAATTCTGAGGCTGGTGACTCAGATGAATTTATCCCAAACAGCAGAGGTGACTCTTGGGCTTCCTCTCCTGGATCAGTCCTCATGTGAGCCAGTTTCATCATAGCGCTCCATGGTTTTTGCGACTGCACTTGGGGACACATTCAGCGTTTTATCAATTTTCCAGACAGACTGACCTTCAGTGCTTGAATTAATGATGGACTGTCGTTTCTCTTTACTTAGCTGATTGGTTCTTGACATAATATGGATTTTAACAGTTGTCAAATAGGGCTGTCAGCTGTGTACCAACCTGACACAACACAACTGATGGTCCCAGCCCCATTAAGAAGGCAAGAAATCCCACAAACGAACCCTTACAAGCCACACCTGTGAGGTGAAAACCGTTTCAGGTGACTGCATCATGAAGCTCATTGAGAGAAGGTCATGGGTTTGCAGCGCTGTCAACAAAACAAAGGGTGGCTACTTTGAGGAATCTAAAATATAAGACATATTTAGAGTTACTTAATTATGTTTATATATTGCTAGGAAGTAGTAAAAATAAAGACAAATCATTAAACTAGAAGGTGTGTCCAAACTTTGCACTTTACTATAAATCATATACAAATACACTGGTAGTGTACACATATATTCTGATAGAGTAAGGATAGGGTTAAGGTTATGAGCAATGATACATCATGACCAATACTGCATCATTATGATATTCAGTAACATTCACAAATAAACAAACTAACAAACATAAATCAGTAAAAAAATATTTTATGTGATTAATATTATCCTTACCACATTTTGAGAATTTCTTAAAAAGAAATCATTTGCAAAGATTTCATGAGAAAAACTGTAACTTATATTTTTTGGCTGTTTAGTCCCTAACCTATCGTGTTCCAGCTGGATTATTTTGATTTTATATGGAATCAAGAAAGATGCTGTTTATTCTTCATGCTAGTCAGAGCCTATGCTGTAGCTTTTATCAGTGCTCTCTAACAACTCGTCCCATGTGTCTCGTATATTTCTTCCTCTCTCTTTCTCAACACTGGTTCTATTACACAGCAGTTTGTAATTAAAACAGACACAGTAGTTCTACATAATTTGTTCCTCCAAAACATTAACAAAGACATTGACCTCCTCTCCCCTCCCTTCTCTACTGGGAGTAATGAACTTCTTATCAGCAGTATGTGACTTTGTCATTGCTCAGCTGGGTAACACAGTCAAGCCAAACCTTGTCAAAAGACAAACTCTCTACCTCCAAAATATTTATGCTTAAACAGCATTAATAAAACAGCCACACTGGGTTTATGTTTCAGAATATGTAGAAAACATCCCTCTATGTAGCCTTGTTTTTTTTATGATATCAGTGGAAGTCCTGCTGAAGTACTTTGCAGCTTCATGGGGTACTTTCCAAGAGAGTCATGCAGAAAAACAGACTGTGAGAAGTTTGACCTATTTTTTTTCTTCAGGTTTTGGATTGTTAAACCCACTCTGAAGATTCACAGGGAGACAGTCTGTGTGTGTGTGTGTGTGTGTGTGTGTGTGTGTGTGTGTGTGTGTGTGGAGGTGAGGGAGTTAAAGCTAGGCTCTGAGCTGTGATAATGGGTTGGCCTCGCCTCCACTATTGCCAGTGCTAATAGAGTTGGCCATATGGTTGAGTAGGTATAGATTGAGCTGCTTTCACCTCCACTGCTGAAAAGCAGTCATCAGTTGTCTGGTTTCAGTGCTGCTGAGTCCTGTTTCTTCACCTTTATCCTTATATGATCGCTGATTGAAGCCTGGAATGCTGACTGACTATCTTAAAGGACTGAAGAGGATTAACAAACAAACTTATTAAGAAAAATCTGGCAGCATGTAGTTTTATGTGAAAGCAAGAGAAACAACAGCAATCATCACAAAAGGCTTTTAAAAAAAAAAAAAAAGATTAAAACAGTAAAGTTTTGTGAAAAATTATTCTACATAGTGAGAATAATGATATTTCATTAATAAATCATGAAGTAAATGTGTGATTTAAGTATAATTTGACCATAGCTTTAATGGGAAAATGTGAGTTGCCCCAAAACGAATGTTTCTCAGTTACACCATCGGTTTTCTTCCACTTATCATCATCAGGGTGTGTGGGGCCTGTTTTAGCTACGACAGGGCGATAGGCGTGGTACACCCTGGATGGTCACTAGTCTAACACATAAAGACAGAGAACTATTCACACTCACATTCACATCTATGAGCAATTTGGAATCACCAATTAACAGAACCACACTAACTGCATGTCTTTGTGCTGCGGGAGGACGCCAGAGTATCCGGAAAGACTCTGACCAGATGGTGGAGTCAAACTCAGGCACTTCTTGCAGTGAGGCCACTACGCCACCGTGCTGCCCTACACATAACAGCTAGAACCCATAACAATTTCACATCTTGGTTTTGTTAATACAAACATACCTTCTAGACAGCGCTGGGGTCATTACCTAGTAAAAGTAATGTATTACACATGTTACTTTTCTTAAAAGTAATGCTGTACGTTACTCATTTACTCCCAGAACAAGTAATTTGTTACAGTCCGTCTTGTTACTCCATAAAATAATCGTAAATAATTTTCTTTTATTGTTACATTCATTATTTCTTATTAAATGTAATGTCCATATCTCCTCTGTAGACCTATCCATCATTTTCTTATAAAGTGAAATCAGCTGACTGTATCCCAATGTTTGTTTAAATTGTATTTTTTTCTTTCTGTATGCCTGGCATGCCGATAACTGAAAATCCTGTAGAATGCAGCTAATGACGTAATTGTAACTGGAATGCAATTTCTGAATTTAGTACAGTAATGTGTTAAATAAATCAAATTGTTACATTGTTACATTTAACATGTTACTTTTTACACTTTTTTACACCCAACATGACTATGAGATTTTACCTATCTACAGCGATACGGCCCAAAGTAAAGTCAGTTCAATTCAATTTTATTTATACAGCGCTAAATGACAACATCAAGGCGCTTTATATTGTAAGGTAGACACTACAATAATACATACAGAGAAAAACCCCCTATGAGCAAGCACTTTGGCGACAGTGGGAAGGAAAAACTCCCTTTTAACAGGAAGAAACCTCCGGCAGAACCAGGCTCAGGGAGGGGCGGGGTCATCTGCCGCGACTGGTTGGGGAGAGAGAAGTGAAATGAAATGCTGTCTACTGGATTAGTGTTGCTCAACCTTCCCACATAAAAGCAGATGGATACACTAATGTTTAAGGAACAGCTTCTCAACTTGTAAAATGAGACCATCAGAGGAGCATAGGCAGAGACGACATCATTGTCATCAGCAGCTTACTGAAGTTTAACCAAAATCTCTGAGCTTTCTATTTTCCCTGTAATATTTACCAAGTTTATCATTTCTAGAAAGCATCACAAATGAAAGAGGCTCGACTAAAATATTCCCATTTTTATTTCCCAGTTTTATGGTCTGAAAGCTGTTTTCAAGATTGCTGTGTTTGAAGAATAGCTCAGAGTACTGCACTCTGAACTCCAAAGTTTCTAAACCCCTCAGTAGCAAATATAAGCTCACATTTCTCAGATGTTACTAAGACAATTGTGTGCTGATTATTTTATTATTGTTACCATTTGTTCATGTCATTGTTCTATTTATACTGTTATCTTATAGGGAAGGAAAGGTGAAGGTGGACTCCCAGGGGTGGATGGCCTTCCTGGACCTGCTGTAAGAACAATTTGGATTTTGCAGCATGCACGAGAGATGTGCAGACCGAATGTATTTACCCATGTGTAAATTCTAGTAAAAATACAGCATTATTATAAAAACAAAGCTACAAAAAGTTGTAATAGTATAAAAGATGAACGTAGCTACAGTGATGGTGTGTGAAGTCCCATTCTGAAGCCCTGAGATGGGTCTGACAATGAGCACATCCTGGAAAAATCTCCTATCTGACACTGACTGAATGACGGAAATGAATGAGCAAATGGACGACTATGTAAATATAAGTACACTTCTAAGCTTTTTTGTAACCACAGCTATCGCCCCCTGGTGGCCCTTTAAAAAGAAATTTTTAGACGTGGACCATCTTCTATACTGTCTGTGAATGCAATACATTTTTTAAACAAATATATATTACTTTACAAAAAATTACTAGAAATGAACTTCCAGATTCGTATTTTAATACAGCATTCATATGCTGTATTAAAATACGTGTAAATCTCCCCCATTCTAAATAATCCTGACAAAATGTTGCCTCATTTTGTACAATTTCAATTCCTACTCTATTTTCAACAATTGCAATAATGCAAATATGAAGTAGTGTCTATAAAAAAGTCTTGAGATTAGCATCATTTTGATTTGTTGGTGAGCCATCGCTCTCTGGTGGACAGGACTCGGTGCTGGATGAAATATGTCCATTGAGACTGCCGTACTAACCAAATCTTCTTTTTCAGCCACAGCTAGACATACAGTACATATTAACCCTACTTGTATTCATGGATGAGACCAGCCAGCATTACCTCGACCCTAACAGTTACATGTGAGCAGCATAGAGGCTCACAAAAAAGCAGCTTCCCACCAGGCTTTTCTTAAATGAGTCCCAAGTTTCTAGCTCATACAGTCTTTAAAAATAACATGGAAATCAAAAATCACAATATGTTGGGAAAAGCATCTTTTGTTTATGTTGCTTTGGAAAAACGTAATACTCATTTTAAGTTGCCATAGCATCATCCTCTATGTAGCTCTGTTTACATTGATGTGTTGTTTATGAACATCTTATGTCAGTGCTTCCTGTAAGGCCCCGATGACCTCTCACGGAGAACTGAGGAGGAATAATTTGCTATTTAAATTATGTGGGCTGCTCAATATTTGTTGTGGTCCACAAAGCACAAAATTGCTGCAGTGCTCTCAAAGGTCTCTTCATTGTATGTTTTAATAGAGAGAAAATAAACAGGCTAAATTAAAGCCAACAGGTTATACCAATTAATTTCTCAAATTGCTCCCTGTAGCCAAACAGACATGTCCCCTGTGTTCAAGCACTAGCCAAGGTTGAATTGGTGGTAAACTGAGCTGCAATACTCCCCTCTAGTGGCTGCTTGGCGCTAATGATTTGAACTTTGCCTTCTGGAAAATTATATGATTAAAATTTAAAATGAATTCAAATTTAGAGATTTAGAGAAAAGAAAACAAGGTCTTGGCACATTGCCCGATCTATTTCATTAAACACCTAAATAACTGTGTATATGATCAAGTCAACTTTTTCCAGACGTTTTAAAAATTATTTTTCAGGGTCCTCAGGGTCCACCTGGACCACCAGGAAACCAAGGAAACACTGGACCTCCTGTAAGTGACTGACATTTAGAAAGGAAAGTCTTTATTTTTGCTCATAAGATTTAGCAGTGAAGGAAGATTTGCTTCAAAACATGATGAGATGCCTTTGTGTTTTTTCTCTCACCGGAAGGGTCTGCCAGGTGAAATTGGATTTCCAGGCAAACAGGGAGAGGCTGGAAAACCTGTGAGTTAACCTTTTGAGGGCTTAAATAAAAACTTCATGCTGGTACTTATAATGCCAAGTGTTTGTTGGTAGTTCCTCTGTGTGTGTGTCACCGAACGTCAGCATCTGGTGTCTGATTTTCAAAGGGTATTCCTGGTAAAGATGGCCTGGATGGTGTTCCTGGAAGTGACGGTGCCATGGTGAGTGAAACTTTTAGATTTGCCTACGATGAACAAACGTTAAAGGTGTGCTAATCAAAATGGTTACGGTTAGCTTATTGTTTGTTTCACAATTCCAAACGTTTCTATGTTTTGTTCCCTCTCACTCTGCAGATCAGCCTTGTTTCCAGCAGCAGATTAGACATTTACAGTTAGAAACTTTAGAAACTTGCTAACTGATAAAGCAAATAGCTAATGAGCAGTTTTTGGCATTCAAACTATTAAGTAAGGAAGTAAGTAAAACTTTATTTGTATATCACTTTGCCACAGTGGCAAAAGCTCTGTCTCCTTTGGTTCTCAGCCTTGTATGATGCATGACAAGTAGACCCTGATTACATGACCTAAGAGACCTGCTGGGGACATAGGGATGTAGAAGTTCAATGATGTAGGCAGGTGCTTGTCCATGAAGAGCTCTATAAGTCAGTACCAGAATCTTGAAATGGACTCTGAATTCAATGGGGAGCCAGTGCGGCTGTATGAGCAACAGTGTCACGTGTGATTACTTAGATGTTTCGGTCAGAAGTCTTGCTGCAGCGTTTTGAACAATCTGTAGACGCTCCAAAGAGTTTTTGTTTAAACATGTAAACAGTGAATTACAGCAGTCCAGTCGTGATGAAATGAAAGCATGAATGACAATCTCCAGTTCAGTGAGAGATACAATAGGGCTTAGTTTAGAAATGTTCCTTAAGTGATAAAAACAGGACCAAACCAGAGATTTGACGTGAACATCCAGAGTGAGAGCCAGGTCAAAAATGACCCCTAGGGTCCTGATAGACGATTTCACAAATGTTGCAAGGGGACCAAGAGCATTCATTATCTTAGGCACGTGTCTATCAGGGGCACATACAAGGACAGTCTTTCCTTCTTCAAGTTGGAGGAAGTTGTCAGCCATCCAAACGTTAATGGAATCTAAGCACTCATTCAAAATCTGTAGCTTAGAAACATCTTGGCTTAAAAGAAACTGGATATCGTCTGCGTAGACATGCTGAAGGGGAAGTAGATATGTTAAGAACAATAAAGAACAATAAACTCTGAGTCTATTTGTGAGGAATTTGTGAAAAAATAACAAATCTTGAGAGGTTTTATTTGGTAAATACTTGTGCCAACACAAAAAGCTTCAGAGAAATACCGATGTTGCTTTTTGTCCGCTAGAATTGAAAACTAGACAACTCTTTGCTAACATGTTAGTAATTTCATCTACGTAAGGCCAGACATGAATAATAGTCTTAATGTATGTTAGTCATATTTTTGTGGTGTTCTTCCACATAATCTCTGAAGAAAAAAAACCTTTACATGTATTCACTGTGACCCCTTAATGTTGGTGAGTCTCTAAGCTACAAGCTAGCAACAAGGAAGGGTTTTGGTTCTCAGGCTTTTACCATTTTACCATTTCTTTCAGGTAATTATGAACCAAGTTTGAGTGTCAGCATAACTAAACCACAGAATATACTGGAAAAAAATCTTGGAGCATATATTCTTAACTGATATAAGTAAAGATAATTTTCCATTTAGCCTTCAGGATATACGCTATATTGACAAAAATATTAGCCCACACCTCAGGTGTTTCCAGTCCCATTGGCACAGGTGTATAAAGTCAAGCCATGCATGCAGTAATGGAGTCTGCCTTTGCAAACATTTGTGAAAGAATATATGGTTCTAAGGAGCTTGTTGAATTTGAGTACGATGCTGTAAGACGAGCCCACCATCGCTCAGCTGTAAGTGGTATTGCAAAGTGGAAGCATTTAGGGTCCACAGCTGGGTTCACCAAGTGCAGAGGTGTACAGTCGTCAACACTTTAAAAAGTCATTAACAGTTTGCTGACTGAAGTCCAAGCTCAAAACCACCGGCATTAACAAAAGCACAAATATGTGCACTGAAAGCTTTGTGGCTGGGCTGCGATAGCTAAGCAGCTTTTGCAGGTGGTAACAGTCATACTGGCCTTTTGGACTTAAAAGTGACACAGCTAGTACCATGTGCACCATCTTTTGATGTCAGAATAGCTTTAATTCCTTGTGGCATATTTTGAAGAAGGCAGTGGATAGAAGGTAGATTTACACTTCCATTGTTTTTATACCAAATTCTGACCCTACCATCCGAATGTCACGGCAGAAATTCAGACTCATTAGATCAGGTAACGTTTTCACAATCCTCTGTGATCTAGTTTGGTGAGCCTGTGTGAACTGTAGTTTCCTGTTCTTAGCTGACAGGACTGGTCTCCTGCTGCTTTAATCCTTCTGCACCAAAGGTTTGACATGTTGTGCGTTCAGAGATTCTCTTCTCTGATACCTTAGTTGTAATAATTGGTTATTTGAATTACATTTACAGCACTTTTTGTACATCTTTTTGTAAATTATCCTACTCAACATGTCTTTGAATCTGAATGTGTTATTTTTAATAACTGTACAGCACTCTAAATTTGCCCCATACACTCTTATTTATTGTTTTTTATGTTATATTCTTTACGTTTGTGTGAATCTGTATGCTCCACCTGGCTATCACTTTGCTCCTGGAACACATTTTCCCAGTGAAGGACCATAAAGGTTATTTCCATTCTATTCCATTAACTCAAAGCAATCTGGCGATTCTGCTCTGACAACAAGAAGATATTTTAAACAAGACAATTTTTTTCTTTTTTAGATCATTCTTTGTAAACCATGCAGATGGTTATGTGGGAAAATCCCAGTAGATCAGCAGTGTGTGAAATACTCCGACCAGCCCATCTGGCACCAATAACCAGGCCACGTTCACAGTTGCTTGAATCACCTTTCTTCCCCATTCTGATGCTCAGTTTAAACTTCAGCAGGTTGTCTTGACTACATGGCTTAATGCAGTGAGGTGCTTCCAGGTTATTGGCTGGTTTGATATTTGCATTAACAAGCAGTTGAACGATGCTAACCAACCACACTCCATCCATAAATATATGGGTGTATTATTTAGCACATTCTGTTAATTAGCGCTAAGCTACAGGCTAATAAAATACTGTAATTTTTCTCACCACACCTGAAGCACAAGCTTCTTGGATGGGCTGTATCATGTCATTTGCCTGATAATTACATTACATTGCAAATTCTCCAACAGCAGAAACACAGTGGAACTGAATTAGCAAAGATGAGGCCAGGCAGATAGCTACAAGCTACAGCTACGTGTGTTGGGACACTTATCAATTAAAGAAGCCATATTCATAAATTTAGTTAAATCTTACGTCTTTGCTGTGTCCGCATGGATGAGAAAAGATAAAATGACAAAGCAAAACAAATCCAAAATCACAAAATCTCAGAAAACAAGTCTATTCTTCTCTTTTTACCGTTGCTGCAAATCTCAGGGCTTTGGTACATTTGATTGGGAGACTCTTCACATCGAGTGAGACTCTGTGCAGAGTTGTGTGTGTTGTGGCTGTTGGGCAACTTTGGAGGCGAGCTCCAGGCTGCTCATCCGAACTCTGCTTCCTCATAAAAGAAAAGTTGCACAGAAACCACAAGCAAACTTTAAAAAATATGTTTTGGTTGGTAAACAGTGGGCTCATTGGTGCCACGGGGCTGGTGATATGCCTGGAAAATGCTTTTGGCTGGGACGAGTTTTGCAAGTATGACATCTAAATTATAATCTTGTGTCTCTAAAGGGGCTCAGGGGCGAGCGTGGAGCAGATGGTTTTCCTGGCAAGCCTGGACCCAAGGTGACGTGATTACCCTTACCCAGAAATACACTGAGCTTGTGCTTGTTGTGTTATTTATTCAGAAAACCGCCATGTTAACAAGTGCGTTTTCTCTGCAGGGCGACGAAGGGCCTCCTGGACCAAGAGGACCTCCAGGGGAGAGAGTGAGCTCACAGTTGCCTTCGTTTTTGTTTATTTGGCATTTGGATTTTATGGGATACATTTTATTTTGGCATATTTTTTGAAATGTTTAATTTTTTTTCCAGGGGGAAGCTGGTGCTCCTGGACAGCTAGGTACTGCTGGAGCACGAGGTGACCGAGGCGTGCCGGTAAGCTTCTCAAAGCTTTCACAGTCATTCACAGCTATATCTCTGATTTACTTCTGCAAACAAGGGGCACTGTCCTTACCTCACTTTTGTACATTATGTAACCATTTCTATTAAAGTCAGCTCCAGTAAAATGAATGTCCCTAATTGGACTGGGTGACCTCCTGGGAACCCTTGGGGCCCGTTGGTTGTTCCCAGATGCCATTTTGAGACCGACTGACTTTCCAATTATAAAGTTCTTACTTCCCTGTATTAATATGCATTAATATGCCCTATGACAGCTGGGATAGGCTCCAGCGCCCCCCGCGACCCTGAAAAGGATAAGCGGAAGCGAATGGATGGATGGATGAATATCTGAGATCTGTTTTAAAAAATGAATATTTTGTTTCCCATAGGGAGAGAGAGGACAGACAGGACCAGTTGGGCCAAAAGGTGAAAAAGGCGACAAGGTAAAAAAACAAAAATCTGGAACCACTTTTATATTTTGGACACCTTAATAAAGTGAAGGAATAGGAGGAACGCTGCTGCATTTGTCTCACTAATGGTCGTCCTGCAGTATTAGCTGTAATAAGGTAATTAGCATCCAGACTCTGAACATATTGTCTCCTGCCTCAGGGTGAAGTGGGAGCTATGGGACCGCCGGGCATTCCGGGAAATGTGAGTAATATTTCTGCTGTTTGTGTGCGTGTTAACTGTAATAGAGTGCAGATGTGGTGAGATGTCACCTGCTTTCTTCTTCACAGGTTGCAAACGTCATTCCTGAGCCTGGTGAACCTGTGAGTACGCTTCTTCTATTTCACAAACTCCAGAATCAAATCCGTGAAGAATGTCTGTTTTTTTGTTTCTTTCTTTCAATTTGCTTGATTTAAAAAAAATAAATAAACATGTTTACATATTATATACCACCGATCAGACAGAACATTCGACACCTGACAGGTGAGGCAGATAACACTGATTATCTTTTCATCGTGGCAGCTGTTAGTGGGTGGGATACATTAGGAACCAAGTGAACATTTTAGAAAAAGGAAAAATGGGCAAGTGTAAGGATTTGAGCGAGTGTGACGAGGGCCAGATTATAACGACTGTGTCAGAGCGTCTCCATAACTGCAGCTCTTGTGGGGTGTTCCTGGTCTGCAGTGGTCAGTGTCTATCAAATGTGGTTCAAGGAAGGAACAGTGGTGAAGCAGTGACAGGGCCATGGGCTGTCCTGTTTGTTGCCACAAAGCAAAACTGGTTTAGGAATGGTTCCGGGAGCACAACAATGACTTTGAAGCATCGACTTGACCTTCAAATTCCCCAGAACTCAGTTCAGCCGAGCATCTGTTGGATGTCCTGGATAAATAAGGCTGATTCATGGAGACGCTACCTCACAACTTGCACAACTTAAAGTATTTGTTGGTGACATCTTGGTAACAAATACCTCATCACACCTTCAGCACATGTTCAGGGGTCTAGTAGAGTCCATGCCTCACCGAGGTCTGTTTTGGCAGAAAAAAGGGGGAAAGACACAACCTTAGGCAGGTGGTCATAATGCCTGATCAGTAAACACTGTTCTTACTCTTCTCATCTTCTGCATTTTTGCCATTTATTTCATTGCTTGTTTTTACCTTAAGGGGAGACCTGGAGAGAAAGGAGAGAAAGGGGAACAAGGGAAACCAGGAGAGATGGTGAGTTTAGTTTTCACTTCCTCTTTTTACATAACCAAGCTTCAACCAGCAATACGCTCAGGATCCCACTAGGTGCCAGTAGAGATTTGACGTTGCTGCAGCGAGGATGTCCTGTTACAGTGAGAGAGCTCCCGAGACTTCCCTTAATTGGCTAAGTAAATTAAATATTTGACACTGTCATGCAGTGCCCTGAATCTCTGTTCTCTCTGCTTTGCTGATATATTGTATATTAGGTGCAGCAGAACAGAGTGCACTGGTATATTTAGCATTAAATAGGCAACATGAATTATGTGCTGGAATTAACAGACTCATATTCTTAAGGCAGCATATGACAGTAAGTCTTAAGTCTTCATCTAGGATCATCACTATTCTTCATTCGTTTTTAGAGTAGCCCTTTTAACGCTTTAAGAGAAATGTTTTAATATATTTTTAAATTAATGCATCTTCTCTGTAGGGTCCAAGAGGACTACCTGGTGAACAAGGTTTTAAGGGACCACCTGGACTACCGGTACAAAGCTTGTTATCTCCTCACTCGTTTTAAGCTACAGTCATTCCGACTGGAATAT
Organism: Aulonocara stuartgranti; assembly: GCF_965226115.1. NCBI lineage: Eukaryota > Metazoa > Chordata > Actinopteri > Cichliformes > Cichlidae > Aulonocara > Aulonocara stuartgranti. The sequence goes on along the minus strand of NC_138957.1, from coordinate 9,321,149 downwards.
CTCTGATTAGCTGCTTTGCTTCCAGGGCCCAAAGGGTGAGACTGGACTCACTGGAGAGACTGGGCGTGTTGGAGACCCAGTAAGTAGTTCCATCTAACAGGATTCACTTTTTAACACCAAGCGCTACGTTTTCTGTACGATAGAGGATGACGATGACCTCTGTGTTTCTACCAGGGTCCACCTGGCGTAGCTGGCCTTCAGGGTCCCCGTGGACTACCAGGAAGTGTGGTTAGTCTTTTCTTTCTGATCATTTATGTCTGTTGCAAGTGCTTCCTATGACTTTATACTACACATTATTAAATTAAGCTAAGAATTATTTTTATGTTTTAGGGCATACCGGGAATTATTGGGCCTCCAGGTCCAGCTGGACAAAGAGGAGACAAGGTCAGTCACTTATGTTTAAAATCCATGAGTGTGTTTGGTGGGTGTGATTTGACAGGATCAGGACTTTGCTGAGACTGGTATTGGCAGAGAAACAGACTGCTGAGAAAAAGAGTGACCTTGTATGTCCTCCATCATTGTTTCAGTTTGTGAATTCATTTGAATCCTGCTGCAGCAGCTACATGTAGGAGTAGCAATTCAGAGCTCTTTGTACTCTCTCTGCAGTTTTAATATGAAGGACAAGGTGTATAATAATTATAAGACTGAGATTTAAAATAATAAATGATCATACATAGAATTGAATTTGACTACTTTCAGAATCCAGAGCAACAGAAAAAAAAAAGTATCTGAGGCATCTGCTTTGCTGACTTGAGAGACAAAAGCAGAATCTTTTTATTCCATTATTTATTTTAGGGGGAACCTGGAAAACCAGGACAACAAGGTCTCGCAGGACCACATGGAGAGCCTGGTTTGCCTGGACCTCCTGGACTACCAGGGAAGGGGAAAGATGGACAAAATGTAAGGCACAGCTATGTTATTTACTGAATGTTTACCATAGTTCATCCTACAAATATAATGATATTTAAAGTCATTTAATACAATATCATATTATAGGACAGTGCCACAATTATGATTAGAATAGATCAACTTGTCTGGATTTCAGCCCTTCTGTATCACATTAAGATTTTTTTCATCTCCATCACCATGGCAGCTGTATCCATCTCTTATACTGTCAAAGGCTACACCATGGAGCCAGCTAACACAAGTTAGAAAGAGGACAAACAAAAACAAAAAACACCTAAAATTAGAGCACAGGCTCTTTGTAAGGGCTTTATTACATAGCATCCATAATATTTTTCCAATAATTCAAATGAAATGGTCAGAATGGCACAAACACAGACAAGAGGTGTAGCCGACTGCTACTGGCTACACCCACCCGAGGACAAAATTAGCTCTAAAGATGTGCATGACCGGCTTGTAAACAAGTTTTCAAGGCTGAAGTTGGTATTTGAATGTTGGAGGCTGACTCACTTTTGCAGCCAACCTCAAGTGGCCTTTAGAAGAACTGCAATTTTAAGGAATTTTGCATAGAATTTTTATTCATTTTTCCTATTTGTTATTCCTAAGCAGTTTACCTTCAGCTGCTTTAAAGTTTGGGAGAATTATCCTGGTGAACACTGCCAAACCATATTATTTTCTCTTTTTATTTGATTATTATTTGACACTTGGCAAATCTTATGAAGTCTATCTGCATTTTAACAACAGAAATGTATGCTTATCGAGGTTAGGATTACCTCTCCCGTGTGACTGTGCCTCAGAACAGTCTTTTGTATTTCCACATGTGTTCTGCTTGTAAACATCTCCTTGCCTGTTGAACCGCAGCGTAATATGAGCACTTGTATGAGGCAGAAAACAAGCCTGAGTAGGCACATTTTGTGCTGGAGCTCAACATGTGTCTTCATCATTTTTCACCGTGATCCAAACATGTGGCCGTCCTGCTGACGGGGCAGAGCAAACAGGAAGGACATTGTTAAGACATATAACATTAAAACAGCAGAGGGGCACAACGGATTTGCCTCACAGCAGTTTTCACTCCCCTTTTTTTTCTTTTTACTTCTTTTACAGCTGCCAGGTGCGGCCCTGAGGCCTCGATACAGTCACGTGCATGAAGAATAGGAGCTCTTTGTGGACCATAAATGATTTATTCAAAGATGTTTAATTGCAATATTTTGGTTAATAACCAATTTTATTTGTGGTATTACAGGGAGACCCGGGGCCACAGGGAATCCAAGGACCCCCAGGGCTGAAGGTAATGTCATTTCAGAAGTTTGTAAGAGTTTTCTAGGTCTCCTCAGCTGCTCCGGTTTATCATGCACAGGTGCTCCTTTGTTGATGTGGAAAAACGTTCTTTTTTTTTTTAGTTGTTGTTGCCCGAATGAGGAAAAAAACAATTCATCTTTGTAGAAAGCAGCAAAAGCAATTCCCGTGTCCACTGCTCTGTGACCGTCGCTCTGATTATGACTGCCTCTTTGTTGTGAAGAGCTTGATGTGAAAGTTTCAGCACGCGTGAGGCTGGGAAGGGGCATTTGGTGGATTTATGGTGTCAAACTGCTCACCCTCATCACCGAGACGTTTTCTCTTCTGACTACAGAAATGTCTTAGATTGTATTTGTTTTATTCATTTTTTCCCCCAGTCACTCAGAAAAAAGTTGTATTTCTGGGTTTGGCAATCATTGCTGAATGCAGTGCGCCAGAACCTTAGCTAAACATACTGGCAGCTGGAGGGTGAAATAAATTTAGCTTTTTCTTTTCGTCCCAGGGTCAACCAGGGTCAAGAGGAGAACCTGGGTTACCAGGGGACAGGGGTCCTGCAGGAGAAGGCAAAGTAGGACAAATGGTACGTACACCACGCCACAGTGATCCTTTTGACCTTCAGATCACTGGTAACCCGTCTAAGTTAGTGTTGTTGGGTTTTTTTGGGGGGTTTTTTGTTTTTTTGCCTGTCCCATTTGGCTCTTTTGCCATCAGAATTATTGTCTAAAGGCAAAAAAAGATGCCCAAATGGATTTACTTTACCAAATTGACCATCCCAGCCTTGCCGTAATGGTCCATTTGATCAATCAATCAATCAATCAAAGCTTTATTCGTCACATGCAGGTTGCCCTGCAGTGAAATGGGACCCATCCCCCGACCTTACACATATAGCACAAACATTAAATGGGGATACAGGTCGGAGATTGGTAGAATCAGAGAAAAACATTGAAATGTACATTACAGTGGGGAAGTACAAGAGGAAAAAAGAGACCCCTACTCATGCTGTGCTTCCATGGTAGGACAGCATGAGAACAGGAAACAAAAAAACTCCTTTGCACAAAAAAGCACATAAATGTCCACAGCACAACATTGTGAAGACATGACAAGCCACAGGGGTGGGTGGGGGGTGAGGAGTAATCCGAAGAAACACAGCAGCCACCCTGCACAGCGCTATCATTCCAGCGCGGCACACAGTGTTCCCTCGCCGGAAACAAGCATCGAAGGCGTTGGAAAGGGAGGGGGGATGAGTGAGTGCCTATCAGTGTAAGTGTATGTGTGTGCGTGTCCATAGTTCAGCGGAGACAGTGATTCACCTTTTATTGTTTATTTTATTTTCACTTACTGAATACGGGACAGACTTGACTGGGGGAAAGAAGGGGAGAAAGAAAGAGGGAAAGAGAAACAGCTGAGAAGAGGGACGGGGGAGAAGGGCAAAAGACAAAAACCAACAGAACGGGCAGAGAAAAAAAAATGCATATATCGATCACCTGGATCACCTGCTGAGAAAGAAAAAAGAAAACAAGCAGAAGAGAACAAGAGTAATAGAATAAACAACATCACAATGATATATGGGAATATGACAGTAAATACTAAATATTAAACATTATTGTGCAGCACATAAGATCAACAGAACACAGTGTGCTTTGAGGTAGGAGCCAAAAAGGGTGTAGTTTGTGGGTGTGATCACCCGTGTGTACACCTGTGAGCATGGACGCGTTTGTTTTTTGTTTTTTAAAAGGTTCCTTCATGTAATGATCTGCTAGAGGGTGTGGGTGTGTCCTCCAGGGCATGAAGCAGGTATGGAGGAGATCAAAACTCCAGACATCCAGAGGCCCCCAGAACACAAGAGACCAAGGAAGACCAACAGAGGGGCAGCTGCGCCACTGTCCCAGAAAGAGCTGAGGAGAGTCCCAGATGAGGGGTCACTCAGCAGCCGCGGAGCAGAAGCCAGGGGGAGTTGCAGTGACGCGCCCGTGAGCTCCACCGGCAGCCAGCCGTGCCTGAGTGACCGAGCCCCAGGCCGAGAGGCCGGGGGCACCCCACCTCCGAAGTGGCCCGAGCGAGCCCCAGGCTCCAGGCCCCGATAAGCGGCCGCCAAGGAGTGAGCCGGTGTGTACCCGGACGCCCATCCCCGGACACAAAGAACCAGCAATGCACCGATGTCTGAGGGTGTCTGCCACTGGTGGGTGGAGATAGGCCTCCAAACCTTGGAGGGCCTGAGGTGTCCCCAGAGAGGTGGCGCCTGATACCCAACCTGACATATAGACATAGACATACAGGCACACACAGATACAAACATCCATTCCCACCCTCATGCTCTCATATGCACTTACTCCACACTCAACCAACGTGGAGACAGACATAAAGAGACGCTGTACACACGATCACACTCCCAAAGCGTACTCTACAAACCGGGTCTAGGTACTCTTGCCCCTGGAGGGGGGAACTGCACCCAGACCCAGGTGGTGTTTCCCTTTTCCCTGCGGTGGGGGGAGGCAGACCGCCCCGACTCCGCAGCAGCAGGAAGGCCCCACACTCCAGACCGCAGTTGGACGGCCAACTCCTCCTCCTAGTCCTAGCCCCCCCGCTCCAGCAGGCCGCAGAGAATGGGGGTGAGAGAAGACTCCAAACCTCCCTCCACCCGCTCATTGTAGTGTTGATGCATGTGTGTTTTAAGGTGCATTTAAAACCCAGGAGGGCTTGGAGCTACCTGCCAGAGAGCAGCAGGTAAGCGCATGGTCCCTCCTGCTAGCCCTCAATGTCTACGTGTATTCAAAATTGAGAGGTGGGCAACGACGCCAGGGGTGGGGTATACACCCTGATGGTACTTTGGACTCCGTGTATCGTGCCCACCCCCAAGATCCTATATGTATGTGTAATGAGAGTGTGAGTAATGTGAATGTCTAAGTTGTGGGATAAAATTGAGGCAGAGGCAGCCAGAAGGGGACAGAGGGGGGGGGGGGGGGGGGTAGCCTCCTCTGCACCCTGGTGACATACCCCTACTCCAAGGTCCTGCATGTGTGGGTGGTTGTGGTGGAGCGGGAAGAGGGAGGCAGCTGGAGATGGGGAGGGAAGGAAGGGAGGGGCAAGTGACCCCTCCCTGGGGCCAGCTCCCCCGCTGACCCCAGTAGGCACCCCCATACTCCACGACCCACCAGGGAAAGGGGGCCCAGGCCCATCCAGACCGGGGCCCAGTGCAGCAGGGCCTCCCGGCCCCACAGAGCCTGGGACAGTCCACCCAACCCCACCACAGAGAAAACTGCACCCTCCCCACCATCCACTCATCTTCCAGACTACATAAGACAATAAACACCCAGGCTGAGATCTTCCTCCACCTCTCCTGTATCTCCCCCTCCTGCAGAGGGAGCTCCTGAGGAGAGGAAAGCTCCTGCAAGATGTGACAATCTTCCCCACCAGTTGAAGAGCCCCCCAGGTGGCTCGATGCGCCGGCGGCAGAGTGTTGTTAATGCCCATCGTATTTTTGTTTAATTTTTTTTCTCTGTTTGCAAGCACCAAAGATAAACTCTAATGCCAAAATATGTAACACTTTACTGGAAATGTAACATCTCATCGTCTAGATCCTGAAGATTTACAATGTTGCTTTAACGTTAGCCACAAATTTCACCATGACTCTTGTTTACAGGGACCTCCAGGACAAACTGGACCATCTGGACCTGTGGTGAATATTTACTGAAGCATTTTTTAAATAACTCCATGCTATTATTGTATCGTCTTTAACGTGCATTTCTGGGTTTAAGGGTTTGAGGGGTCCACCAGGTGTTGCTGGTCCTCAAGGCCCAGCAGGTCACAATGTAAGTCCAACACTGAAATATTTACTCATAAATAAGTTCATTTATGCTTCACTTGTCTTGACTTGTATAACTCTCTGCAGTGAACCACAGTTTTGGTGGATGCTGATGCATGCCTGTGATCTTCAGCTGATAGAAAATGTAATGTGTGGCTTTTTCTCCAAATGTAGGGTCTGCCAGGAAGGCCAGGAGAAAAGGGCTCACCAGGAGAGCCTGTAAGTACACACAGCGAGAGAACACCAGGCTACATCAGAGCTTCTGTTTCTCCAGCTGTTTGCTTAGTTTTAGTGCATGCATTAAATATAAAGCGGGATATGAGAACACTTTGTTCTGTCACTATCACTAGGATCATGTGAGTTATCAGAGCAATTTTTGTTGGTCGCAGCTTTTTTTCATGAAAAGGTTCTAAAAAGGCCTAAGCTTAGCAGCTAAATATGTTTCTCAGACTTTAACATGACACAAAATAGACATAAAATGAGAGCAATATTGGAGAGAGACTAAATTACTACTCAGATTGCTGTTTGAGCATGCTCGGGAGTTTGGAAAACTACATGCAGTGTATGGGGGTTTCAAAGTAAGTACAAAACATCAGGCCTGTTGCTCGTCGGTCTAAAACCTTGGTTTGCATCCAGCTCTTGTTTGATGGCCACACGCTGACTGCAGTGACTGATTGTGGGGGTGTCAGCGAGCTTCCTCTGAAGGTTTTTCAGGTGTAGCTGTACAGCAAGGATGAGGGAACTTAGTCATTGAGGAGGGGCTCAGAGTAGTTTGGGTGGTTTGGGCATCTTATGTGTCCTCTCTGCCTTGACGTCACCTCAGTATCTTACCAGAAGACCTGGAGGCCATGACCTGGGCTCCTCTGCTTAGACTGCCACCCCCACGACCTGGACCCAAATAACTGGCAGGAAACAGATGCACGGCTGAATGGATGTTGCTTTGTGTTAACATGTTCATCCTACCAACTTTATAAGGCTACATTTTATTCTTGTTAAAGATTAAAGTCAACCTTAGAGTGTCACTAATGTAAATGGTCAGCTTCTGGCTGCAGCTCGGGGAAATGGGAATAAAACTCTGGAATCTAGTTTTAAAGTTGAAGTTGGAAATCTTGAGAGTCCACTAGAATGCAGAATTCATTTTGGAGCAAGATGTTTATATTCTATATATATATGATACTTTTTTTGGACACAATTTTGGCTTGTGCACAGATCCCTTGATGTTACTTTGTTTCCATTAACTCATTTATTTTCTGTCTCCCAGGGAAAAGCCCCAGACTTTGACCCAAAGGTAAGAAGCCATTATTTGATATGATTTGATATGTGGATCATTTGATGACAGCGTGTCTGTGCCATCTTTAGGAGTTTTGCTCAGACTGCCCTGCAGGACCACCGGGACCACCTGGACTCCCAGGAATCCCAGGAGATAAAGGACAACAGGGACCTGCTGGGAAAAATGGAGAAGATGGATACCAAGTGGGTCAAAGTTATTAACATGTCATAATTAAAGTGAATGACCTCACTTCACTTCTCTTGCCTAAAGTCTATTATAATGTAAAAGCATGTATTTAAGCACATTTTATAAAGTGTGTGTTTGCTGCCCTGTGTGAGTCATGAGGTCAGAGCCTCGCCATCCGTCACCTGCTGTGACGGATGGCGAGGCTCTGTCTGCATCATTAGCTCGGCCTCCTCTGGGGGGTAGCGGTGAGCGATTAGCAACCAGCGACGGTGCTCGCCACTGTTGGCTCGGACAGAGACTGATGGTCTGCTGTGTCACTGCAGGGCCCGCCAGGACTAGCCGGACCTCCAGGGGCCCCCGGAGCCGATGGAGGAAAGGCATGTGTGCTCACTTACTGCCAAACTTATTAGCTGCTTCAATCAGTTATTTTTTTTTTTTTTACATCATTCAGACGTTAGGGAGATATTTTGAACTTTATTTTCTCAAGCCTAACGTTTTTCCAACCAAATGCTTTTCTCTTTTTGTCACCACAGGGTGTAAAAGGTGATCGAGGACCTGCTGGAAACCCCGGAGACAAAGGGGACAAGGTGTGTTTTTCCACTGTGACATTTCCAACCTTCCTCTCGCTGTGTTTGAAGAAACATCCAATGCAAAGTCTTCAGCTCGATTTTAATGACCATTATCTGTTTAATAGGGTCACCCGGGGCCTCCTGGTCATCCAGGTCCTCCTGGATTAATGGGTACACCTGTAAGTCGATGTTTCAGCCTTGTTTACAACATTGTCAGAATACGTGAAAAGTGAATATTGACCTCCACTGACATCGTCTCTTCCTCTTCAGGGTAACGATGGGTTGCCTGGGCCTGCGGGCCCCCCAGGACCCCCTGGAGAAAAGGTCGGTTAGCACCCTGTGTACTTTCTGCTCAGAGAGCCCATTACCCATGTGTCATTATTGTACAACCCGCTTCCCTCTAGCGTGTAGGTCACCGTCCTGTGCCGTAATAATGGCTATTAATCATTTCTTTTTTGTTGGTGACCCGTTTTTGTGTTTGTTTTTACCAGGGCAAAGAGGGTCTCAAAGGAATCCAGGGACCACCAGGGCTTCCTGGCTTGATAGTAAGAAAAATCATGAGAACGTAAAGCATCATGAATATGCAGTTCCTGCTGGATGCTGTGATTATTTTAGGCAACAATATAAAACCATAAGTGGGCCTTTGGGTCTTTGACGCTGCAGACCCTAAATAATTGTTTTCCTTTATCACAGGGGCAGCCTGGCAAAATGGGAAAAGATGGCAGACCAGGTGAACCAGGAGAACCGGTAAGTTGATGGAAATGACCCACAGAGCATAAAAAGTTTGAACACTAACTGGAAGATATTGTCTGTATTTATTTATACACACATACTCACTCAAGGTGTTTCCTTTCAGGGCAAACAAGGTGAAACTGGACCCCCAGGAAACTCAGGGCTCAGGGGACTCCCTGTAAGTAGCCAGCAGTAGATCTGATAGAAGAACCTGGTGATATGCAAATTGCTGTGACTGATTCGCTGCACCTTCTCTTTCTAACCAGGGCTTCAAAGGCCACAGAGGAGAACCTGGAGCTCCAGGAACTAAGGTTGGTTTGCTTTTAATGTATTTGAGCAGAGAGGTGCGCTGTTAAACAAGAATAATATGTTAGAGACATTACAGGAGAAAGAGAAGGAGTTATAGGTCAGTGTTAATGAATGGTCAGGTACAAAGACTGAAATCATAATGATTAAAACGCAGCCAATGACCAAAGGAAAACTTCAAAATACCAGTTTAAAGACATCTGGCTTTTGAGAGTAACACATAGAGACATGATGGATAATTCTGAAGACATTTTTCATTTTCTCTATACCTGTTTATTATCTTTTCCACTTAACTGAATAACTGACACATGAAACGTAAGGAAGTTGATAACCACCGTTGCAATACTGTCGCCTACTGAGGCTTTAACGTTTCTTTCAGCCAGTTACCACAAAGAAACGCTGGCTATCTTGAGCTTGCCTGGTAGTCTAACCCTCAGTTTAACTAAAACATAGCTATTTTTCCTTTTTCATGCAGTATCAGACTCTTAAAGCAAAGTAAAATAACCCACCGCATTACAGACTATATCAACTATTGTAATGCCACGACTAAATACAAATACCGAGAGATTCCAGCAACAAGACGGGACACAGTTTCTCCTTTTACTTCACAAGGCCGCACATAAACAGCTGACCTTAAAAATGCGAGCTAAAACCATTTTGAGATTCTGGCAGTGCAAAAAAGCAGAAAATCTGCACCAGTGCAGTTTTATTTATGTTTTGTGACAGCATTTTTTTTCCTGAAGAGGTGTGCAGTTTGCCAGACAGCGTGATGGGTCCTGAAACAACTACCCAAAATAATCTTGGTGTCTGTGCAGACTTGCTGCATTCATGTTACCCTCAAGAAAAACCAAGTAAAACATGCAAATATAATCAGTGACGGTGCGACAAAGGACAACAAATGTAGCCGCGAGTGTCGTCGTTGGTGGCTTTGAAAACTGCCGCACCGTCACTTTCTCAACTGCTCACAAATGCATGCAGTGTGAAACTGGCGAGGAGTGTTACTTAGTCTCTGGCTCAACAGCCTTACTCACAGCAGGGGTGCAGGGTATAGCACACAGCCACGTTCGCTGTTTAGCTCGCCGCACTGCACCGTCACCTCATATCTGACACCAGCCCAGAGGCTCACCTTTTTTTTTTTAAACACCTGTTTTAATAGAGACTCATCACACCTGCTGCTTTCTTCTGGATTCTGTCAAAGCCCCGTGACCAATAGCATGGCTCATTACAGACAAGTCTGAGTGAGTCACAGCGAGGCAGGCAGCCTCCTCGCCCTGCAGCCACTCTGCAGACAGCTTATTAGAGGAATTGTTGCCGTAGACACAAGACTTACCCTTCATTATCACCTCCATGTAAATTAAACTCAATCTTAAAATTGAAAGTAGATTTTACAAGTGCAGAATGTCTCAGCGTAGTCTGGAAGCATCATATAGATTCTTACAGGAAGCTGTCTGGTCTGCAGTGTTGTGTTATTCTTATAAGCAGCAAAGGTTACATTATGAGTCATCGTAATGTAACCTTCATATTCTCTCTTTGTTTAGTTGATGTTTTTTGTTATGTGGCACAGGGAGAAGATGGAAAGCCGGGATCACCTGGACGTGACGGTAAAGCTGGGAAAGAGGTACGTGGTGGGTTTTATCAAATTTCGCTTCCTTCCTTTCTACTTTAAGTGCTTAATGCATTTTTTAGAGAAGTACTCAGGCCAAGGTTTATCACACAGCTGCCCTAAACTAACAGTAGTGGGAATTAGCAACCAGTATGTGCAGTTTTTTAACTTTAACATTATCGTTTATGAGTTTTCTAGAAATTTTCAAATGTACTGTTTTACAAAAAAACCCCAAAATATTATTATTATTTGACGAAACTGCCAATAATTTGCCAATTAATTTACTTGCATTCCTAAACTGAACATTTTTTAGTGAATGAATGTTATGCTTGATTAATTTCTGAGTGCTGACTCAAACTCGGGTGTAAAGATGTAAATTCAGTTACTCTCCTAATAAATAACTGTCACACAGCTGTGTGGCAGGTCGTGTGGGACACAGTTGCAGAAATCAGAGACAAAGAATAAACTAAAAGACAGTTGTATTGCCGTCCTAAAGCTCAATAATTCACAAACTCAAACAAAGAAGAAGCTGCGAAAACGTGGAACTCGAGGAAGACGCTGCGAGAGGAGAGGACGTGACAAAGGGTAGTGGAGGACAGAGACAGTAAATACACAGGAAGGTAATTAAGAAAGTGGAGACAGCTGAACAAGAACAAATCAGGAATAACAAGACAGGGGAAGCAAAACTGAACACAACACACAAGCATGAAAAGGAAAACACAGTGATTCCAGAAAAATCAAAACCCAGAGATCATGACGATAACAATATAGCTCTTAGTTTTAAACACGTTTGACAGATTTCTTCTTGTTTTTATGATGCTCTCATTCATTTATTAAGCACTGTACATATATACAGAAAGGGGCACCACAAGGAAAAATGCAGCTTTTATTATATTCAGTTTTCAGCCCTTATGGCGCACTGAGGAACAGACAATACATTTAAAGGAAAGAAACGTACACATGAAAAAACCCCAAATAAACCCTGATAATGCCTCGACTGCAGCTCTCTGATATCCCCCCTGCTGTAAACATTTGTCACCCCCTTCAAAATCCTCCAGCACGTTCTGTCTCAGTCGCTGAGCTCTTGACTGTGATCATTAATGTTGTCTGGAAGCAGATGTATTGATTGAGGGAATGCAGATAATAAAAAAGTTTCTTCCTGGCACACCATCACCGGCATCTTTAATCATGTCTTTTATAACGACTGCGGCCAAGTCGTGGCAGTGCCGTTTTTATCTTTTGACACTGTGTGAGAGTTGTTTTGTTTTTTTTGGGGGGGTTTTTTCTCTCTTCGTCAAAGTGAAAACTCGCACATACACTCAGAAACTGCAGGATTGTTATGCCCCCATTTTTCTTGTGGCACGGTGTGCAGTAGCACTTCACAAAAACCTCTTTCACCAAGCTGATCCTCTGGCTGTGAGGCAATGAGACAGAATGTTCTCACAGCTCACGTCTCCTGAAGTAAGAATATATTTTTCACCTACAACAACAACAATTCCCATTTAACAGCCTCCTACAGGAGAGGCTGCGGTCCAGTAAGGCTATGCTACGTAAGGAGATCAAATTAGCCCTTTGCATGTTTCTTTCACTATTGAGCAACACAGTCGACTGAGTGCAGCTCAAACTGCCAGGTCACAAATGAATGACCTGATGCTACACGTGATGCTACTTGAATCTGGAAAGCATGCTCCAGTGTAAGAACTGGTGTTTACACCTGCGGTTCTTTGGCTACAACGTGGCGATGCAGCGTGGTTTTTCCCATCAAATGCAGGCTCTGCAGGCGGATGCTAAAAGAGGCTGAGGAAGCTTTTCACTAAATGAATTCTGAGCTTGCTTTATTATAAACCGCTCTGCATAAATCAGAGGCCTGTAACGGCCGACTTGTCCAACAGGCAAGAAAACGGCAACAATATTTCTGTGAGCAGTAGATATTGTGGTATCCACACTGTATTTCAGAATGTGATTAATCTCCACTCTCTGCTCAGATTCAGGCAAATGCTGCACAAAGTAATTTTACAAAGCTTCGTAATGTATTGAGCCGTACTGCTAAAGCAACACAAGAGTTTCTCAAAGTCAGTCATCTGATCTCAACCCAACAAAGCACGTTTTTCAGTTACTGAAGACCAAACTGAAGGCAAAAGACCCAGAAATGGGCAACAACTGAATGTGGCTGTAGTAAAGTCCTGGCAGAGCATCTCAAAAAACGAAATCCAGCGTTTGTTGATGTCCGTGTGTTATAGAGGAGCCAGTGACACCTTATAGAATGGACCTAAATCTCTGGCACTGTTCACCTTTGATTACTCACTTGCGCTGATATCAACTGCTTTAGCGACGTTGGGGACCAATCAGAGCTTTAAAAAAAAAAAAAAAAAAAAAATTGGTATAAACAGCTGTAAATTGTAAATGTTAAACGGCTGAAGAAAATAAAATACATACAGTATATAATACGAGCAATAAAAGAAATAAGTATCTTCATCTTTTCGCCAGTACACATTTACTGTAGTGATGAAAAGATGCTGCTCACTCCAGAACGGAGGGTTTTGCACTGATGCTAATATTTAGCATCTGGCCCCCATTTTGGCCTAAAGATGCGATAAAATTCATTCAACCAGTTTGAATGCAGGGTACTAATGTTGTCTTCTTACAGGGTCTTCGGGGACCTCCAGGGCCAGAAGGACTTTTAGGCCCAAGAGGAGAGCCGGTGAGTCATTTTCAGTCACTGGCATGGCTGTCTGATGCAGAGAAGAGACAGCACGGTGTCACGCTGACAGATAGGGACATAAAGTGGCACTCAAGCTGTTTCTCTCACTGCCCTTCCTCATCAGTTTTTTTCCATTATATCTTTTTTTCTTCTTCTTGTTTTTTTAACTTGTATCCCAGGGCAAGCCGGGTGAACCGGGACCGTCAGGAAAATCAGGTCTCCCCGGAACACCGGTGAGTTTCCTCTTCCTGTTCTGCAAAATCTTTGCATTCAGTTTTACTGTTTTTTCACCTTTGATGTAAGAAGCACGTATCCCTAATTTAACTCTGTGACAAGCACCCAGAGAATGAATGAGCTGAAGCAGTATTTTCAGTGATAGCAGAACAGGCGTACATGAAACTGAAGGCAAGAGGAGACTTTTTGAAGAAATGAGCTGTCAGATTTTGATGGAACATCAATGTTGCTCTGACTGGGGAGGGAACATCACTTTCCCTTGAGTGAGGAAGGGAGTTGGCCGGGTTGCTGCTAGTTGAAGAAAAGAAACCCTCAAAGTCAAGTGAATCAGGTGATCGTCATTTTCTAGAAGACTCATCTAGTAATTGTGTTTTGACGCGCACCCACAGAGACACGCCTAAGCTGAGTCTCTGGTGACAAAAGGTCTGAATTGTCTGGTGATGCAGAATGCAACCAAGGTTATTGGAAGGTTTTGCACAGAGTGCCTGATATCAGGGGAAAAACAACTCTGGCTCACAAGGTTTCCTTCAGGGATGATTTTACAGTGAAAATGTGAGTGTGTGAGGATTTGGAGAAAAGCCAGCAGTGACAAAGCTATCGGTTAAAGAATTGGTTCACATTTACATTTTGAGTCTGTCAGGAAACAATATTCAAATGAGCACTTGAACGCTAAACAGGTTTCATTTGCTGTAATTATCAGTCCTGTTCAAACTGGCCATTAAATGATCCCTTTCTAAACTGCTTTGAACATAATTGACTGTAATCAGAATCTACATTCAGAGTTCACTTGAAGCAGTTGTGAGGGTTAAGCATCTTACCAAGTGGATATCGGAGTTAAATGAATTCCCTTTGCATATTTTCCTGAACTGTGTTTCCAGGCTCAGTTGCAGAGACTCAGTCTAAGCTTGTCACAGAGTAGCTAAGTAACCTTTATTAGTTGTTTAAGCTTAAAACGTTCATTCTGATTAATCTTAAAAGTAGAGACAGTGTCCGTCATTCCAACCATGTGCAGTGGTGCAGTACACAGTAAAATGAGATGACATCCCTACACGACCATGGTGCTACATATGACATATAACAGACAACCAACACAGGACTGCATAAAGTGCAATGTGCAAAAATTGCAACCCTTCCCCCTCCAAAAAAAACAACAACAAAAAAACAAAGGCAGTGCAACACTACATAGAAGACAACGATGTGGACCCAAGACAGTGCAATAGAAATGTGCAAAAAGAACCTTGGTGTATGAAGGTGTGTGTGTATGAGATTGTGCAGCTAAGTGCTCAGTAGTGACAGTTTGGGAGCTGGTTCTGTGAAAGGGAGACCCTTCAGCTTTCAGGCCTGTCCTCTGTGGAACGTGCTCCCAGTTTGGGAGCTGGTTTCACGGAAGAAGGGTCTGAAAGCTGAAGGCTCTCCATCCCATTCTGCTCTTAAATTCTCTAGGAACCAGAAGTAACGCAGGAGTCTGAGAGCAAAGTGCTCTATTATGGTGATATGGCACTATGAGGTCTTAAAGATAAGATGGAGCCTGATTATTCAGGGCCTTGTATGTGACGAGTACTGAGGAAAAGGCTGAAATATGCAGAGCGTTTGTTTAGTGATTCGTGCTGAAATCAAATCAGCTTATGTGTCGGTATCATGTGCAACGAGAATGTTAATAAGCTGTGGGAAGGAATAGCAGGACCTGTGCACCGACCTGTGGGCTGAAGGATGGTATCTTTGGAGGTGGACTAAATGTTGCTAACTGGAGGGCAGACGATATGCAGGAAGTTATCAGAGGAGTCGATGATATCAGTCAGCAGAGGAAGCAGATCAACAGGAGCAGCCCGGGGGAGGGAAGAGGGCAGCAACCAGAATGCAGAAAGGTTACAGAAGGAGATGGAGAGTGATTTCAGTGGATGGCGAAGGAGATGTTCAGAGGAAGAGTCAGATATCGACCAAAATGGTATCAGATGTCAGATTTACCACGCAAAGAAAAGGAAGGGGTGCAGTGAGTGGAGAGGAGCAGAGGTGATAGAGAAGCACATCAAAGATTTAAAATACAGCATTTTTTAAAAGAAAGTGTCGATAAAATGGGCATTAATACGTTTCTCCACTCTGTGGATGCATTAAGCAGCTTGTCTTTGAGCCCACGCGCTGGTTAGAAAATATGAATTTTAATGTTTTCAAGCCACAATATTTATGAAAATTTCATCCAGAGCTCTGCTGCATGCTGAGCAGGAAATGCAGCTAAATCTGCAGTAATGATGCAGCCCTGCTCATCTACAGTGTGCCACGTGACAAACATGTCTCTGCTGTCCTACAGGGTCTCAGGGGAGACAAGGGCGAGCCGGGCAATCCAGGGTTACCAGGCTTCAGTGGACCTAAAGGCCCCTCGGTGACTGCAAGATTATTTATTTATATATTCATGTTTTGATGTAAAGATTAATCGCAGCTCGCAAATACGAGCAGCTGTGGGTAATAATAGCTTTTATTTTGATTTCCAGGGTCCGCCCGGTCCAATTGGCCCAGAAGGAAAACAGGTAAGACTTTCCAAAAGAGAACTGATGACGTATCATCTTTATATCCACACTAACATTTACTTGTCTGTGGTATTTTGTAGGGTGTGCCGGGCAGAGCTGGTGATCGCGGTATCAAAGGAGAGAAGGTGAGCAGCGCTAGGAGTGTAAACCAAATCAGTTTTGCTGACCACTTTCGACATACACACTTACACATTATAGCAGCGTGTGACAATTACTGATGTGCCACAGGATTTTGAGTCAACCAGACAAATATGCTAGAAATGAATTTATACGTTTCCCCCCAAAATCCTTTAAAGAAACTTAAAATAAAGAAATAAGGGGGAAACTAATGACTTTATTGTGCTGAGCACACTATAATCGCATAGAAAACATGCCTGTGTGTGGGTGTGTATGAACTGTGGGGCTGTAAATGCAGGGCAAACCCACACTGCCCACATGTGGACCATAGCATTTTTGCCTTTTTATGTCCACACTGTCGGCTTGCTGATAAACAGCCCTATTGGCTCACCTGTTGGCTAACCCATACAGACCCGGCCAACATTTTACTCCACCACAGTTTTCTATGGGCAGTCTACAGTGAGGTTGCCCATAGAAAAGCCACACAGGGCTCTGTAAGGGCAAATTTGCTTTAAATGCCACACTTTAAAACAAATCTGACACAGACAGCAAGAACATTGGAGTGTGTTAAAGTGTGCGATAAGAGGATGGAGGCGTGGTGTCTGCACCATTTTATTAAAACAATGCAGGTGTCATGATACGTAGGTCTACATGCTGTTAGATCAAAACCACCAATAACGTGTGAAATGGCATTTGAGCTCTTATGTGCAGATATGAATAGAAGTGTGTTTTATTATTTTGTCTTGCTTTTGATGTGCCTTGGACACAAAAATTGATTCAGTTTGTAACAGAAGATCGTTCTCAGTGAAGTGAGTGGTCAGAATCTAAAAGTAACAGCTACACTAAAAACAGCACCGATCGTGTGAGGAAGTGATCTTAACGAAGAGATCAGACAAATCTGAATTAGTTTTGGGTATTTTTGTTTTTTTTAAATATGCACACTTCATGTATAATGTCAACCATCTTAAAAAACACTAACTTTTGCCCAGCTGCCTTGCTGGTTACTTTGGGATCATGTTCTTCGAGGCTAAACATTTACAAACATGGTGACATCTGTTCCAGGGAGATCCAGGTACAAAGGGAGATAAAGGGCAGTCAGGAGAGCCAGGTATGCCGGGAAACCCTGGTCCCCCTGGCAGGAAGGGCCACACGGGGATGATGGGCATGTCAGGACCACAAGGAGAAATCGGAGCCCCAGGGCCACAAGGACCTTCAGGAAACCCTGGCCTTCCAGGGCCCAGGGTGAGTCATAAACCCAGCTGAAATAGACTCTGAAACAATATCGGCCCTACAGCAGTATGCACAGCACCATCAGATGATAATTTTTCATTAGCATCTCTGCTTCTCCAGGGAGAGTCAGTGTCACTGGAACAGATGAGGCGGCTCATCCAGGAGGAGCTGGCAAAACAGCTGGATGGTGAGGGGTTCTTCTGGTACCCTTTGAGATATTTGTTCATTTGGGTTCAATGAGAATAACCTTGCTAGATATATTACGCTAACCTTTCTTTCTGCTTCCAGCCAAATTAGCTTATCTCATGGCTCAGATGCAGCCAGCACATGTGAAAAGCACAGCGGGCCGCCCCGGACCTCCGGGCCCTCCGGGTAAAGATGGCAGCTCTGGACGCCCTGGGCCCCCTGGAGAACCTGGGATGCCCGGACAGAATGGAGGAGAAGGACCCAGGGGACCCATGGGCCCTAAGGGTAGGACAAGATTCAGAGAAATGTTTTTTGGTTTGGTTTGCTGCTATTGGTTTGCTTATGATCGTCGGCTCATTGTTGTTTAGTTGTTTCCAAAACAAACACCCAAAATAAACCCAAAAGTATTGTGGTTCTCAACATTGTGATGAATTCCATAACATCTTTAAAGTTAGCGACAGGCATACTTTTAAATTTCTAAATAAAGCGCTTCTATAATACTGAATTAGCATTAAAATTAGCATTTTAGCATATTAGCATTCCAAACACATCCCTGACTAAATTACTCTAAATGACGACACTAGCATGTTTTAGTATTTCCTGCCTGACTTATCAGACCACACACAAAATGTGTATCAACCAGCGACTTTATGTAAAAGATGGACGGAGCTTCCAGTTGTGAGTGCACAGTGTAAATTTTGTTAACACCTACTGTGCCGCATAGTGGTTGGCCATCTTGCGTTTCCTCTCAGTTTCTATTGCAGTTTGTGCATAAAACATTTTTGTGCATACTATATTTTAACACATTTTAATCATATCAAAACAACAAATCAGGAATACAAAAATGTGGCCAATATTTTGTGATATTTTACATTTTTATCCCCAAACGAACTCAAACACTGGAGTTTATCGAGTGAGCGTAGGCTGTTAGATCGCTGTTTACATCTCAATCCCAGGTTTAGAGTTTCCACAACTATTTACCTTGGAGGAGTTTGTCAAACCTTGTGAAATATGAGTCGATGAGTCAGTGAAGCTCACTTCTGTCCGATGACATGATGCTGAGGTGAGCTCTTGAGGTGTTGTAGAAAATGTCTGTCAAAGCACTGCTGCTTTTACTGAAGCTTTCTTTGAAGTGGATCTACAGTTGACAGACGCTTGGTGAATAAACTCTCATATGGTGTAAAAGTGTGAGTTAGCTGGCGTAATGTTAGCTTATAACCAGATTAGCATCAGTCTCGGACATTGTCTCCTGCCCCATGCATGAAGCTGTTGGAGAACTGGTGCTCGTTCAGTGACACACTGCTGCATCATGGGTGCACAAAGGAGCATTGCTGCCTTCCTCCCAGCAGCTGTTAGACTTTTTAACCATCATTGCTCCCAACAAAAGCAATACGATGTTTATATTCTAGTTGTTTATATCACTGCTGCTATTTGCACATTTTTTCTATTTTCTGTTTTTAATCATTTTTAAAATTAATATTTAATACTTAATTTAATTAATAATTAATTAAATTAATTAAACTTAATAACTGTACAGTTTTTGTCTCCAATGAGGGACAATAAAGGATATTTCTATTCTACTCTGTTGTATCCTGGCAGGTGTTTAGCCAGCTGGTGAGGTAGATGAAGGGGTGGTGGAGATATATAGTTTAAAACATCCATCCATCCATCCATCTTCATCCGCTTTGTCCGGGGCCGGGTCGCAGGGGCAGCAGCCTAAGCAAAGAGGCCCAGACCTCCCTCTCCCCAGCCACCTCCTCCAGCTTATCTGGGGGAATACCAAGGCGTTCCCAGGCCAGCCGAGAGATATAATCTCTCCAGCGTGTCCTGGGTCTGCCCCGGGGCCTCCTCCCGGTGGGACATGCCTGGAACACCTCACCCAGGAGGCGCCCAGGGGGCATTCTTGTCAGATGCCCGAACCACCTCAGCTGGCTCCTTTCGATGTGGAGCAGCAGCTGCTCTACTCTGAGCCCCTCCCGGATGGCCGAACTTCTCACCCTATCTCTAAGGGAGAGGCCAGCCACCCTTCGGAGGAAGCTCATTTCTGCCGCTTGTATCCGCGATCTCGTTCTTTCGGTCACTACCCACAGCTCGTGGCCATAGGTGAGGGTAGGGACGTAGATCGACCGGTAAATTGAGAGCTTCGCTTTTACACTCAGCTCCCTCTTCACCACGACGGACCGGTGCAGCGTCCGCATTACTGCAGCTGCAGCCCCAATCCGTCTGTCGATCTCCGGCTCCCTTCTCCCATCACTCGCGAACAAGACCCCGAGATACTTGAACTCCTCCACTTGGGGCAGGAACTCATCCCCGACCCGGAGTGGGCACTCCACCCTTTTCCGGCTGAGAACCATGGCCTCAGATTTGGAGGTGCTGATCCTCATTCCCGCTGCTTCACACTCAGCTGCGAACCGTTCCAGTGCGAGCTGGAGGCCCTCACCCGATGAAGCCAACAGAACCACATCATCTGCAAAAATCAGAGATGAGATTCTGAGGCCACCAAAGCGAAAGCCCTCCGCCACTTGGCTGCGCCTAGAAATCCTGTCCATAAAAATTATGAACAGAACCGGAGACAAAGGGCAGCCCTGGCGAAGCCCATCACCCACCGGGAACGAGTCCGACTTATTGCCGGCAATGCGAACCAAGCTCTTACAACGGTTGTATAGGGATCGAATGGCCCGTAGCAATGGGCCAGACACCCCATATTCCCGCAACACCTCCCACAGGACACCCCGAGGGACACGGTCGAATGCCTTCTCCAAGTCCACAAAACACATGTAGACTGGTTGGGCAAACTCCATGCACCCTCAAGTATCCTGGAGAGGAGAAAGAGCTGGTCCAGTGTTCCGCGACCAGGACGAAAACCGCATTGTTCCTCCTAGTTTAAAACAGTTATTAGTAATATCTAGGTATTTAGAATGTCAGATAATAATTCCTTTGAGGTACACAGAGTTAGACCTGCTGTAACGTGGGTTGTATTCAGTGGTTGAGAGGAGGCTGCAGTCAAAAACTCCCGATGACACTGGTACTAGGAATTCCACAGTGCTTCTCCTTTAATAAACACACTCTTCACTAACCTTACAAGGCCCGGTTGAACGGCTGCAGTCTTGTCATACACGAAGCGAGCAGTGTTCATACAACCCGTAATATTACTTTGAGTTAGGGAGGTAAAGATATGAGGTCCATCTCAGTCTATACGTCCATGTGCAAGCACGTTTCTCCCACATCGTACAGAGGGCAGTGACACATACTAGTGACATCACTAAACATTAACTTGGGTTGTCTTAAAGAGACACAGTTGTGACTGTTACACTGTTTCTACATTCTTCTCTGTAGAGCTTCTTTCAGCATGTCAGAGGAGAAAGAAGTCAAACTCCTGCATGGGGCTAAACTACGAGAAGATAACAGAACAAATGGGAATGAAATAAAAACTTAAAGTGAGAAATGGATGGATTATGTAGTGTGGGATTTTTTAAAAAAAAATCCTTTTTTGTGCTTGTTAAGTCACTGATGAGGTCCAGAGAGATTTCATGTCAGAGACTGAGAGAGAGTGGAACAGCGGTGGTTGAGTTGAGACTTCGTCCTGTCTGCGTTTGTGCACCTCACACCAGCTGCTCCTTTAAACTTTCATCTTAGGGCTCCCTGAGACAAAAGTTGTGCATGCCGTCTTCACAGCAGCTGTTTCAACATGACATTATCAGGTAACCACAGGTGTAACGCGAATTCTGACCCTGCTCCTTTTACACAAGCTAGTGTCGCTGTGGCCTTCATAGTGGCCTTCTTTCCTGCCTGTGACGGCGTAAACAGGACATAGTTAATCCGATCAATCCTGCCTGCGTTCACCCTGCTGTGACATGTCAAAATGTCTCCTGAGAAAGAGAAAAAAGAAAGAAGCTGACGGGTTTGTAGACGCTAAATGCCTGAATCACTGCGTGCATCCTGTTTAAAATTAATGGTATACAAGCCTGAGTGGATTTTTATCTACTGAGGTCATTGCAGTCATTCTAAAGCCGATGCAGTACTGTCATAAACTAGCAGACTGGCTGTAATACAGAGTCAGTATGCTGTTTGATCCTGTGGGAGCTGATCAGCTTTTTTCGTTCTTCAAAGCAGCTTTTTGTTTAGTTGTCAAACCAACATATCCATAAATTTAAACCTGGGAGCAGAGTCCTGTACGATGAAGCGAGTTCAGCATGCCCAGCGTATCGTTCCATTAGCTGATTCACAATTACAATCAGGAAAAAGGTCGCACAAAACTGGTGATCAACTTGTAACGCAGCAGCAAAATCATCTGACCAATCGTGAATATGGAAAGTGTGCTGGAAACAGAGTAGCTGATGTTTACAAAGTAAGATAAACCTGTAATATTAGGTGGAAAAAGAGTTAAATACACATTACAGACTTGAAAGTAACACAGCTGCTGCAGACAAAGCAGTGGTGAGAGTGTAGGAGGAAAAGAGCTGGAGTGTGAGGGCCTTAAATGTTTTGGACAGTAAGACTGGAGAAGAGCGACTGTATTAATAAAGTTCATCTTATTTGAAGCCAGGAAAGAAAGTTGGCAAAATGCACGTTTAATTAAACTAAAGGTAAATGTGCGTAAGACAGCTCTGGTGGGAGTTCAGTCTGAGAGCGAAGAAGAAATATCAGAAGAGAATTCAAACACAGGTTTAGACTTTGACTATATTGTGACTAGGCAGAAAGCCGTGGTCACACAAATTAAAAATATATATTCTCTTTTGGAAAACAATTCAATTCAATTTTATTTACACAGCACCAAATCACAACAACAGTTGTCTCAAGGTGCAGAGAGAAACCCCTCAATCATGTCAGAATCAGAGTCAGAATATGACCCCCTGTGAGCACTTTGGCAACAGTGGGAAGGAAAAACTCCCTTTAAACAGGAAAAAACCTCCAGCAGAACCAGACTCAGGGAGGGGCGGGGCTATCTGCTGCCACCGGTTGGAGGTGTTTATGATCTTGTTTAATGAAGTTATTTAGTCTGTGCAATGTCTGGAAACTGTGATAAATGTCTGTTCTAGTTTGTCGTCCTTAAATGTTTCCAGTCGTAACTTGCAGAGTTTTAGTGGTTTATTCTGACAGCAGTCCCCTCCTCTTTGATTTGCTTCATTTTCACCCCTTTGATGATGCAGGCATAATGAGAACATGATGTTCACTGCAGCACCCTACCTGCTTCACACAGCAGCAGCCTCTGACCATATTTCACGCTGGTTTAGACATCTAACGGCTGAAACTGAACAAATATGTAAATGTATGAGAATCTGTGATGAATTGAGCTGCTTAATGCAGGAGAGAACCACATCCTCGCCTTAAAACTGATAAACGTTGTTCATTCTGTTTCTGTTCCTGTGTATGTGTCAGGTGAGAAAGGAGCAACGGGAGAGAAGGGAGACCCCGGGATTGGTGAAAGAGGAGAGCCAGGTCCTGCTGGACCCATAGGTAAGGATTTTACATACTCTGACTCTTAGAAGAGCTGGTCCAGTTCTAATAAGTTTCCTTAATGCTCTACTTCCGGTTCCAGGCCCAGCAGGTATGCCTGGTTACGGCAAAGACGGAAGCCCGGGACAAGCCGGAGCCCAAGGAGAGCCAGGAAACCCTGGCCCCCACGGTCAGCCTGGACCTCCGGGCCCTGCTGGCCAGTGCGACCCAACCCAGTGTGCCTACTATGCCAGCCTGGCACAACGGCCCCACAACAAAAATGTGAAGGGGACTTAAAGAAGAAGAGCCAAGCAGAGTTGGGAGACCAGCTGTATTTATGAACTTAATCAAGAATCAAGAACTTTTTTTTTTTGTTAACCTCAGTACAGACGGCTGAAGCCACAGGTGCTGCCGGTCAGATTCTATGTTTTGATTTTGGTACGACGCTCGGGATGGATGGGGATTAAGCAACGTGGGAGTTTCTTTCTGATCTAATATGGGATAAAGAGGGCAGCTAGTTTTTTTTCCCTCACTTGCATGCTTCCTGTAAATATATAGGAAGATAACACGGATGGCACGGCCCGAACATCAGGAGTAAAGATCCTGCTATTCGATATTATATCATTTCATCAGTAATCATCTCAGTCAGGTGCTTCGCTGCTTGCCTCACACCGTTCTGCATCAGCCACCCTTCACAAGTTAGCATCAGGTAGCACGTGTCATTCACTGCTCACTGAGTCAGTGACTGACACAGTCGCAGTAATTACTCAGTGTCACTTTTCCGGCCATTGATTGGGAGAAAACGGTGGCAGACGGTGAGATGCAAACAGCAGCAGTGGGTTTTGTGTCGGTTCAAGTGATGAATCAATTGCATTTCATCCACAGCAGCATGTATGTTGTTATATCGCATTTGTTTTTGGTGACACACGGATGCAAAAACAAACGGAAAAATAAAATGTCTTTTAGAGAAATGCGCCTTTAAAATAGTGCAGTTTGTTTGGTTCATTTAGACAGGTAGGAAACACGATTTTATTCTGGGAATAAACTGAAGGCGGCAGGAATGGCCTCTTTGTCACAACCCACAAATTAGCATCTCTGCAATGTCATTTCATGCTTTGGTGAGATTTGAAGGATTTCATTCCAGAAGTCTTGTTTGTATTTGTGCATGTGACATTTAAGGGTGGATATCTAGGGTTTTTTTGTGTTTTTGTAAGGACTTCATTTAAGTTTGCTCTTTTGACCATGAATATATGCCATGTAATGATTTGTTCCAGAAGATGAGACAGCAAACAGTGTCGCTGTTAGATTTGTGCTTTCATGTTTAATGAAGCGGCTCCGGTCACTCTCTCTGAGCTACACATAGACCTGAACAGCAAACAGCTTTGAGGAGGTGGTGTAATTGCAGCCTTTGTTCACCTTTCTTGAAAAGCGGCCTATTTCACTCCGCTTTCCCTAAACCTGTCACTTCCTCTCTGTCTCTGTGATGCTTATTAAGTGCCTGTAGCTCTGGCCTGCTCTAAAACACACACTGTTCTTATTTGTACCCTGAAACCTGAAACTGGAGAGCCAATCTCTTGCATCTTGATGATCGGACTGTTGTGGTAACAGTTTGAACAATCCCTTTATCTTATGTCCCTCACGGACCAATTAGAGTTCCTCCCAACCTCAGACACCTTGGTTATCTAGAACCAATTAAAAATAATGTTCGTTTTAAAAGAACAAAGAAACTCCTTCAAATAAAGACGAATAAAAGCATCTGAATGTGAGCTTGACAGATCTTACAGTATGATCTAATGGCTGATTATACTTTGTCATTATCTCTGTCTCAGGTTACATAACACAAGATCATTTATGAAGAGAGTGAAGACAGAGCCGTTTTCATAAACAGTTGAGTTAAAGTTAGTCTGTCAGTTTTGGAAAATGGAAATACATCATTGTCATATTGCAAATAGAAAAATGTTTACTCCACAAGCAATCAAATATAGCTTCGCAAAATGTATCAGTGCCAGAGGGGCGTTCCTAGCCTTGAAAGCTAGCAAGCAGCCAGTGTAGCTAGCCACAGAGAGCGCACGTGTTAGACAAAGCTTCCGGTCTTTGTGGGGAAAACTTGCACGTTCTTGAAAACT
This sequence comes from Aulonocara stuartgranti, assembly GCF_965226115.1. NCBI lineage: Eukaryota > Metazoa > Chordata > Actinopteri > Cichliformes > Cichlidae > Aulonocara > Aulonocara stuartgranti. The sequence goes on along the minus strand of NC_138957.1, from coordinate 9,295,930 downwards.
ACCTGGCAGATGATTGGATGAACCATCTAGCACAGGCCTGTAGATGCAAACTGTAGATTATAGCCATGGTGATGCCAAGTTTGCAAAGCCTTTGTATCACTTTTAGAAATATAGCAGTGTCTTCTCAGTAACAGGGTAGGCGATTCCTTACGGCACGCTCTGCTTTATCTTGGTTTCTTTCTATAATGCAAATTACAATATATATGTCATGTGTGCAGAAGGCTGTAAACCAGAGATTGAGACTGCACACTCATTATCAACATCTTAAAGGAGGTCATGAAGTGAGCAGTAAGGTCATTTTCCTCATAGACTTTCCTTACAACTGGACCTTTTTGCAGCCATACGCTGACAAAGAATCCATGTATAAGACACTTCCACACTGGCTTCACTTTCAGATGTGGAAGCAATGTTCATTTTGACTGGTGCGGCTACAAGCACAGAGTTTAAACCCTGGCATGATTGTGGATCCTTCAATCCAGAAGTCTGACATATTACTGTAGCTGTTGCATATGTCTGCAACATTAAACTAATTAAAAATTACGTATTTTGTTCATTAGTTCATGGTTCTGGCAGGATTAGATATTCAGCTAGCTTGAATTTATCTTGCATTAATACCCCAAAATGAGTCATTCATAACTGTAGACTAAATAGCTAACTTAGAAATGCTAAGCTAACCCTGTTCCTTATTTTTGTCTCAGCTTTTACTCCACCAGTGCCTTCAGAGCAGCTCTTATAGTTAAGAGTTTCGGTACATGACAGCAATTTCAAAAACATGCATTCTGTGTAGAATCAACATGGCTCTATGTGACCTGCACTTTCTACCATTTCCATATGTTCCCTATCCCATATTTGCCACTGAACGATTTGTAAATTGCAACAAACCACCTGTCTGGTGGTTTTGTAAATGGTCGTTACAGTTACATCAGCAGATGTTGCATCAGCGTTGGTGAGGGAGAGTATTTGTAATGCATAGAGGCTGTAACTTGTACTGTTATACTGCTAAATTAATCAGGATTTGATCAAATAGAATCATGTTGTAATGAATTAACTGCATTTTATCAACCCTTTCCCAAATTTTCCTGATAAATCGGTGCTAAGATATTTTAAAGTAGTAGCATATTGTAAGTATTCGAACCACACCTGTACTGTATAATAAAGACTGGAACAGATTCATTTTATAACTCGGACTTTTGCCTCGTCATTTGAAAAGCCAGTACTCGTGCTCTTTCACGTAATGCTGAAATACAAGCAGACCCATTCGGTTTCATTGAATGTTCATCTCTTTACAATGAAAATGTTTATGTTATTCATTCAAGAGCTCCAGCCCTGCTCTGTCACTAATGCATGATAATCAATTCCAAGACAGAGACATCCATCATGTTTTATGTCTAAACCTGATTATAGAAATCATGCTGCACTCTTCTCCTATACCAAGCTTCATGAACCTTGAGCATCCATTCACTTACAGTACACATCTATAAACACGATGTCTCCGAGCCACGATAACATCTGTTAGATGAAAGGGTTGTCCTTGGAATGGCTCCTATGCCGACTCCTTCCTAACCGCTTACATAAAAGTCATATTTGATCTGTGAGTGTATTTGTGTTGTGCAGACAGAGGTGAGGATGGTGTTGACTTTCCTTTGTAACCAGGCAACTGTGAAATGCCTTGCTGAATCAACATTATATCCATAATAACCCGGGGACTCTTTGTCTGGACAAAAAAGGCTGTGGAATTTCATGATGGCACACTTTCAAAACACAACACTTTATTGCAGCATTTGAACAAGATCATCGATTTGACAAAATGAGGGGAACAAATGTATGATCCTAAATTAAATAGCAGGTTGAAGATATAATCTCATGTCTGATGTTAGTATCAGGTTTTGGTTTTTTTTTTTGTAAAACCTAGCTTCACTATAAGATTGGCTCATGATCGCTTCAATATGGGTCACATAATAGACTTTAATATTAGCTAAAAGAGCAGAATTGATATTGAATGACTGTGGTGGGTGACTTGTGTGCCCTGGACCTGCCATCAGTCAGAAGTTGCTCCAGGATGAGTAACAGCGGTTTTTGAATGTTGGGTTAGTTAACATCTGTCCAGTAATCTCCAATTGTGCCTCACTTCTGTTTCCCTGTCCGTCTCTTCGTTCCGTGGTTCAGATGGAGACTTCCAAAGATCACCGTGCTTTGACAAGTCCTGAAATGTGGTCACTGGCAGGATGAGATTTGGAGTGTTTCAGTGAGCTTGGGGTGTGTCATGGGTTTTTGTAGCCAATGGATTTCTTCCCACCAACCATATAAAGTGGAGGATGTCTGCCTATACAGGTTGATGGGTCACAAAAGCCAGGAGACCCTGGGAGCCCCCTTGGACCAACAGGTCCAGGGATACCAGGACTACCTGTCTCACCACGGTCTCCGTTTCTACCATCCTTTCCAATGCCGGGGGCGCCGGTTGCACCTGAGGAAACAAAAACATGTTAAGTATTATGTCAACTTAAAGTGAAAAATGGTATTTTGTAAAGAAACCATATCTGCAAAAGTCAGATATAGTGGCTTCTGCACCAGGAACAATACTTTTCATGTCACACATGCTACTCTTTGGCAGTTTATAAAGGCAATAGGTAAATAACCACTGCTATGCAGATGGCATCCAGGTATATTTATCTATGAAAGTAGACGACACAAATGATTTAGTTAAGTTACAGCCATGCCTTAAAGACATAAAGGTGTGGATGATGTGCAGTTTCGATATTTAGATAAAACTATGTTATACCTTCTTCTTTTTTTTAAACTTTTCTTTTGTTACATTTTATAATATTACACACTAATCTCATCACCACATATTACCACATAGAACAGTATAATGTAGAACCTTCCCCTTTCTTAACCCTAACCATCTGTTCATTTAATTCTAGGATTCCAGGAATAAAGTGGTCAATATCTGAATATGAATGACACAACACTAAGACAAGTCAAACTGCGGGTGCACATTAACAACCTACTAAAACAGCCACACACACGTGATCCATATGTGATCCATATCTCACAGAAATCATCCTTCATTCATTTTAAAGTATATTTCACATAACTTCTCTCAGATATCTAGCATGGACGGGGTGAACTGGGATCTTTCCAGTTTAAAAAATAAGATGATGGGCTAACAGGCAAGCAAAAGAAAAAAGAAGCATTATCGACATTTGTTACACCAGGTCGTGTTTTCAGGTTTTACACTAAATCAGCTGATCTGGCTCAGCTGGTATTTGAGACTCACTCGTTCTTTGATGCACACATTAAACAAGTCTCTAGTACGTTGTGTCTTTCACTGGCATAAATGTTGGTACAATTAGAAACATCCTGTCTTAGTATGACCCTAAACAATATACTTTTGCTACTTTGAGAGAGGCTGCCCCTCCCTGGATAAAAATACTAATAAAAAAAAAACAGGAAAAGGTATAAGATTGTGTAAACAATTACTTTTAGTGGTGAAGGAACTACTCATCCCATAATCCATTGCAAATCCCAGTTTCCAGAGCAATGTCTTCTAACCTTCTTAAATGGTATCCTTTTCATTGTTGTGTATATATTGAATTATAACAGTGTAATTGTGTGTGTGGTAAAGTATGGCCTAGCTCTCAGTAAGTACAGCGCTCTGTAACTCGCTGTATTAACCGTTCTTGCAGTTTAGTCAACCTGAAATTTTCTGGTTTCCATAGTAACTGCTCCACCAAAAGGAGATGTTGCAGAGATGTCAGTTTTTGGGTAGAGTAGGACTTTTCAATTCAATTTCAATTTCACAAAAGTTGCTTCGAGGTGCTTTATTCTGTAAGGTAAAGACCTTACAATGGAACAACAATCAGAAACGCCCCATCAGCTTCCACTTGGAAAAACTTCCTTTTACAAGAACTAGGCTCAGCTGTTCTTTCCAGTGCCGAGGACGCCAAACTAGTAGGTAAAGGCTGGGATCTTTACATCTGAGGTTGGGCTTTGTAAGTAGTTTAATTATCACCACTTTAAAAGCCGGCGGTACAACCTGTGGCCTGTTAACAGATGAAAACATATTAAAGTTGCTGTACTTAATGGTACATCAGATGAAAGGCTGCGAATAACAGTAATGTTTTCTTTACTGCTTAAAATTTTATTTGTAAAGAAATGAATGAAGTCATTGCTACTTAAAGGAATAGTTAAAAGAATAGTTGGCCCAACAGAGCCCTGACTCTCTGCTGTTGTTACTGTTGTCCTTGATCAGTGATGAATAGCGAGCTATCGAAGCTTTATTGAGGGTCTTTTTTAAATAAAGTAACAAACTATTTTTTCTACGACATTTCACATTGCATTTTTAAAAAACAAGGTTGATGTCAATTAGATTTATGCGTCTACTATCAGTTCAAGTAATACAACAGCTTTGGACGGCTATAAAATAATGGCTAAATATCAAAATCCCTATGAAATCTTTACTTCCAGAGCCCCACAGCGGAGCTCTATAGTGGTCACTACACTGTGGTACTTTCTGTTGGTGATTTGTGGAGCATTTTAAATGGAATGATCTGACAAATAAATTGTCCTGCTGTGAGATAAAGCCTGTATTTGAGCAAGTTGAATGACTTTTATACAGTACAGTATATATATATATATTTATATGTGAGGGCTATCTCTCTAACGTGCTACAAAAACTGCACTTTTAATGAGAATTAAAAATTAAAGTCAGTTTTTAGCTCAGTTTGACATTTCGAAGACCCCCTGTTTACTGTGACCAGCGCTCTGCTCTAATTACAACAAGAATCCTTACCTGGTGCACCTGGTGCGCCTTGGCTTCCTTTGATTCCCACACCATCCTCTCCCCTGTCTCCCTTGTCTCCCCTCTCCCCGGCATCACCTGCACAGGGACACGCACATTGATGCTGAGATGAAATGGAGAGGCACAGCTATAGGCACGTAATTAGGAAACTTAATGACTCCACTCTGATTCCGCCCTGTTTAGTGCATCATTGATTGTATAATGTTATGCATCAGTGACTCTCTTCCATCCTCAGAGCTCTCTGCATAACGTCTTTCAGCGTTTGCTTTGGCAAAGACAAAGGCATACTGCCAGAGCTGACAGCATTGTTTTCTCTAAAGGCTTCATTTAATTTTTTCCACTACAGCCACTCTAGGATTGGAAGGTCTCCAAGAAAATAAAGAAGAAGCAAAAGGCTATCACAGCCTCGCAGCTTATCTGTCATGGTGTGGGTGAAACGCATACATAATGAACAACCCACTTACAGCTGTAAGTAAAGGATGCTAAAAACCGAGGCTCAGTTTTTACTAAAGGTGAAAACATTTGAAATGCCATACTGACCTTTTTGTCCTGGTGCGCCTGGAAGTCCAAAGTAGCCTGGAGGCCCTTTGGGACCCATTGGGCCTGGAGCTCCTGCTGCTCCTGCAGCTCCAGCTGGTCCAGGGAGTCCAGGAAGACCTGCAGGTCCAGGAGTACCAGGGGCACCAATGGCTGCTGGCTTTTTTGAGAGTTCTTTCATAAATTCAGCTAATTGCTCTAAATGAATTACAACAAATAGGTTTTAATATTTAACTGCTCAACCCTTCATTGGGTTCAATGTGAGGTTTTATTAAGGTGAACAAACGGCACCTTCAACAACAGCTGAACACATTTCCCGAAGCTTCTCGTCACTCACTTTTGGCCCCTGTGAAATCACGAATACTATTACTGCAAAGTTACTGCAAAGGGTTGATGCAGCCAACAGTTGCATTTGCACTGTTTCTGTCAGTTTCATTCGTTAGAAATAATTGCTGAGATTATTCCAAACCAAACTGGTGGATCAGGTGCTGCCATCTCTAGAACCACTAGCATGTCTGCTATGTGGTTTAAGTGTATGCATTTCATATACTGGTTAAATGTGTCACTTACAGGTAGACCTCTCGGGCCTGGTGCTCCGGGAAGGCCCGGCTCTCCTTCCAGCCCTCGAGCTCCCATTGGACCCGTCAAACCCTCGTGTCCTGGCTGGCCTGGTCTGCCATCGGCTCCTGTAACTCCTCTTTGGCCCTTCTCCCCACGCTAATGGTGAAAACGAATCATTATGAACCAAGGCTGTATGTGTCAGCAGTAGGATACTGCCCCTATCAGCTAAGATAGCTTGTGTGCCAGAACAATACACAACTCAGTGTTCGAATAGCTTCAATAACATTCTGTAAGCTTTTTATACCATATGCTAAGGTGGGAATTGATTGTAGTACCTATTCAAATGCTCTAAATTGTTTGTTTGTATATACAATCCAAGCTTGCAATGTTAGAAGTCATGAAACACTTTCCATGTAAAAAGCTCCTTAGGCAAGCTTTTATAGCAGACAACTGTTTATGCATACCTCTCCTTTGATTCCATGAACACCAGGAGGGCCCTGAGACACACACATAAAGATAAATCAACATCTCTCAAATCCAGCGACAGAAAATACATTTTTGTTGCATTTAATTAAGCATATGAGTCAAATACCTGGTCTCCCTTTATCCCAGGATCTCCTTGCATTCCTCTGTCCCCCTGTTTTACAACAGATTGAGCAAAAAAGTCAAATTACTGGACGAACCGTTAAGGTTCATTTGCAGATAAACTGGAAATTACAATATTACTCACCTGACTTCCTTTCGGTCCTACTGGTCCAACAGGTCCCTAAACAACACATTATGTTCTTCACTAAACTCTTATTATAAGATTTCTAAGCTTTGGTAAAGAATGAAATTTGTCTCACCAGATCACCTTTGTGCCCAGTATGGCCCTTCAGTCCTTTGGCGCCGGGGTTACCTTTAGCTCCTTTCTCACCCTGAAAATACAACAAACATATTTATGTCTGTGTGTTCAGAGCAACAGGGTTGAGACAGCTGAAGTAGCTTTGTTTTACCACCCCTAACACCTGCTCTGATTCACCTTTTTACATGATGTCATTTGTGAATTTTGCAGAAACTAACTCTTCATCATTAGCTGTTACAGACACATCTCCATTTAGGCTGCAGATAAAAATACTCTGCAGTAGAACAAAGAAGAAAGAAAACCATAAATCAACATCTGAACATTACCTGATGCTGCTGAAGTGAAACAGAGCAAAGTTACAGAGGTTTTATTAAAGACACAGCTGAGCATTTTGCAATTTTGCATAATTTAAAAAAGTAAAAAAAAAAAAAAAAAACAGTGGCAGACAGCTCTGTACACAACGGTAGACTGGTGGGTAATAAGCAAGTGAATAATGCAGAAAACAGAGAGAGAAAGACGGAGAGCTCTGCATGAAGTGTGATTTTTATCGTGGTGGAAGCAAAACAGCAAAAGTAAGAGGGAATTCATGACGATGTTTATGTGAAGCGAAACGTGAAGCTAGTTTGGATCTTCTTCTGCTGCTGGTTCAGTCAATGTTGTTTGGAGAGAGATCAAACCTGCAGCTTCAGAATCGAGCGCAAAAAAGACAAACACAAAGAGCGGAGCCGCCGACGCATCAGAATCAGTGAGCTGTCGGCTTTCAGTCCCGACAGCATGTCCATGGTGAGAAAGCAGACGTCTCACTGATTCTGATGCGCCGGGTCCGCGCTTTGTTGTGTTTACGTCTTTGTGCAGAATCCGTGTACTGCTGTCATTTACTGTTTAAAGTTTTTGTTGGTTGTCGAAATTTTTGGAGGTTTAACCTGAGATTCTGGCGTTTCGGGCAAAATGAATTTATATTTAAAAATTGATTCAGGATTTTAATGAATCGATATCACGTTATCCAAGCTAGAATTGATTGCAATCGATAAATCGATAATCAAAACCCACCCCTAACGTTAATAGACCTCTCTGCACTGAATCATACTTGTTATTAATCTCAGTCTCTCTTCCACAGCATGTCAGCTTCCTTTTATCCTGTCTTCCTTGGCCCTGTCTGCAGGTGGTTCATGCTTGCTCTGTATGTATTATTGTAGGGTCTCCCTTACAATATAAAGCACCTTGGGGCGACTGTTGTTGTGATTTGGCGCTGTATAAATTGAATTGAATTGAACTTCCAGAGACGTCATCAAAGTTTCTGTTCCTCTGTAAAGCTGTAAAGGCGTGCCTGGGACAATAAGACAAAAAGACTCGCTTCTGGAACATAGAATTGAACGATGAGACAACACTGATGTCATCAGGCCAATCAAGCAGCTAAAACGGGTTTACTCCGCCTTAGTGATAGAGAGAGGAGCTCACACACATCGATGGAGTTCAGAGTAGAGCTACTGCGCCTTCACTTTGGTTGAAGCCAGCTAAAGTGGTTTAGACAAATAGTCAGGATGGCTCCTGTGTGTTTCTCTTTGAATGTTTTCTGGGAATGCCCAGCTGGGAGCAGATGGATGGATGGACAGGATCTCACCTGGATTCCTGGTGGACCTGCAGGCCCAACTGGTCCTTGTTTTCCTGTTTGACCCTGTACATCAAGAAGCAGTAAAACCTCAACTTCAGTTTGCACATGAATGTGCTGGTACTAACGTACCTGAAAAGTCTAAAAGTGTGACTTGTTTTTAATTTAAATAAAAAAATCATGAAGCAATGGGGACAAAATGTCAACTTACAGTTGCTCCTTTATCTCCAGGTTTTCCATCTGCTCCATCTTTTCCAGGCCCACCCTATATGGGAAAAATATCCAAATGAATTTGAATGAGTGTGAATATCACTTGCAGAACCAAGATAACTGATGAAAAATATCTGTAAAATTAGAGGCTCATGGATAGAGTTCTGTGGGTAGCGTAATCTCACAGTTTTTCCAGGAAGTCCAGCTGGTCCGACAGGTCCCTCTGCACCAGTGCTGCCCTAAATCCACAGCAGGAATTGCACTGAATAAGTCAGCTCAAACCTCAAAGAGAGTGTTCTACTGAAGCTGTCAGCTGCAATAACATTAGGGATGTGCTATAAAGACATGCCTCATTAAATGGATGATTATTCCAATTACCTTTTCACCAGGGGTTCCAGCTACTCCCGACTTCCCTGGCAGACCCTAGGAACAAAAACATGTCATGAAAACAAACTGAAAATGTTTGTGTCATTGCCTCACGTCTGTTTCTGTGAGAAGCAATAGATAACATTAACAGGAAATGGGATCAGGGAATTAGCATAGCAGTGAAGTAGCATAAAACGTTGCTTAACATTAACAGGAAATCAATTTGTAACACTTATAACTGTTTGAGAAACAATAGTAATAAAAATCTTTAGGTAAAAGCACACTGGAAATAAGTCACACAGCCTATAGTAAAAACACTGTCCTTTTATCTACTGTGCTGTTTGTGAATTCACATTTACCATTCAAGTCACATCTCACAGCCTTACAGGCAACAGTAGGTGTGCCCTTGCCCTTCCTGCAGGTTGTTTGACTTTAATGTTTTATTTAGCTGACCAGCTTTGTTGCTTCAGAGAGAAGCTCGTCCTCCTTTAATTTACCAGCGTCACTAGCTTCCCAATGAAACGCTAACACCTGGAAATCGTAACCACAGAGGATATAATTCAATTACAGGTTTAACAGAATGTACAAAAATTAAGTTTGACTTACTGGAATACCCACAATCCCCCTGACACCAACAGCTCCAGGAGTGCCGGGCTCTCCCTGTTGAGGAGATGCAAAGTGTGCACAGATTGTTGTATGCGGTATACAAGTTTACTTTTGTTTAATGTGTGTTCAACGATTTTTCCAAAGAAACCAACATGGCGCCAGCCAAAAGTCCAATGGACGCCATACTACACCCATGATGCATTCAGCAGAATAATTTGGTAAATTTTGGGGGGGGACACCATATGTTGTAGACCAGCGGTCCCCACTTCATTCACAAATTCATGGTTTTTAGGGTTTTTAATCGTTATTTTTTTGTCAGACATTTCAAGCCTGATAAAAACAAACATTAATAGCAATATGCAATAATAATATTTGATGTGTTTCCTTCTTTCTTAATTAATTAACTGAATACTTGTATACTCTTAGATTTTTGGTTGAGTCAGCCTTTCTTGGCCACGTGTCACCATTAGCTTGTAGATTTGATGTATTTCTGTCTTGTATATTTTACAAACAGGCCCATCCAATTCAATCTTTCCATGTCTCCCAGACAATTATTGAGTTTTAGTTTAGTATGATGCACTTTTATTAGTAAAAAGATCACAGGGGATAACGGTTACCTTGGCGCCATCAACTCCAGGACTTCCATCTAAGCCATTATTTCCAGGCCCTCCCTGAAAAACACTATATATTAAGCAATGCTGTGCTAAAAATAAATGTCTCACCATTCATCCATTTTCTTCCACTTCTACTTTATATCTTCCAGCTTACTTACAGTATCTCCTTTTTCCCCTGGAGGACCCTGTGATCCCTGAGCTCCCATGGCTCCCTAAACAAGATCAAATCACATTTTTTTAAATGCTTTTCGAATTATGATTTGTTATATAAATCATCTTAGGTAGAGAGCAGGACTCACATCTTCGCCTTTAGGCCCCGGCAAACCCGGACGTCCACGCATTCCCTCCACACCCTGAGAGAAAGTTAGTTACAGGTTAAAGTACATCCCTTTTTCGCTCTTAGAGCAAATGCCAGAAGATCAGAGGCCGTGGAGCTGATCAAACTAAGACTGCTTACAGGAGCTCCAGGAGGACCAGTGGGTCCTGGGACACCGTTGAAGCCAGGTGGGCCCTGAGAATGGAGAAGAGTTAGCTTTCATTTACATGTACAAAGGTCCAAATGTCTGTGTCATCTCTGTTAAACGTACTCTGTCTCCCTTCTCTCCTGCGGTTCCAGGGACTCCGATGGGTCCTCTTTGTCCCTATAAGGACAAAAGAGATTTTATTTTGTAGATATTTATCACTTTATATCTTTAGGGAGACATAATTTCATTAATATTAATACAGTGTAACCAAGGGAGAAGCTTCCCTACATCATCTCCCATGTGACCTGGTGGTCCTTGAGGACCCTGCTTTCCTGATTCCCCCTGTGGAAAACCGCAAGTGTAAACACATTAACATCACATTTTGTGAAGGTGGATTGTAGCATGTGTACAAATGGTTCTTGGTATCCTGTTGGTAGAGAAACATAGCTCATTGCTACAAGGTAACTACTGTATGTACTGTATGCTCTGTCTGGTTTTCACTCTGCTTGTACCTTCTCTCCAGGAACGCCGTCCTTTCCAGGCACACCATCCAGACCTTTGTGTCCCTAAAGGTAACAATCACATCATTAATCAATCAATCAATCAATCAATCAATCAATCAATCTATCTATCTATCTATCTATCTATCTATCTATCTATCTATCTATCTATCTATCTATCTATCTATCTATCTATCTATCTATCTATTTTTACAGCACGGTACAAAAGCTGTTGTGGGTTCTACAGAATGTTTCCAGATTATTTTCTGAATCATACGCAGCTGATCGCTGTCTGCAAAGCCACACCTTCACTAAAACAAATCACTGAACAGGAGTCCTTATTTTTGCTGTTGGTACCTTTTGGAGCAGTTTCAGTGCAATTATTTGACAAATAAAATGGTTTAAATAAAATCGTCTGCTTATCCATTAACTCTATGCTTCAACTTTGTTGTGTGGATTTCCATTATGTTATTAACGTGGCATGCAGCCCTAATTATAGCTATGTATATCTGGGCTTCGTTTGGTAAACACGGTTGATAATGTTAGCTGACAAATTAGCACGCCACTCGCTTATCAAAATATGGTGACATATGGCTCAGAAAAAATAACATTTGGCTAATGTCATGCTAAGATCAAAAAATCAGTGGGTGCTGGCACAATAGTGACATCCAGAGATCTGAATCCATCTTTTATATACAGTCTCTTTGAGTTACATGTGAGAAAGGACAACTCTGGATAATGTCCTGACCTGATCGTCAGAGTCTGAGTTTCTACAGTTCATTCTTGCTGACTTGCTGACACTTATCGATGCATTGATGTTAGTCATTCCATATTTATTGAGGATGATGAGATGTTGAGCTTCACAGCCTATTAAGTAAACTTTAAGTCTAAAGCTACGCCTTGCAGAATGATATTAGATGGAATAGAAATGAAGATTTTTTGCAGTCCCATGATAACCTAAACATTTAAAAAACCTCTCCCAGTCTGACAAGAATACTAATTTAAATGTCTGGTTTGGCTTTTAATTAGCTGAATCACTGAACATCCTTCATTAACATTCCTCACCTTCATCCCTGGTAGCCCAGGCAGCCCCTGGGGTCCAGCAGGGCAGGCAGCAGGACACTATAAACATACACAGCCAGTCAGATACTCAACAAGCGTGGCTGTTACCAGCCTCTTTTTAACATGACTCATTCTGGTCACAAATTCACTGTCACCACTCCAATTGCCATGCATCCAGGAAAAATTTGGCAGCATATAAGACAGAAAAACACTCACAGCTTCCCCACTTCCCTCATTGCTGGCACCGGGCGGTCCCTAAAACACAGCAGAGTGAGATCTAAAACAGCCACAGGGGGTTAGACGTTCACAGAAATCTATGTTCCAGATTTGAATGTGTGAAAAGAGACGGCTGCATGCGGGACCATCACATGCTCGTGATTTCATACAGAGATCTGAGCTCAGGACGAGATTTGTCCGCAAGGAAAGGGCTAGTTACAATGTGTGCTGTTAGCATCGCTAAGAACTAAGACTGGAAGTACCGGTGATCGAACCACCAACCTTGATTGGTAGACAACCCCATGTGCGCTGTTGTACCATGTATGTATATAACGTAGGAAATGTATGAAATAATAAAGTCTCACATGATAATAAAACCAGTGTTGGATCAGGTTCTTACCACACGCCCTGGTGGGCCAGGAGGGCCAGGAGGCCCTGGAACCCCAGGTCCTCCTCTAGGCCCAGGTGGACCCTGCAATAACACATTTAATCAAATCAAATCAAATCAATTTATTTATATAGCACTAAAAACCACAAAGTGCTTCACAGTAATATAAAACAGAAATACATAAAATACATTAATAATAAAACACACAGCACAAATCGAATTAAAAGCCAATCTAAATAAATGAGTCTTAAGCTGCTTTTTAAAAGAATAAATACAATCAAGGCAACGTAATGATGGAGCATTCCACAACCTGGGGGCCACCGCTCTAAAAGATCTATCACCTCTGGTTTTAAAATATGTTCGAGGGACTAACAACAGCCTTTGATTAGATGATCTCAGGCTTCGAGAGGGAGCGCGGGGTTCTAAAAGATCAGAAATGTAAGCAGGGGCATCACAATTCAAAGCTTTAAAAGTCAGTACCAAGATTTTAAAATGAATTCTGAAATGTACTGGAAGCCAGTGTAATGAACGTAACACTGGTGTAATGTGCTCTCTTTTTCGTGTCTTAGTTAAAAGCCTTGCAGCAGCATTCTGGACTAACTGGAGACAGTCAAGATTCCTTTTGCTCAAACAAAGAAAAAGACTGTTACAATAATCTAAGCGAGCCAACCATCTAACCATTTCTAACTCAGATTTAGACAGCAAAGTTCGCAGTTTGGAGATGTTTCTTAGCTGAAAAAGGCAATTCCTAATTAACTGGCGAGAGTTTTGTTCTAGGGACATGGCAGAATCAAAGATCACACCAAGGTACCTGAGGCTCAGGTGAACAGATGAGCCAAGAGAACCAAGATGCTGTTTGATTAGAGATATCTGGTTGTCGGGGGCAATAATTAATGTTTCTGACTTCTCAGAGTTCTACTGTAAGTAGTTGTCACCAAGCCACTGTTCAATGGAAGCTAAACATTTAATTAAAGAGGACAGTTTATGGACTTCCATCAGCTTAAAAGAACAATAGAGCTGAATATCATCAGCATAGAAGTGATAAGACACCTCAGGGAACTGCCTTACTAGAGTCCTAGAGTCCTAGAGGTAACATGTACAAAAGAAAAAGAATAGGACCCAGAACTGAACCCTGCGGTACCCCACATGTCAGATCTTTAGAATGTGACATAAACCGATTCGCAAAAACACTAAAAGATCTGTTGGAGAGGTGTGACTGAAACCACTTCAAAGCCAGACCGGACACACCGACTACGTCCCGGATCCTGTTAATCAGAATGGTATGGTCAATGGTGTCAAAGGCAGATGTCAAGTCCACCAAAACCATGACTGAGGATGCTCCGGAGTCAGCTGACATCATAATGTCACTAGAGAGTTTAAGTAATGCGGTTTCTGTTGAGTGACTTTTACGGAAACCCGACTGAAATTTGTCATAAATTTCATGTTTTTCTAAAAAAGTGGTAAGTTGATCTGCAACTACTTTTTCCAGAATTTTCGATAATAATGGAAGCTTAGAGATAGGCCTATACTTCTTAAGCTGAGTAGGTCCTCTCTGATGTAGTGGCTGTTTTGGAACTGATAAGATGTCTTTTAAAAGTACTAAAAGGTTTTCAGTTAGTTCTTTATTCTTTTGATTTTTATTCTGGGTTTGTTTGTTTGCCTTTAAAAAGTAGTATTCTCTTTTTCTTGGTGTTATGTATTATTACATTTCCTGTTTGTATTTTTCTTGCTATTTGAAGTCATTCTTTGAGGTTATCTTTGGTTTTGGCTTCTGTGTTCCTTAGTTAACCCGTATTTGCTTTCCTGGTTATTGTGCCCTTGTGTTAAAGTCTCGTTTACCTCCTTTTTTTGTGGGTTCTTTATGGTTGATTTTCAAGTCTGGTTATTTGAGTCTACTATTCTTAGTTTGGTCACTCTCACATTATCTTTTAGCTTGTTCCCTTTGTGTTTTTATTCACTTCCTCCTTCTGTCTCATCTTTGTCTTTCTACGCACACCTGTGTGCTCTTTCTATCCTACCACTGTGTCGAGGTAATCCTATCCCCCCTGCTGATTCGTGTTGCACTTCCTGTTTTATTTTGGCAAGGGGCGTTCTCTGAGTTTTGTGCTGCTTTTAACTTCCACCCATCTTATTATGTCTCTAGCTGTGTGTCCCATCTGTTACCTGTTATTATTGCCTCAGTCTCCGCTTGTTCATTGTTGTGTCATCCCTCATAGCTGCGTGACACCCTAACATTCATCCTGCTCTGAGTTTCCTTGATAATACGTGCTTCCTGTTCATTTCTATCTTTTTGGATTCCCTTGCTTGGTTCCTTGTGTGTTCCTGGAATTTTGCACTTATGAGCATTACCTGTTTACTCCTGCATCTTGTGTTTGGGTCCACAATAAACAGCTCGCACAGCCAACTTATGACAATATGAAGTTGAGACATTGCTGGAGCAGTAATGTCTCAAAATCATTTTACCTCCTACCTCCACAAAAACACATTTTCATACATGGCTGCCCCAAACAGCGTGGCATTGATGCACAAGCTTCAACAGTGTAGCTCCTGTCATAATTCTCACCAACATCATTGTTGCAATAAAGTACAACTATGGGTTGCAATAACATGCTTCCACAAGCAAGCTGTGGGAGCTCTTTTTATGGGACTTGACTTTATGTTGTACACCTATTCCACAAAAACATTCTGACCTCTGGTCCAATGTTCCCCTCATCTCCTGGGGTTCCTGGTTTTCCAGGAGGTCCCTGCCAGACATGAATAGAAACCAGATAATTCACCAGTAAGGCCATGTACATGTGAGAAACAAAACATCAACATCGGTAGCAAACACATACAGGAGGTCCTTCTCTTGCTGGACCCTGGAAAGGAGACACAGAAGAAGGAGCATTTATCACATCGTCGTCATTTAGTGTCATTTCCATATGCATATGTTGCTTTAAATGAGAATTCTTTCCACTTACAGCAGGACCTGGAGGTCCAGGAAAGCCAGGAAGTCCCTGTGATGAAAAGCAGAGAAAATCAGTACATTGTCAATTATTTCCTGTAAATCATTGATTTGAATGAAAGTAAATGTTGACTCACTCTCTCTCCTACAGGCCCTCTGGGACCCATTGGACCAGCTGAACCCTGCAGATAGTCAACATACAGTCAAATTAATGTGGCATCCTTACACACTACAACACAGAATGTTTGTAACAATTTTTAGCGAGCACATTTTTATCCTTAGCTTGAAACATATACATATATTTACACACACACGCACACACACACAAACAGGCAGCACTGGCAGGTATTAAAAAATGTGTGTCAGGTGCTGTTTCCTACAGCAGGTCCTGGAAGACCAGGCAGGCCTCTCTGTCCAGGAAGACCGATCTCCCCCTGCTCTCCTTTGCTGCCCTAGGAAACAGACACAACAAGAATAAAACTGTTTTATCTTCTTCCTGCATCTTCCTGCCCCGTTGCTTAGATACACAGAGGCAGAGCCAGTCAACATTTAATCAATGAAAGGTGGGCCGCACTCGACGATCAACCGCAAGATGAGCTTGTGTAAGGCTATGTCGAAAACAAAGGAGGCGTGACTGTGAATGACAAAGGCACTGCTTAACATGAGGCCTTTATCTGAACCAGGCTTGTGTCTGCTACTTAGCATGCCTTTATTCCTAAATTTCTCTTTTAGCATAAATGCTAATATTTTAGTAGAAAGCCTACTCTTCTTGGGAAACTTAATTGTTGTACACTTTTATTACAAAGTCACGAAGACATCTCAGTTATTATTGAATGAAAGAAAACAGGGCATCATAGTCAAGATTTCACTGCTATATTAAGTAGTTTATAGCAGCACATTAAGTGGCATTCACATCATATGAGAACTCCCACCCACGCTACCTACTGAGCACTCCCCCTTTTTTTTATTTTTGCCATTCGTTTAATGGAGGAAATTGATTTATTTGTGACAAAGCTACTTGTGATCAAATTAAACTGGTAGAAGAAAGATAAGTATACTGCAACACTAAGACTTCAATTTTATTCATATAACCCCAAATCACAACAGTAGCTGCCTCAAGGCGCTTCCTAGTGTCAGGTAAAGACCCTGCAATAATACAAAGAAAACCCCAAAAAGCAAATGACCCCCTGGGGGTGTCCAAATTCATAGACTGCATCCTCCTGAGGACCTGGCCTTCACGGTCTACGTGGGCCGGATCCTCCGAAGGTCGGGTAGGCCGGAAGTGAGCGGCTGCAAAATTGGACGGTCTAGCCTTTTGCGTCAGCAGCTGTCTCCCTCCTGCATCTTTCTATCTAAAATATAACAGGACACTGGCGTAAATTCTCGATCATTTCACACTTCTGTTTAATCAGTTTTCTGTTTGACATTTATTCAGCTGTGTTAAAACTATAACTTTAATCTCAGCCAAACCGATTTACTCACAAACAAATAAAACACTGAAAAAAGCCAAACAATAACATTTATAAGTTATCTAAGTGACTTATATATCATGTTTAACCTGAGTAGCAAAAGACCGCGGGAGTTTGAAAACGATGTGCCGGGAGTTTGGTGTTCTCGCCCCAGCTAGCTATCGAGCTGGTGGGTAACAGACGTCTCTGAAAACATCGGAGCACTTTTGCAAATATGTGATGTCTTGATAAACCAAGCAGATATTTGAAGTTTACACAGCTACATTCTCGCCTAAAAATATCTCAGACTCAGAAAGAGTAATAAGAGTAATATTAAAACTAAGTAGCTGATGCCATTGTTGGAAACTGGAATTGGCTGGGGCGCACTATGAATTCTGGGATATGGTGGAAGACGAAGGATACACCCGACCCATCCTTCAAATTTGGGGAAAAGGAGGACGCATTTGTCAGCTGCATTTGGACGAGTCTTCGAATTTGGACAGCCTTTGTCGCGTCGCTGTGACGTAATCGGTCTATAAATGCAGCGCCAGGAGGATGCAGCTCATGAATTTGGACACCCCTCCCCCTATGAGAACACGCTTGGCGACAGTGGGAATAAAAAAACTCTTAACAGGAAAAAACGTCTGTGAGAGGCAGCCATATGACGCAGCCTGTCATGGCCTGGGCCTAGGGACCCAGGCCTCATGTATTTCTGTATTTATGTCTATTTTTCCGTATGTAGTGTTTTGGTTGTTGTGTATCCTTTTTCCTCCGTCTCCCTGTGTGTGTTTATGTTCATTCATATTCCTGGATGTTTTGGGTTGCTGAGGGATTGCGACCCGGAAGTGTTCCCACGCTGGAAGCTGCCACACCTGCCGCTTCTCAGCCATCACCAACTGCAGCTGATGGCCTCGTTAAGAGCGCCCTATTTAAGAGTGTGGCTGAGCTCCAGTCAGCGCTGATCCTGGAGTCAAAACTCGTTTAATCCTGCTAACCTGAGTGCGTTTGTGTGTTACCGGGAATCGGAGAGCAGAGTACTTTTGGAGTCACGGTATTGGGAACAGGAGTTTTTAGAGTTGCTACTTTTCACCTTTCATGGACATCTGCACTATGTTGGATTCAGGGAGAATCGCCACAGGGCCACAGTGCTGGGATTTGTATATAGCCATGTTGTTTTTCCACTCACTGTAAATAAATCCACTGTTCATTATAAGAGTCCTGTATTTTGGGTCCTCCTTTTCACTGCTACTCCACAGTCTGCCACCGCATTCTGTGACACTAACCTATTTAACCTCTTACTATCCAACAGATCTCTAGCATTTGGGTTTTGCTGTGTTTAGCCATATGCTAACCAACCACATCTTCAGAAGATTAGAAGTTAAAGTAGAAGCAGTAGATGCATTTTGGCCTGACAACTCTTCTTTCATAAGCTTTTTAATTTGGCTGTACCAAACAGGAAAAGCATTAAAAAAAACTTTATGTTAACCCAAGTTGACCCTTTTCCTGTTGAAGCCCTTGGATATTAAGTATTTATGAACACAGGCCCTTGTCAACAAAAAATAAGATGTAACAAGTGCCTTTAAGTTCGTAACTTACCAAGCTGCACTGTGCATGTTTTTCAAAAAACCAGAATTGACCTAGTAGCTGCTGATTACTACAGCATCACTGATGCTTTCCATTTGAAATCCAGACTTTTGTCTTAAAGAGATTTATACTGATATTCCGTTTACATTGTATTTGAATTAAAGTCCAATGTTTTGTTGACCCATTCATCCACACCAACCTCTTCTCTATGTCACATCCCATTGCTGTTGTTAAGAGATAATTCTAACCACTGTGTGCACTGTTAAAGTTAGTATATATGAACATTGGAATGGATTGTAATTAAGGAGCAACCTCCAGGGTGAAAAAAAGAAGCCATCAAGAAAGATCCAAAAACTGCAACTCCTCTAACAGCCACTTGAGGGTAGTTCCCACACTGAGTCCTGTAATTCAAGAGGTTAGAGGTCCTGATAAAGTATCAGGGTTTCAGACTGACTTTGGTCATGTTACACTTTCAGTGTAGGAAACTTTGCCAGAATAACTGTTAGCTGTCAGTGACCAGGTGGATGTTCTGAAGTTAATTTACCCAGATTATTTCAACACTCTCTCACTGGAGACACACTACAGAAGTAACAGGATTGGTCTACAAAGAAGTGTTATCATAGTAAGCAATGCCGAGTCATATTGTGTCAGACAAATCTGTTTTGAAACTGTGTAACTGAGCCGCGACGTGAATCATTTCCCTGGGGTATCATATGACAAACAAACACATTGAGAGGGAGAACGCAGCCTCGAGGTACGTCGTCAGTATATCATTTTGCGTTTAATACTCACAGGAGCGCCAGGACTGCCAGGAGGCCCTGGAAGACCCTGGAGAGATAAATAAAGGAAGTCAAATAAGAGAGAAAAATACTCACTCTGTGCTAATGGAAGTAGGAAATACTTACATCTCTTCCATCTCTGCCATTTTCTCCTGCTGGCCCTCGGGGGCCCTCTGGGCCAGGGGTACCTGGGGGGCCTGGGATTGATTTTTCAGGCTGACAGAAGAGACAAACAAACAATTAACATATTATCACAGAAAACTTGAGAAATGCTAGATAACTGAATTTAAACGTTCAATCTAAACACTTGTGTAGAAGAGAAGATAAAGTCTTTTTCAGCGTAAAGGCTTCTTCTTCACAGATTTAGTTATAATCTATGGAAATTATCTCTGTGCCACCTGGTTTTAAGTCACTTCTGGGCACATGATTTGATGTACAAATGTAAGAATGGTCAACCTATGCAATGCTAAAAACAAATAATATCACCACCATTTATTAGATATAGAACAAAGCATTAAGGCAATTAGGCAACTGAAGCACTGAAACAGATTATTGGTTTAAAATCACAAAGCAAAAAGAAAGTAGAGATGAAAAATAAATACCTCAGCATTGGCATACATCTGAAGAAGCAAGAGAAATCAGATAAAGGGAGAGTTAGTGAAAGTAGTCACACCACCCTCACCAAAAGTGTCAGCAAAAGCGCTCTGGTTCACAACAACGGCAGTGAGTGATGTCATGCTGTCATTTAAATACAAAGCCCCGTAAACAGTACCCACACTCCCCGTGTTAGCCTGAGAGCTAATAGAGTGCACCAGGGCAGGAAATGAATCTGTCCACAGGGTGTACAATCAGTCACATTTTGATGAAAGTGATTAAATTAAAAAAAAATAAAAACAATTCTCACTAATCCTAATTCATTGCACGGCAGAGTTCACAGAGCACGAAATGTGAGACTGCAGAGTGGCATTTTCATCGCAGGCAGCCATCTCATTAATCACAGTAGAAATGAAACATAATATTTAATTATAAATTAAATTATAAACAGAGAATAACTGGGACACATTGTTGAGGCAGAGAGTAATATTCCCGGGGTTGGAAAACTCCTTGTGCAGTTGAAAAAGTCAACTGCACAAGGAGTAACTATTCCTATACTTTAGTTTTATTTTTACGTATACGTTTTAATTATGCTTTTAAAAAACAAACAAACAAAAAAAACCCTCTTTCTTGCTACATCCTGTGCAGTTAATTGCTCATAGTAGTGTCTGACTGTATACATCAGATTTTCAGGAGAAAAAAATCACACTGATAATATAATAAAGGGCTCAAAGCCTCATGTATCAATTACGATGCACTTGGTGTAACAGGGTTAAAGTTACCCCTTTTCCGCTAATAAAACCGCATAAAGATGGCTGTTTGGTTTCTCCATTAAATACATACATTTGTTTTAAGGCTGTTTTTCACCTATTGAAGTTAACTCCCCTTTAAATATTGCAGTTAACTGTGGATATGCTTTGCTAACCAAGCAACAAAAAGGAAGGCCAATATGGCTGCAACCAATACCCTTACTTCAAAATGCTAAGTCCAGGCACCAGTGGGTGGTGTCACAGTTTATATATACAGTCTGTAGGTTTAAAGTAGCTCCTAAACAGCTCTTCCTCCAACAAATGTTTGTAGGACAACAGCTCAATGTTGACAATAAAAAATAAAGAGCTAAAGAGTAAAACTGCTTGGCGAGGTGTTTGTTACACTTCTGCAGCTCTGTCTCAGCATTTCTGCCGCTTCCCTTCAAAAATACTGGAAGCTCCATCAACCTGAGTAAAACCACAAACCACAACAGATGCTGAGCAGATCCTTGTCTCCGCTACTGTACCTCAGAGGGAGGCAGCTCATTGCAGCTTTCTCTCTGGGCTCTCTTTGGGTCGCAATGTATCAGCATCCACTGGAGCTCAAACTGTAAAAAAGACATGGTAACATGTGGAATTATTTTCATAAATGAAACTGAGAAAAGAAAGGGCTTTGAAATGCTTCTTCGTGGTGCTGTTACTTCTTTGTAGCTTGGAATCAATGCCGTCTATATGGGTTGTTGAGCTTGCTTTTCCACCAATGTGATTCTCTGCAGGGATTAAGTCGCCCCCCCCCCCCAATCCCCATCCTTTTTTCCTACTGGGACCCAGCTGAGCAGATTTGCCGTGACAGCAGCACTTTAGAATTATAGCAGAGCTCAGCACACACATAAACCTGAATGTGTTGTTCTCAAAGAGCACAATTTCCCTGATAATGCTCGTAAGGAGGGTGAAGATTATTAAATAGAGCAGGCAGTTCTCCATACTTGCTTACCACTACGGAGGCGTTGGGATCAGCATCCAGCCTGCCAATAAGAGTGTCTCCCTCTGTGTTGATGGAGCCTTTGCCTTTGATGGGTTTCTGATCAACAGGCTGGCAATCCACATACAGCGTGACCTGGTCGTGCTCTACGCCAATCATCACCTTATGCCACTTTGTGTTAAAGAGCACAGAAAGGCCGGGGAATGTGACTGTCTGCAGATTTCCATCGGGGCCTGTCAGGAAGTACTCCAGAGCCTGCTCGTCGCCATTCAGGCGTAATCCGGCCTGCTTGTAGCCATCTTCATCAACTATTTGCCAGATGTTCCACACCTTGCTCATGGTGTTCTTGATCATGCGGAAGGTCGTCATGAAGGAGTACTCATCTGGGAAGCCACGAGGAAAGTTGAGTCTGAGGGAGAAGTGAGGAGCAGGGGTTCAAATCTTCTGGTTTCTGCGAATCACACCAAAATGCACCGCCACTCACCCAGCCGGGTTAAAACACTCAAAATATTTCCGATGTCAGAGTTAATTTATGATCAGCACTTAGCAAAACTACCATCAAATCAAGTGCAAGACTTGGGTAAAAATAACTCAAAGCCCTGTCGTCATTGTCTTTGAGATTCAAATTAAAGGCACACACTTCAAAGAAACAAAGAGAGGTTTTAAATTCTGCTATTATATCAAAAATCAGATACTGTGAGGGAGGCTGTCTCAGTGCATAAATCAGTAGCTCAGTCACAATATGCTACCCTGGTTAGCATCCAGACTGGTGCTTTCTGTGTTTTTGACAAGCCAACATCTCAGTGGGTGGTGCATTCATAGATGGGCACTACAGCCTTTTACCACCTAGTAAATAACTAAGGTGAGGTAATAAAAACCCAATAAAACAAATGAAGAGCTTTCTCTTCAGCTAAGTGCTGCGCGTATGTGCTGCCTTTGCCCTGCAGACGACAAGAGCAGGAGTGCAGCTGAAGCAAAGACTTCAAAGCACAGCTTGTGCGACTGGACTTGTGAGGTGGGGGGAAAAACAAGTATTTACATTTAGCATGACTGAACCAAGGGGCATAGATGCAGGGTGCCAGCAACTTACATAAGAGCTTCGAAGGAAAGCTGGCCTCCAGGAACAGATTAGCCAAAACAGACTGGAGCGGGCAAGCTGGGAAACAACAGGAGGCATCTCTGCTTACATAACATTTTGTTCTAGGACAAGTTACTGGAAATTAACATGTAACATTTGCCAGGTTATTGGGCATCTGGGGTTAGGGTTAAGATCTTTAAACATAAGACTTCAAGTGGTTTTTAAATAAAACGGACTGATGAGCATGTGGCTAGAAGAAACCCCAGCTGTAATCTTGACCCGACACGTGTCTGCAGTGAGTCGGTCCATGTTAAGAGGCTATGTCACCGGGGAAATCTTGATCGTTTAGTTGCTGTAGTGATCAGGTGCCCAGGTTTACTATATGTCCATTTTTGACAGGATCCTGGCCATCTGGACATGCAGCTGAACACTTTCTCTAGCATCTACTTCAATTCTGCTGCCACAACACCTGCATTCATTTCAGATTTCAGCTCTTTATTGTATCATATTCTTTATTACCTTTTATACTCTTTACCCACTCCACTTTTTTGTATTTTCTATTTCTGTTATTACTGAATGCCTTCTTTACTGTTTGGGTTGTGACACTGACATATTTATTTTATGGAGCTAAGTTGTTTTTCATGTTTTGTCTGCTTTACCACAGTAAACCCAACCTTTGGCATAAATAAAGCATTTCTTCTCCCATAAATCTTCATCAAGAAAGGTGGAGGTTAAACTATTCCATGTGCCAAGTGCCAAACTGATAACTGGTATTTCAGGTATGATGTGATATTAGCAGACAAACCCCTCGCAGGAGGTGGGGTTCACCCTGGACAGGTACTCAGTCTAACAAAGGGCCATAAACAGAGACACAAACAATGGCTTTGGGCTGTGGCAGGAAGCAGGAGTAGCGGGAGACAATGCAGAGAATATTGTCCATGCTAACAGACTCAAACCAAGGACT
The DNA here is from genome assembly GCF_965226115.1 of Aulonocara stuartgranti. Classification (NCBI taxonomy): domain Eukaryota; kingdom Metazoa; phylum Chordata; class Actinopteri; order Cichliformes; family Cichlidae; genus Aulonocara; species Aulonocara stuartgranti. The sequence continues at coordinate 9,272,030 of NC_138957.1, read as the reverse complement.
TGCGAGGCAACAGTGTAAACCACTGAACCACTCGGCCACCCTGCTGTAGGTCTGTTCCCGTTAAAAGTTATCTGTGGCTTCCCACTATTGCCAAGTGCTTACTTATATTGGATTGTCAGAGAACTGGTGTAGTGACTGCGACCCATTATGAAAGCCCCCGAGAGTGACTTCTTAGTCTCCCAGGTAGGATTCCACTTAGCCTTCAAATAATGCCCACTATAGTTGTGTTTTATTATTAAAAGGACTGACAGGAGTAATTACACTAGAAGCATTAAAACAAAACGTGACAGCCCACGGGAAATATTGAAGCCCTTCTCACGCTTCCCACCACACAAACAAACAGGCAAGTAACACAATCTGTGTGCCTATTACTGGAAATGATGGTTAACATGGTAACATTTGCAGATCATGGTTAAAAAATGATGTTTAAAAAAGTTGTCCTTTAAACATCCAGATTACTACAGCTAACCTTTAATTACAAACTAGCAAAGATCCTCACAGGAAGCCAGAACTGTTGTCAGTACATGCTATGGTACACTCATACCTAAACGTCTGAAGGTAAGTACAACTTAAAGTTATTAAAGTGGTGAATTGTGTTTTTTTTTCTCTTATCCTGACAAAACAGCTTCAATCAGGGTCTTAGTTGCTATTTCTCTGCACTCACTCAAACACATCCAAAAATACTCTGACTCTTTGTGTTTCTAAGAGATGCCAAATACGTCCTGACATGTTTTTCCTCAAACAATTATACGCCGCTCGCCGAGCAGCAACATCTGTGCCAGACCTGTAATAATGCAACACCTGCATGAGGGCTGGTGCTGTTAGACATTTAAAAAAATCAGCTTCTTTAAAGATGCCCCTGCTTTACTTACATAGTTGGAATTTGGAAGTTGGCCTCTTTGTCGAGGCGGTAGGCCACCTGGAGGTTTGTGGAGCCATCCACTTTCCTCACACCTTTCAGGGGAATAACATCCAGCTGGAACTGAGTGATCAGATCAAACCCTACATGGGATAATGACACGATGGCAGGATTGAATGTGATGGAAGCAACACGTCTCAAAAACATTTAGATGAGCCAGTAAAAGGCTGGAAATATTAAAAAAGCAGCAAATATCACATATTGTGTATAAAACATGGGTTTACAACGGCGTCCCCCAACCCTCCGGCCACGGATCAGTACCGGCCCGTGAGTCATTTGGTACCGGGCCGCGAGAGTTGAGGCTCGGGTGTGAAATTTATGGTTTTCAGGGTTTTTATCGTTATTTTTTGTAATCGTTTTTATCGATAACTCGTTTCCCTGGGTCTTTTCCCATGTGTTATGAATGGTTTTATTTTGTTGTATTTATCCACAACACCTTAAAGGCCAGTCTGTGAAAATATTGTTGGACATAAACTGCCCGTTACCCGTGTGAGAAACAGGCAGAGCAATTACATTCTCTTCCACTAGAGGGCAGTACAACTACCTGCTCTAATTAAACGGGTTTCCATCTGCCAGTAAAGCAGAAGAAGACGAAGAAGCAATTATGTAGTCATGCTGTGAGTAAAATGACGCAGCACGTAATAGCAATACATAAATATTGTCCGTGAAAATATTGTCGGACATAAACTGATCCGTGGCACAAAAAAGGTTGGGAACCGCTGGTTTGCGAGATTTGCAGATCTTTGCATACTGTTTCAATTTACATTTTGCATAATGTTCCAACATATTCAGAACAGAACTGGGTTTGCAGTATTAGTGCTGATCCCATTAGTGTGAAGAGAACAACAATAGCATTAGCATTAGCACTGCACATAACATGAGCACTAATGTAAGTTTAAACATTTCAATAACAATCATTTTGATTTTACTGTCTGTGATTCCACATCTACTCACACTAATAATATAATTGCTAGCGGTTTTGTGTCACACCATTCCTGTTACATTCATGCATAAAGTAGTGATCAGCACTTTTGTTGTATAGCTCGTTTGTAGAAACAGCTTTCATGTGCAGTGCAGCCTGTTTTGAAATGATCTTATGACAAGGCAGCGAATCAGTTGTCGCTTCAGCTTCTGTACATTTACTACATATGTTTGTTGTATTTACATTGACACAGTTTAACTTGGCAGGAGTTACAGGAGTTTGCATGGATAAAATATTAATGAGGTGCATTCACTGTATGGGGCAGGCTGATTTCCAATCCTTGCCAAATAGTCTTTCCATACATTTAAAGTGTAAACTCTTCCTTATGAACAGGATGTAAACAAAGACGCTTTTTACTTTATTGTAAATAACTTAAAACCACAGAGCAGCATGTGAGCAGATGTGTAGGAGTGAACAGAGCAGCAGTGCCAAGCGGTTACAAGCTGCTGAGTTTGTATTGTTCTACAGTTTTGTTAAACTCAAGTGGAACATTTTATTTGCCTCATTTGAAATCTTGAGGCATTAGGCAGCCCACCCTGTTCCTCCAATTAAACTCACCGCCTTCCTTTTCTCCTTTTGGGATTTTCTAGACTTGGATTTGTTGTTTTAAAGCTTCTGTTGTATATTTTCAAAGAGTGTCCCACTAAGTATTTTACCTGGAAGGTCATCTTGGCCACTTCTTATTGGCGGGCAGACAGAATCTCCATCCAGTCTGTTCAGGTCCAGTTCTGATGGGACAAAAAGAAAAGAAAAAATCCTGCCGCACTTGTTGTTTGCTTTAAATGTGGCAAGGCTAATATATAATACTGGCCACGTTCATTCATTTGTCATAGACAGCAACAAAGGAGAAGCAAGGTCTGGATTAACATCACAAGGTTCATTCTGTTCATCTGGATGTAGCTGAAAATGCTACATCCAGATAAACAGAATCAGCCTTTTGGGATTTACTTAGCTGGATGATTGAGCATTAAGACAGTTGCAGTTCAGACTAATCAAAGTAGTGTTTGAAATTTATAATACAGATCTCTCAGCGCCCTGTTCAGAATATTTCACCAAGGTCAGAAACTACAACAGGCAGAAAAAGCCACAAGTCATTAGGAACATTTTAGCGGGGTAATGTGGAAGCAATTTATCAAAATTACAACCTGCTAACATCCCACCACCATCCTGTTTCTGCTTTCATCATTAATATTACACATTTATTCTATAATTTTATGCTCATAATAAAATAATGGACAGGTTTTACATCACAACAGGTTTACAGTTGATAGAGTTTCTAGTGAAAAACACTTTCATCGTCACAGAAAATCTATTTGTGTGATGTGCCAGAGGAGGGCGCTATCCTGACTCCTCACAGTGCAGTTGTTCAGGAGGAAATCCTCGTGAATAACTCTGGGAAACGAAGATGGTGAGAGCCAGAGGGGCTCCCCAGTCAATGAGCTGACTCAGCTCATTGACAGCGAGCGGCGTGAACACAACACATCTGGAAGTCGTTCCCACATCCCCATTAAAACTGCTGAGAAATGAGATATTTACCACCACTAAATACTTATCTGACTGTGCATGTGGGCCTCAAGTTGTTAAAAGTTACTGCTTGCCGCAGCGTTACGCTCAGAAAGCCCGTCATTAGTGCAAACGAGCTGGAGATGAACCACGTTTAAAATGCCACGTGCATCTGCATGTGTGCGCCTGGATAATGAGGCGAATTCCACAAAGCGGTGCACAATCTGCCCCAAACAAGAGCGGGGAGTGAGTCTGCCGCGATTATCAGAGTGCACGTTTAATCCGATGTACTGCCACCACACAGACCGGCACAATATGTCAATAATATACTATTTATGGCTTTTGATTTGTGACTTCTAATGATGAGTCTGACTTATCAAAGGTCAGCATTGGGGTGTTAACAGTAACCTTCTTTCTTTGTGTTTATAAGACAGAGTCACAGCAATGGTGTAATCCATGTAAGATATGGGACTCTGATTTGTGTTGTGTCAGGTGACTCCACACTGTGCTGCAATGTGACTTACGACCAAAAGCTGGAGTGAGGAGGAAGGACAGAAGAGCCACACAGATGGGGGAGTAAGCCGACATCAATAGATGGCACGGTTGCTTTCTGTTCAGGAATGATGGAGAAACATCAGTATCACACTCACAGGTCTCTTTGACTGAGTTTATAACACAACACATGAATAACATGTAGCAGGTGACCTCTGTGTTTTCTTTGCATTGCAGTTAAGATAAAGGAGAAAAAGAAAAATGCTGTATGTGATGTTGATGGTGCATGAAGTTGGAGAAATTGTTTGACAAGTACCTTTTAGATTTTGAATGGAACAAAGATTTTTGCGACATGATTTGAAGATCAACTATATTTAATTTGGAGAAATCCAAACCTCGGAGCCATAGATAAATCAGTCATCTCACTGCGTTACAGTAATTACAGTGATCTATGGTAAATTTAAAGGTACTACAGTCATTTCAGTTTTATTTCAATAAGGGGTTAAACCAGTGTTTTCCAGCCACTGTGCCGCAGCACATAGGTGTGCCATGAGAAATGATCAAGAGTACCGTGGGAGATTATCTGGTTTCACCTGATTGGTAATCTAAGCCAGCGGTCTCCAACCCCCGGGACGAGTCGTTTGGTACCAGGCCGCGAGAGCTGAGGCTCGGGTGTGAAATTTATGGTTTTCAGGGTTTTTATCGTTATTTTTTAAATGCTTTTATCATTAACTCCGTTTCCCTGGGTCTTTTTCTCTGTGTTATGATTAAATCTTCTTTTTTTGGCAACGGTACTGGTTTTATTTTGTTGTATTTACACCGGTCTGTGAAAATATTGTCAGACATAAACTGGTCAGTGGCACAAAAAAGGTTGGGGACCGCTGCTCTAAGCGACCCACGTGAGAAACAGGCAGAGCAATTACACTCTCTTCCATTAGAGGGCAGTACAACTACCTGCTCTAATTAAATGGGTTGCCAACTGCCAGTAAAACAGAAGAAGAGGAAGAAGCAATTACGTAATAGTCATGCTGTGAGTAGAACAACACAGCACATAATAGCAATAGATAAATAGTTAAATAGTTGAAAAGAAAAGTAATCAGTCTGACCTGGATCCTGGAGAAAATCCGACCCAGATGAAGGCCCTAGCATGAGTAGTGGTCAGAAGAAAGCAGCATATCAGGGACAAATCGAAACAATTACACTATGCCTGGTGCGCGGGAAAAAACTATCAACTATCAATATTTCCCAGCTCCAAAAGGCTGGGAAACAGTTGGTTAAGCTCCTTATATGTCAAATGTGTTACCGTGTAAGCTGAATGAAAAAGTTGTAAGCAGCTTCCAAGTTTGAAAATTGACATGAACATGGAGGGGCGTTAAAGCGGGATTAATTTTAATTGCCACCAGGGGGAGGTAGCTAGGTTTTTAAAAACACTTCCAGTCATACTAAAGTGTATGAGACAGTGTATGAGCCACTGACGTGACCTCTGCAAAGGTTGTGTGTTGTATGCAGATGTCTAGAATCGGTTTGTTCATAACTGTTTTTTATAAGCATAGTTTCATTGTTCTAATGAAATGTTCTAGTTTGACTACAGGCAAACTAGCTATTGGTGACATAAAGTGATAGATAACCTTTTTGTCATATATCAGACATATATTCTGTTAGTAAATGCATCACAAGGTTACCTCAAAAACTGTATGTCTAGAATGTCAACAAGCGGCCAGCAGTCAGCTTCACACTGGAACCATTTAGCAAATTCATTTAGAGAATTAATGATGTCAGAAAATAAGCAGCCTTACTATTTCCTCAAAACCATTACTACAAGTCAGGGGTAAGCTGATCTTTTCATCGCTATGCTCAGAGGGCATCATCATGTGTTATGCAGGCAAACAAACTGTATTTCAATGGCTCCATCCACTCGTGCTTAACTTAAATCAGATCATTTCTGCCCGGCTGTCTCCGAGGCAAATTCTAATCCTTCATATGGAGAGCTTTCTCAATGAGGGCATGAACTTATGTGCATATTTACTAATTACTTATACGAGCATCAATGAAATACTTCACCAAAACTTTCAGTTGAAGTATCTCTCTATTTACTTAAATATTGCCAAAGGTGGCTGATATAAATAATAATGGATTGGATTTATATAGCGCTTTACAATACCACTATTCATTCACTCTCACATTCATACACTGGTGGAGGCAGCTACAGTTGTAGCCACAGCTGCCCTGGGGCAGACTGACAGAAGCGAGGATGCCATATCGCGCCATCGGCCCCTCTGGCCAACACCAGTAGGCAAGTAGGGTAAAGTGTCTTGCCCAGGGACACAACAACCAGGACAGAGAGCCCAGGGATCGAACCGGCGACCTTCCGGTTACAGATGCGATTCCCAACCCCCTGAGCCACGGTCGCCAGTAGCAGTAGCTACACAGCTTTTTGAGGTTATCTTTCACAGCTGAAGTGTCTGAGCAGTGCTACATTTTGTTCACACTTGTATTATCACACTCGGCCGCTTTAGCTTCCTCTATGTGTCCTGCGTTATGAAAGCTTTCTACAGCTATTCTGAATCCGTCATCAACATGACTGATAGAGACAGTGAGGCCTCTCCTCTGAAGGCAAATGCTGCAGCTTGTCTAGCTGAGAAATGGATGAGGTTGGGGTGATGTTACTGAGGGTGTAACCCACCTCTAGAGTGTGAACTCTCCTGCTAATGTGTGTGTTTGCTTGAGGAATATGTACCAGTGTGTGTGTAGTGTCTGAAGAAATGACTAATGGCTAAGTCAGCAAGGCCTCTTCAGAGGTGTGGTCTCAAACACTATGCCCTTCACGTTAAAGGAGCATCTTCAGAGCCCCAGTGGGCTGTCTGTCTTAAGCACCAATCCATCACTGTTCTAGACTAGTGCAGCTATATGGGGCTCAAATGTATGATTTTATTCTTATTTTAAAGGGCCTGACATTTGCGGAAAATTTGCCAAGACTTGAGCAATCGTTCACCTTGCTTTCAATCTTTCAGCCTTTCCTAACTAAGTTAACCATGTCTAAATCTAGCAGTCAGAGTTCAGTTGTTGTAGTTACAACAGAAGCTAAAAAGGACAGGCTACTGGAAATATGTGCTGTTAATAGTAGGTTTCTTTAAAGTACCGTGATAAATATTGCATGACACACCAACATTTTCTATTGTGGCAGAAATATCTAATCGGTTTAAAGCAGCAGCTTTATCAGCTAAGTTTAAGGTTTCAATTCTACTTTTTAAAGTTTTAATCCTACTTAAGACACACAACAACTTTGTGCAGTGGATAGATGTGCGTTTACAGTGCAATGGATGAATTCAGACACACTCACATAAAGTGTACCTAGTTTGATCTTGCAACACTCAACAGTCTATCTTTCCGAAACTGGCTTCTTGTGAGTAAAAGAGTAGTATTGATTCTTCATCTTACTCTCAGCAAGAAAGCAAGTAAATTTATAGCCCTGCATGTCAGAGAATTCCTCTAAGACAGGTAAGTGTTTTCTTTGAAGCATGATTTGAGTTTTTCTTTGTTTTCCTTGGAGGATTTCTTCCTATAACTGTTCATCAAGCTTGTCTTCCATCTGACTATATTTAGCTTCTTCCTACAGTTCTGTAAACAACAACAGAAATATAAGAAAGAGAAAGCTTCGCTTCATAGAGATGTTGGGAATGAAAAACTCCCTTTTAATAATAAATCTTTTATGTGCTACTTTGTCACTGACGAAACTGATAAAAATTGATGAAAAAATATAAACGGGTTAGAAGTGAAATATATAAGAAAACCCTACCTCTATCATCAGAAGACAAGACAAAGCCTCTGTTATATTCCTAGAACAATCCTTTCATGTAATCATTCTTTCAGCTCAGTTAGGTAATGATGTGCCCTCTCCTTTAACTCCTGACTGAATTCCCGATTCATCGTCTTTTGGCTTTTGACATGGTTGTAAGTGACAGACTTTCCCTTTGCTGTTGTGCATGTTTCAGTACCCCTTAGGCACTCCCAAAATGCTGAGAGCAAGCCAGCTTGCCAACTCTTGACATAATTAATGCTCTCCCATTTGTGTTAATTACCCAAGAATGGATCGCTGTTGGCCATGAAGCAACTGGCCATGTGGTTCAGTCATATTCAAGTTGACTGTAGCAGGAAACGTGTGGACAAAAACTTTGAGGAGTACAGTATCTATGTGAAAATGTTCAGTGCTGTTGAAGCCGGTAGTATTATTCAGATAAGAACTCTTTTATCCTAACAGCCGGAAGGGAAACAGCGAAGACGTGTGCATAGATGTGGTTGGATTAAAAGACAAACGTCTAATTTCTTTAATTTATGCTCAGACGATTCTTATTACACCCATAAAGTTATGAGAAAGAGAAAATGGAGCCATTTCCTCCTACTAAATAAAGATTACAAATTTATTATTAGTTAGTGTGAAATGGCTCTGCATAAATTTGGAAATAATTTAAAAAAAATTATGAAGAGCCCTGACAGAAAGACAGATATTTGAGATACTTACCTCCTCAAACCGGAGACTTTGAGGGCCATGTTTCACACCCCCTCCGTGACGAGACACGCTCAGTCGAGATGCAGAAGCAGAAGGAGCCGCGGTCATGAAATTCCCTCCCTAGAAGTCGGTCCTACCTGCGCATGTTGAGGGATTAACCGGAGTGGCACAGGGGATGCTCAAGCATTTTTGGAGGGCACATAAAAAGTTTGTTCAGTGGGCTCCTATTGGCCAGGGGTTTTCTGGAGGTGGTGACTAAGTTTTATTACCATCACTTAAAAAGATGCAGAAACCCATATGGCCTTTATGTGAAACACCTCTGCCCGCTTCTCTTCTTTTATGGTGCCTCCTAATGACATGTGCTGCCTGCGTGTAATTCTCCTAATAATCATCGTCAAGATAGCAAAGGAGCAGCCGGAGAGTGATGAAATGTGGATTTCATAATCATGTTCACTCATCGGTTTACCTGGAGAAGGCATGTTAGCCTGTAGCGCTGAAGAAAGCCTTGTTATTACCTTGAAGGGCCTCAGGCAGACACACTGTTTATGTTTCCTGCCTGTTGTGCAGTTGATTCTTTGGTGTTAGGTTCTTAGATCTTCTGAAGTGAAAACCAAAGACTATGACGCGGTTTCTTGCAAGACAGCTTTCGTTAGCATGCACAGGTATGCTGACATGTCTCACAGGGCTATGTTGCCCAAAAATATGTCAGAGGAGGCAGGAACTGCTTGGCTCATAGGCACAGATCTCTCTGTGGAAAAAAGAAAACCCCTTTTAACCACAATTGCACAAAAAAATGCCTTGGCTTTGACAAAATTACATGCCGCAGTGTGTTTTTATTCATAAGGCTGTTTATTTTTTTTATATTTCCCTGGGGTATATAGGTCTATTGATCCTGGCAACTGCTGTCCCTTCTATATGATGTGATATTGTGAATCAATAGCCTCACAGTCTTCTGATACTCAGTTTACTACCAGAATTTGTTACTATATCATATTTCACGAATCGATTGTTTGTGTAGCCACACCAACGCACTCATCTCAGAGAGTTGTAAAGGAAACACGATACAGATATTGGCGCTCCTCAGAGATTCAGCAGAAAGATCATGTGTCCAGCCTGGATAATGAAGACCTCCTGCTCTCAATGAGACAACATGCACAGACGGCGCAAGGAGAGAGAAAGAGAAGGCATTTTGGGATGATCCAGCCATGAGACTCGCCACATGACCAGGCAACTTGTGATCTGGAGTCAGATGAGACCCTCTAGTTTTTTTTTAAACCATCGAGGAAATCTTTTTACACCCTGAGAAGTAACAAACATACACACAAGCTTCAAATGTGGCCTCATTTCACGTGAGCGAAAAGGCTACAGCATTGTTAGCTAACGAGCTAAAGAGTAAGATAACAGAGGAGGTTTCGCTAACTCCACACTGTAGCAAAAGTCCTTACAGAACATGCTATTGTTGTTTCTGGGGTGTAAAGTAGTGCAGTTTTAGAATAACTACTGGTGTCTCACACAATGTCTTTGGTAATGGTGTGTCCAAATTCATAGGCTGCATCCTCCTGAGGACCCGGTCTTCGCGGTCTACGTGGGCCGGGTCCTCCGAAGGCCCAGTGTTGCCTTCTTAGCGACTTTGTCGATATATTTAGCAAGTTTTCAGACCCCCTCAGCAACTTTTTTCTAAAAAGCGACTAGCGACAAATCTGGTGACTTTTTCTGGTGTTATGGGAGACTCATTTATGACGACTTTTTGACAGGAAAGCACGTATCGCTCTTACTCTCAACAAGCAGCAGGTGCTGCCATGGGCACCTCGCCCGTGCCAAAGCGCTCACGGGCGGAGGATAGTCCTCCCTCAGCTGCTGTCAGGGCAGCAGATGTTCACATCTATGCGTCCAAACTGCAAATGAATCGCGCATGAGCGAAGCCGCTGCTCCCGCACTGACTGTAGCGCAGTCAGTTCTTCTTTTGTTGTTATGTTGTTTTGTGGATCACAAGGGTTAAAACTACTTATAAACACACACACACACACACACACACACACACACACACACAAAGTAACTCTATCAGAGTGCCTATTTCGGGACACTTTTGCCAGTCCAAACCTGGATAAAGGAGTAGGGTTGGAATTGTGACATTAAAAAAACAATAATTGTTAAAAGAAAGTTAATTTGTAGTTCTAAATAAATTCTAAATGCATTTAGGACGTTTTTAACTCACTATATGTCTCTTCCACAATGAGACATGAACCTACAACCGAGGTTACAATTACATTAGCATGACCAATTATGCAAATAATTATGCATTTAGCGAATTCTAGCGACTTTTAGGACAGCCAATAGCGGTTTTCCTTACTGAGGAGTTGACAACACTGCGAAGGCTGGGTAGGCCGGAAGTGAGCAGCTGTGAAACTGAAGCTAAAGATAATGCTAACAAGACTGAATGCACTTTTCATTTAGTGGTGGAATTTAGCCGCTGACTAGCATTAGACAGCCAAAAAATGCTAAAATCATCTTTAATGAAAAACGCCAGTCCTAAAGTGAAACATTAGCTGTTGTAGCTGTTCCAACTATAAATACATTTAAACATATAGTTAAAAAAAAACTATATGTGAAATGAAAACAAAATGATAAATACTGTATGCTTAGCTTTTCTATACTGGAAGTCTACATGAATGTAGTACTGTGGAAAGAACACATTTCTTTGTTTTGTCAAGTTTGTGAAATTCAGATGTGATAAACACATTTGGTGGATTATAGTTTTTGTTATTGGCAGTTTCACTCAATTTTTTTTTTGTTTTGTTTGCATTTGGACTTCTTTTAACAGAACGGTATTTGGTTTTATTTAACAACTTTACTGTTCAGAAAGCAGCAGGAAAATTTTGCTTAGGACCATCAAACAGTTGTAGTTTTTTGCTTTTTAGCAAATATGACTAATATCCAAGTGTGTGTAACTTTACTTTAGGTATAAAAGGTCATCAGTGTTAAGACTCACACAATTTTCAACTTCATTAGTGATAGGGATTAAAAACAAATGCCTACATAAATTTATCAAATCCAACTTGATAGTAGAATTAAACAAATATCGCATTTAATCGCAATAATAAGCAATGCAAGCTTGATATTGGACTCTCAGAAAATTGGTGCCCTTGCTGTATAACCTCGGGAAATTCAGCCAGGTTTTTTTTTTCTTTCCCCAGACTATATAGTCATCTGGGCTCTGGCAACTGCCTGAAAAACTGAAAAAAAGAAAATCAATAGTGCTACCCTTTTAATCAAGAGTGCTTGGAGCTTATGGCAGAATGCCACAAGAGAAAAGCAGCAATTGACTTTGGGTTTTTAAGCAGAAGGTGAAGCTTAGAACACAAGAGAACTGTTATCCAGCACTCACTTGGTGAATCAGAGACACAGAAGAACCAAACAAATTGTTAGAGGAAACTAATGCTCTGCTGCTGACAGCAGTTAAACACACAGTTGCCATATCCAGCAGATTATGGGCATTTTTATTCATTTGTTACATAATCCTCCCCTCCCCCTTATCTGACAAGTGATTAGTCAGTGAAGAGTTGTTTAACCAGGACAGATGGCTTTTTAATTGTACCTGATTGCCAAGAACAAGCTAGACAGTGGCTACTGTGTGAATTTATTGTTGTCTTCAAGAAGAAAACCTAGATCAGGAATCCAGATTGTTGTCTTACATGATCAAAACAATCAAACAGATGAGGTCGTCCACCTAATGATTCAATATGTTTTATTCTAGGGGGAAGAAATTGCTTACTGTATCATTTTGTTTGGAGTCATAGCATTTTTCAGCCATTTGTTTTGATTTTACTGCTTCTAACTTTACTGCTATGCTTCAATCTCCTCAGCAAAATCTCCATCAGGAGCTGTTTTTAGAAAAACCCACTGTTCTGCTAACCATTATCAGGTAGGCTATGTTTAGAACTAGTTGGTTGAACACAGTGGAGGATTTAGCCAATAAACTTACAAATACACAGCTGAAGTGTTGGTAGTGGGTAAAATACAGACAGGAGAATGCATCGGTTTTAGGGCCAAAAACCTGTGTGGAGCCAGAAAAATCTCACAGGAAAACAAAATAGCATTGAAAACAAAACAGGTAAGGAAATCCTGGACAGTTTAAACGATGAACAGCACTTTTGGGTTGCAAACACAAAGCTAACATGGAAGTGCAGATCTTGTTCAATGACCATTAGGGAGCGACTCCACTGGTTCCAAAAAGACTTCTGGTTGTAATAAACATCTGTTGGAGAAATCCTTGCTCCCATGCTCTGTGGCCTCCATGAAGACTTTCCTGATAAGTTTATGGGTTAAATAGCTAGTTTTAGCTCATTACCATGGACTGGATCTACCACGGATGCATAATGGATAAGGCTAAGTAACGGATTCTAGTTGGAATAGAATAGAATAGAATGCCTTTATTGTCACTATACAGTTGTACAATGAGATACAGAGCATCTCCCACTCAGTGTAAACATGCTGGGGAAGGGGGGGGGGGGGGGGGGGGGGGTACAGTTCTGCAGCACTATGTACATATGGACAGTATTAACATAGGGAAAAACATATATATATATAAAATGTACAATATACAAGATGTAAGTAATATGTAATAAATAGTGTTATGTATATACAGTTGAGTTATTGCACATAGAATTGGTATTGCACAGTGGTGGTCCATAGAGGAAGTGGGAAGTGGGGGGCTGTGTTATCTGTGCATGTGTGAGTTCAGGGTGGTTATCGCTTTGGGGAAGAAACTGTTTTTGAGTCTGTGGGGTTTTGTGTTGATGCACCTGTAGCGCTTCCCTGAGGGAAGCAGGCTGAACATGTTGAAACCAGGGTGGGAGCTGTCCTTGATAATGTTTGCTGCTCTGGTGAGGCAGCGGGAGGAATAAATGTCCATCAGGGAGGGGAGAGGGCAGCCGATGATCTTTTGTGCTGTCTCGACCACACTCTGAAGCCTCACTCTATCTGCTTTGGTGCAGCTGCCGTACCATACCGTGATGCAGTAGGTTAGCAGGCTCTCAATGGACGAGCGGTAGAAGGTCAGCAGCAGGTTGGAGTTCAGCTTGTACTTCCTGAGGACTCTCAGGAAGTGCAGCCGCTGTTGGGCCTTCTTGATGACCGCTGAGATGTTTCCTGTCCAGGAGATGTCAGCAGAGATGAGTACACCAAGGAAACGGAAAGTGTGGACCCTCTCCACACACTCCCCGTTGATGTAGAGGGGGGCCAAGTCGGTGCTGTGTCTCCTGAAGTCAACAACAAAAGTTTGTAGTTTGTAGTTGCACAACAAAATGAATATGGAACAGATCAGGACTGGAAACCATTTGGATGCAGTCATTTCCCAGTTCATTCGGCCCAGATCAGATACAGATCCGTTCATGTACAAGCTCATATGACCTGGATCCATTTTATATATTTTTATTTTTATAATTTAAATTTAAAAATGTAATTTTTTTATGACTTTGTAAATTATTATCCAGGATATGCTTATTGGCTAATGACTTGTCAGTCAGATCCATCCTTTGCTTTTCACATCCAATTCCAAACACCACACTGTTATATAATGTATGATAATGGCTCACATAATAAAACATATAAATAAAGAATTTCTTGCCTCTGTTTGAATAGGAATGTTGAGTTGTTAACATTATTATGGTAATACACATGTTGTTAAAGATATGATGGATAAAATAAACTTCCATCCACCCCAATCTCAATTCTATTCAAACTTTGTTCCCATATAGCAAACTCATTTTAAGAAATGCTAATTTGTATGTGCATCATAGAGGATAATTATGGGTTATAATCAAACCGCTTCCCAAAGAAACCTATGGTCACCTATCAAACAGCTCTTTTCTCTAAGCAATCACGCATTTCATTTTTAGTCATTATTATTTTTCCTTCCACTAAGCCCAATAGTGTGTCCAAATCACGTGACGTCCGCCTGCTTATTATTGCAATAACACTTTGTTTGCATAACAGTCACCCTTTTGTTCCTTATCATGGTAATTTCCGAGTGCACGGTTCACTACAGCTTTTAGGGGGCCGGCTCTGACGTCAGCCCGCCCTGCCGGACGGACACCAGCAGCACTACGCTGACTGGGTGCTGCTGACTATTAATATTCACCTTGTGAAACTATCCACAGTCAGTATATGCGGTCAGCGTTGTGCACAAAGACACGGCCACTCAGCGATACTTTTCCCAAACTGAAATCCCCTTCAGGGGAGGGAGAGAGAGAGAGAGAGAGAGAGAGAGAGAGAGAGACGGGGAGCGAGAGGGGACTGCAGAACACACAGGGTCTGGATGAATAACCATGGCAACAGCAGCAGCAGCAGGAGAAGCGATGATATAAACATTTACATCCGCGCATCCGTCCGCAAACAGCAATTCACTCCAGTAGAGGCTTGGACCAGAAACCCTCTGCGGATATCACTCCACATCAGCGCTAAGGTGAGGCTGTTTCATTCCTCATGTGACACCTTCCTCCTCTGCCTTTTGCTGGCTGGTTTGTTGTCTTCGGAACACGAGAGGATAGAGGGAAGCTCAGCTGTCATACATTACAACAGAGAAAGCTGCTTTCTGTAGTACACTGCTGCTCGGCGCCAGAGCTGCAAGGCTGACGGATTTGCTTAAAACACGGAGGCTAACGGGTTAAATTCATAGTCCATATGCGTTTCCTCTGTATGGCAGCTGAGGGTCTCTGTCTGACCTATTGCATATATGTGGTCACCACTGAGGAAACAAAACATTTAAGCCCACTCTACAGTGATAAGCTGAAGAAGCAATGGGGAAAATACATGTAGCTTTCAAAATAAAAGCATTGATAATTGTCTTTAAGCAAGCCACATACTACAGTGTGGTTTAATTTTGATAACTGGCAACTGTGTTTGGTGCAGCACTGGATTTCTTTTGATAACAAAGGATTTTTGTCAAAGCTGTCCCCCTGTAGGCTCAAATAGTGTAACACAAACACAGCAGAGACTGAAACTCGTGTGCAAAAATGCTAAAACAGACATAACTGATGACATAAGGGCAAATAGTCTTCATTTAATAATGCTGCTCATGTACTAATGTGACAAATTCAGGGACTGGTGTAGCTGACTGATCTCAAAATGTCATTATAGAACATAACGCCGAGGTTAGAGTACTTTGAAACCAGTTAATCCAACACCGAGCATTCCATTTTAATGCCCATCTTCACACTTTTAGCTAGTTTTTTCTTTGGACAACGTGACCAGCACTCGGTTTCCATACAAGTGAACAGTGCTTCAGAGTTGTGAATACAAATAGTACGTCTGTTTACGGATTGCATGCAGCCCTCCAAACGCCAGCAGAAAAGCCTTTTGATCTTCAGAGAATCTAATTTGGCGATTGCAGCGATGCCAGTCACATCCTCTCAAAGTCATATTCTGATTCATTTAACTCCTTAACTCGGCCCACTCCTCTCTCTTGTTCTCTTTCGTTTTTATCCTTTTTTTTTTTTGCAGGGATTTGGCGTAATATTGTAATTTAACAACAGAGAGCATAATACAGCATCATGGAGGGGTTTTAGCAAATGCTAGATTATGCCATCACATGATTGCTGGGCTGGCTCAGTGGATTTCTGTAAAGTGCCACTCCAGATAACCAATTTGCAGATAGCTTTCTCTCGAAATTAGAGATGGTGAAAATGATGGATTTGCTACAGCAACTGTGATTTGATACTTGCTTATAAGAAGGTGCTGTAACCTAACGGCCCTTTGTCACATATTTGGTGACAGCTTTTTGTTGTTGTGTGCTGGAGAGGGATGTGGATGTTAATCAGTGGAATAATGTCTGAGATTAATTTCCGGTTCTTTGAGCTATGTGCACATACAGCAGCTCATGGCAAACAATGGCTCTCTGTCTTACAGTGACATTTATGCCTGCTAAGCCTGCAAAAATGTGCTTATTTCACACGCAGACACTGTGAACGTGTTGCTTTTTCATCCGTTCTCAAATTGACACTGGAGATGTCATCGGTGGTCCCAGCTGAGCTGACGCCAACAGGAGCTGCAGCAAAGGAAAGAGGGCAGCTTAAGGACAACAAAGAGTTTTTAGGTTTTCCTTAAGGTGGTAGAATTAGCCAAGTTGCAAACTCTAGACCTCCAAGAATGCCAGAGTGTGTGGTGTGTTTGTGGCCTGCATTAAATAATAATAAGACAGCAGATGGGTGTTTTGCAACGATTAGTGTTTAATGATTTGCTTCTAGTAAGAAAGAGATAATTCACAAAATTGCACAAGCAGAAAATTCCAAGTGTAGTTTGGCTACAGGTTATGTAGAGATGTCTGGGAGCTGTGCTCGAACACAGTTAATTCAACAGTGTATTAAGGACATTGTATGAATGCAGGAATGTGTTTTTTACTTGTTATGTTAGTTGACATTGACCTGTTAATCATTCAGGCATAAAAGAGGCCTCCTAACTCAAAGGGTAAGCCAGGGTTGTGTCTACACATAACACACCTCTTAGCAAAGAACCAAATGTAAATTGTACCTTTAGGCACTTTGTCACTTTGTCACAGCATGTTGCAAAAACTCAACATCTGTTCAATTTCTTTTGTCGAATCTACAAAACAAACAGACAAAAAAACCTGTTTAGTATTTGTGCACCAGCACACCGATTCCCAAACATGTATTATCTAAAAATTGGGCTTATAGCAGCATCGTGTGCAATGGGTTTATAAAAAAATTGAGGAAATTGAACAAATGGAAGAAAAAAGAAAGCTGTGAGTTCTATTTTCTGCAAAGAGTTATGCAAATCGAGCAGTTAATAAAATAAAACTCTGTTGTTGTACTATTTTCGGGTCTTTACCTTACAATATAAAGCGCCTTAAGGTGACTGTTGTTGGGATTTGGCGCTATATTAATAATACTGAACTGCATTGGAATTTTCTCTCATCCTTAAATGCCAGCATTTCAAGTTCAGTCCCACAGGCATCTACATTCAACTTATTCACTAATTTATTAATGCTGACGTAAAGGTACAGAGAATGCTTTAAAACAGGGGCGTCAAACTCAAATACACAGTGGGCCAAAATTCAAAACTGGAACAAAGTCGCGGGCTAACATTAATATTTATTGAAAAATCTTCCTCCAGATATAAGAATGAATCTTTTGTTATGGACTCAAACAAGTTTTGCTGAAAAACTGAATATGGAACAAGCAAAGCTTAATACTAAACAATATATATATTACCTGTATAATACCAGTAGGCCAGCTCTAATAGTAATTTGGTATGGCTTCGCCAAATTTGGCCCGCGGGCCAGAGTTTGACACCTATGCTTTAAAAGGTCCGATGCTGCAGTTTAGCTGGTGGGGCGTTTCATCAACCAAGATCATTGTTGTCATCGTCATGAAAAGAAACACAGTGTGTCTCTCTTAGATGACTGACAGCTGTATGCCTCTGGAGCTGTCAGCGTGGGTGCTTTGGTGTGTGCCTCGCTGATTTGATTAACGTATTGATGAATTTTCAACACAGGCTGATAATCAGTGCATGCGTCTGGGTGCTCTTGTCATGTACTGTAGGCTGCTGATTGTTTCACTGGGAAATAAAAACATATTACAGTAAGTCCCCGGCCTGTGAGCTTCCATTTTATCAAGTACACAGTGTTCATTCGACTTACTGCCTACCTAACACATTGTCGGAGAAGTGAGCTGCTCCTTCTTATTATGTATGTTGGAGACAGCCGATAACAGATAAGTATAACGGTGGCCTGCACAACAGTTCAGTGAATTAAGGAAGCAACAAAGCAGCTTTAGCTATATCTTAAGCAGCGCAAAAAGAAACATATTTCAGCATCTCACTGTCTCCCATCAAATGACCTATAACTGTTCTTACAAGCAGCATGCCGAGTCAGCACAAAGAGAAAGCGTCTCTGTCGTTACTTGTCTCCTTAGGCCATTTGCGGCAGTGGGCAGCTGATGTACTACATTAGTGAAGGATACTGTGTGTCTCAGGACTGTACTCATTTGCTTTTATGGTCTTCAGCTTTAATGTGGGCACTGGATTTTACTTTCTTTCTCCACTGTTGGCAGGAATCTTCTAATCCATCTTATCAGCATTAGAAGAGAGCGTTTTTCTGCCAACTGTCAGGACACCTTAGATTCACCCTATTTGGTCAAATAAAGTGTTAAGAGAGGACACTGGGAATTAATTTCTCTGCTTAGATGAAGGGACAAGTCAGACTTTTTTCTCTAACATTTCTTTCTTTTTTAAAAGCTGTAACATCTTCTTAAAAGAATCTTGAAAAAATTCTGAAATAAAAGAAGCCTTTTTGTCCCAGCCCAGACACATTTATGCAAATGGTACAATAACTGACTCAGAAACTCACCATTAGATGCTAATTGGATAACGGCTTACTAACTTTTCCCCAATGAGGATATTCCAGATAATCTTTCTTCCTTACTCGTAGAATGACCATCATTTTCAGGGAAATGTTTATTAAGGTGACACCTAAAGTGACCTGAAGGCGGGTGATTTCATGTAGCCTTCTATACCACCAGAAGTCTTTTTGCTTAGAGGAAGATTGCTCCCGGCTAAGCTAGCTTGGCACCTCCAAGTTAGCTTGGCCTGGACGCTCTTATACCGTCTGTGCTTTTGTCTGACTCATGCATATAGTTTAGCTGTTAATGAAATACTATGTGTGTAGTCAAGGACTCCTTTTACATAATCCTCAATTTAAAACAAATTAGATAAAAATAGAAAAAACAGTTGATATACCTGTAGTTTAGCTATTAGCACATCGTGTAAGTATTTTAAAGTGCATTCGTTTTAAAACAAGTGTCTTGAAGCTTTAAAAAAATGTACCCCAAAGGCCCCTTTTTTAAACTAACTCAACCATTCACACCTATGGGCCATACTGAATCACCAATTAGCCTAACTGCAAACACACCCATCACCTTCTTGCTGTGAGGCAACAGTGCTAACCTCACGCTATATCGATATAAATACACTGAATACTAAGACAGGGACAGTTGTATTTTTTCCCCCCATTTTCCTTATTGCAAATTCAAATGATATACGCTCTGAGTGTCTGAGCTCTGATGAAATGAAACGTCACTGTGTACGTCTTACTTTATAGTAATATTGCTTTTATAGTTTTTACAGTGCTTACAGGAAGACTCACCCAATACCACACACATGGTGGTGTTATATTTCAAAGTGTTTAATTATGGGTTTCTTAATATGCTTGACTGTAAACACAGTCAGTGTTTGAGCACCTTTCGATTGATGGCAGCTCAAACTTGCCGTGTTTCAGCTCTCATAGCACTTTATAGCCTGTGTACTACGAGGTTGGTATCTAATGTTTGTAGTAAATTGGATGGTTCATGTTCTGAGCTTTAATTACAAGTGACAGGTAGTACTTTTAATATGGTATGAATGAACGGAGAGTCAGCAAGTCTAGTATGTACAGTACTGATCAGAAGTTATTTTGGACACATGGGTTTATAATTGTGATTTATTTAAGCAGGACTCAATGACTTGAAGCATACCTATTAGATCCTACCAATAAGAGATCCCAATAGATACCTAAGTCAAGAGACAATGGAAATTCAATATTAGTTTATATAACTGTATAATAGTAAGGCTTCTGGAGAAAGATAATGGGTTTCTGTGTTGTGTATCCAAAGGATGGATTCAAAAAAATTGTGCTACAGTAAACAAAACTGTGATAATCACCCTTTCTTTTGAATAAATGGGCACCACAGCGATACACTACGTTAAACTATAAGTATTAAATGTTATTGTTATGTCAAACATAATAAGGAGACTCTTCTTCTTTGTGTTTTAAAATATTGGGCATACAAAAGTGATGTTTAAAAATGAAAAACATCTGTGTTATAAAAGTTATTATTATTCAAATGTACTATAAAGGTAATGTGACAATGCTACTGCTGCCAATAAACTGATGTTTTCTACAATAGAACCTGGCTCACAGCTTTTCTTTTTAAGGTAGATAGAAGACAGAGAACATACAGCTGCACGCATTCATTTTTTACTGTGACATAATTCAATCACAGGGGTGGTTGTCATATGTGCAACATTAACCTGACCACTGGTAATGAGAACTATATTCAGACCAGGGTCTCTATCTTTGTCTGCTATCCACACTGCAGTGGACTGAATGAGTCATGCAGTATCACTTCCATGGGAGCTAGTTTTAGAAATGTCATCATTTGTCTTACCTCTCAGTGTGGATTTGGTGTTATTTTGGCTCATTGGTCTTATACATCATATTGATTGGTTGTTTTCTTTTTTGACAGGTGATGAGTGGGATCATATCATGTCTGAAGTACAGGGAACAGTGGAGTTTTCTCTAGAGTTGCACAAGTTTCACAATGTGGATCTCTTTCAAAGGGGGTAAGAATTTTTCTTATATATATTTAATAGTATTTAAAAAGTGCACATATCCTGAATCATTTAATTTACTGGAAAATTTCTATTTCTATTTCTGCTGCTAGTTAAATACTCTGCTGGTTAAATGCAACCATTGTTAGCTAATATCAAAATCTCTGTTTGTTTCATCATAGAACAATAACAATGCTATTTTTTGACACAGAGCTTGTGTACGCAACTAATTAAAATTAGTTCAAACATTAGTTCAATTTGTTAGCACAATCTAAAGCTTTTGATGTGGCTAAAGTCCAAAAGCTATATCAAAACTGGCGCTAACTAGCTAGAGTGTTGTAGCTGCTAATTCTGCTATTGCTAGCCGATGCACAGGCCTAAGAAGAAATGTTTGCAGTAAAGTGTTGCAAAATGTCACATGCAGAGCACTGACAGTGCTGTTTGGAACAGTGTTCAAGAGAGGCAAATGAAAATGAAGCAGTGAGGCCCCCAGCAGACTGCCTGTAATGCAAAGTCGTCTTCCTATTATTATATAATGTAGTATTATTAATGAAAAAGACAGATGTTACATCCAGTGCTTTACAAATAGGGAGTTTAAAAGGTTTTGTTAATGATAGAGGTAGTTCTTCTTTCTTGTTGCAGTTTTTATGATATTCCCAGACTAAAAAAGGGCCCTGTGTAGCCTGCTCTGTCTGCAGATTAAAACATGTCATTTGGCTCAGTGAAACACCAGCTTTATCAAAATGATTTTCCCTCTCCAAATGTGATGGGCTAAAGCTTTATCACGATAATCCCTTCAGTTGAGTGCACTAATATGTTTGTTTTTACTTGATGCCACGTTGCTCTGTGATATCAGAAGAGATCCGTTGTGAGCACGAAACAAAATCTGACCCCAGTGTAAAGATAAAGCCCTATGGACAGAGAATAGTTTAGTTACCAACATCTACACATCTTCCCACACTGAAATGTGCTTTCTTAAGTCAATACTAATCCCTGTGCTAGACTAGTGGGCCACACAGCTGTCCACTGATTGCATTAGGAATACTGATTAAATCTGCATTTGATTTGCAAAGGATAAAATGGCGATAAGCAGCATTTACATTTTATACTGTAATAGGAAAAGTAAGTTTTAAAAACACAGGTGCATTTTCTTATTCAGTATTCTGTCCTTTCTGCAATTTAGCCTTTTAATAAAAACAATTCAGCTTGTTGAAAACTATTCATGGAACACTGCTATTTATACATCTCTGCCATAGCACATGAGTAAGAAGTGATCACTAAATTGACCTATTTTCTTTCCAAAAAAACACCTTTTTGATTTTCTTTATTGTGACATCTTCTCTATCGAGCGCTGTCATTAACACACTGATGACATAATCAAGTTCACAGCCATGCTTTGGTCTCAGCTTGCTAATGATGTGAAGGTTTTACCCAAATCTGCTTTGGGTCACAATGATTCAATGTAAATGATACATTTTTAACACAAAAAGACTGTTTATCATTTCAAATGAACCCTATTTGAGATATTTTCCAATACTTTTACCTAATTAATAACCCTCTGTCAATAATTCTTTAATAGTATAAGAATATTTGTGCAATCGATGGGCGACTTTGTGTAGCTTTAATGTTATTTTCTCATTAAGTTAATGGAAAGCACGTTAGAATCTGAAAACAAAGACTCTAATCAGTTTCAATAAACAGGATTACTGCAATACGTTGGTTTAAACAAGAGCTGCAAAGTTAGCCAAATTAGCCAAAGCTTTCTGTATTAGGCTCCAGGTGAATTTCACAATGCCAAAACTGCACATACCTTAAATCAGTTTCCCTGGATCTTCTTGTTAATAAAAAAATGTAGTTACAAAGATCTGTAACTGCATTTTTCAGTTGCTGAAATTTCAGCAAGTCAAACTATAAGTGGCAAATATCTTAAATGAGTTTATCACATTAATATAAATACATGGTACAATGCACAGTTATGTTCCAGAAATGGTTTGGCTAACACATACATTACCTCCAAACCATGTATTTAATTGTTTTAATCGTTAATTGTCCTAGCAACGTCTGCTCCAAGTGTTTAACTACAAAACAAGTGGGCCTGGTGAACACAGTAAAATGAACAGACAATTTTATGCAATTTTTAAGTACCATTTTCTTGTCACTTCCACTATACTAACATGCAAACTGAATGTTAATTAGCCAGATATTAGCGTGGGCAGCATGATGGCGTGGTGTTTAGCACTGTTGCCTCATAGAAGAAGGGCCTGAGTTTGATTCCACCAAGTGTCCAGGGCCTTTCTGTGTGGAGTTTGTATGGATGGTTAGGAAGAGGCTAGAAAATATGATATTTAACATCTTTTGAATTTAAGTGGCTTTAGTTGAAGAATAGTTTTACAAACAACTGCAAAGTTAAATGAAAGATGGGCTTAAGAACATTTCTGTCAAGAAAATATTTTGTGGGAATGGGAATTGAAAGCCAATACTAAGGATATAAAAAACTAAAACCTTTATTAAGGTCAAAGAGCACCAACGAGACAAAAATACAGACAAAGTACAAGGAATGCATGTCTGAAACAATAAAACAGGAAATAACTAAACAGGGAAACACCTCACACAGAGACAGGACTTGACACAGGAGAGAAAGCCAAGGGTCTTATGGAGAAACTGTTATCAAAGCTAGAAACTAAAAGGAAACTAAGGGCACAGAATATATACCTATAAAGTTATAAGTATAGGTATATACTATATATATACCTATAATAATAATAATAATAATACATTTTATTTGAGGGCGCCTTTCAGAAACCCAAGGTCACTTTACAAAAAACACAATTAATAAAAGGAACAATAGTCATAAAATACATAAAATAAGTTAAAATTACAAAACAGAGCGTGACAACAGATAAAATCAGCATTAAAGCGAATAAGCCAGTTTAAACAGATGTGTTTTGAGTTGTGTCTTAAATACGGAGAGGGAGTCAATATTTCTTAGTGCAGGAGGAAGAGAGTTCCAGAGCCGAGGAGCAGAGCGACTGAAAGCTCTGTTCCCCATAGTGATAAGGTGTGAGGACGGAACAGTAAGATGAATAGCAGATGATGATCTGAGAGGGCGGGAAACAGTAGTGATATGGAGCAGGTCACACAAATATGAAGGAGCAGATTTATGGATACACTTGTATGCAAGAAGTAAGATTTTAAAATTTATCCTGGCTTCTATGGGCAACCAGTGAAGCTGCTGAAGAACTGGGGTAATATGAGCACTTAACGGAGTGCAAGTTATGACCCGAGCTGCAGAATTTTGAAGAAGTTGGAGTTTATGAAGGGACCTTTTAGAGAGACCAAATAGGAGGGAATTACAGTAATCAATACGGGATGTAATAAGACTATGGACAAGGATGGCAGCAGCATGGGGAGTAAGGAAGGGACGGAGTCGGTGAATATTACGTAAATGGAAGTAAGCAGACCGTGTTATGTAATTAATGTGAGACTGGAATGAAAGAGTATTATCAAGTATGACACCCAAACTCTTAACCTGAGGGGAGGGAAGGGTGGGAGAATTTTCAACGTTAATGGAAAAGCTGTGGGATTTGGTTAAGATAGATGGTGTACCAACAAGTAAAACTTCAGTTTTATTACTGTTAAGTTTGAGGAAATTGGAGGAGAACCAGGATCTAATCTCAATAAGACAGTCTGAGAGGGAGGTAGGTGGGAGGGATGAATTGGGTTTAGAAGAAAGGTAGAGCTGGGTGTCATCGGCATAACAGTGAAAATTTATATTATATTTTCGGAATATATAACCAAGAGGAAGCATATAAATAATGAATAAAAGAGGCCCCAATACTGAACCCTGGGGCACACCAGCAGAAACAGGATAGAGAGCTGAAGAATGGGATTTAAGTTGGATAAACTGAGTGCGGTCTGAGAGATAGGAGGTAAACCAGGTAAGTGGGGTATGACTAATACCAATGGAAGCTAACCGGTTCAGGAGAATATTGTGAGAAATGGTATCAAACGCTGCACTAAGATCAAGAAGGATGAGAATGGTATAGGTATATATATACTATATATACCTATACATAGTATATATATACCTATACTATGACTGAGACAGAGAAACTCTTGAATCAAAAGAAACAAACCCTGAGAAACAATTCAACTGTAATACCAATAAAGTGGATCTAAAGCACTGGATAAATAATACTAAGGAAATGGATAAAGATAAAAAATAAAAATAAAACCAATAAACATACAAAGAGTACAAACAGAGACAGTAAATCGAAAGTAATTTAAAATAAACATACAAAAAATTGTTAAAACCTAAAGTTGTGTTGATACCTTTCACCTACTCACAGACTGCAGAGGGTGAAGTTAAGCAGTGCTGCTTCGTTAAGCGTGACTGTTTTTATCCACCACCTCAGGTTCTACCAGATACGAGCAGGGCTGAAGGTCTCACCTCGAGTGCCCCACAGGGTCATAGCAACAACACAAGACAATGCAGGTAAGACAGACGATGTTTACTTCCTCACACTCTGAGAAACACACACATCAACTTTACCACTCGTTCTGGTGTGTGGAGGAACTCTTAATTTGCTGTGTTGTGTTCAGTAATCTGTTTGTGTAGTTTTGTTAAATAGATGGTGGAGCACATGTCTGAATACTTTAGTTTGACACTGGGTACTAGACCATGGTTATTGTTTTTTTGCCTCATGTTTGGCCATTTTACTGGTGCTTTTTCATGGTCAATTTCCGTCACATTTTAATTCCTTCATTGTCCCTTTCTGGCCATTTAGTGTCTCTCAGCAGTTAGTTGGCATCACCCTTTAGTCGTTGTGCTTTCATATATAGTGTTGTTCTCTGTGTGTCGTTTGTGACTACAAAGGTTGTTCTGTGTTGCTTCACCATTGTTCTCTTTTTGAATATTTTTACAACCATGTTTGGCTGTTTTGTGGTCATTTCTGATCGATCTTTTCATACAGTTTTGGATCTTTTTAAACTTGTTTGAATGACTTTCTAACAGTTAAAGGTAAATTGCATTGAGAAACAGCACACAGACTCCAAATTTACCTGCATTAATAAATTACCAGACATGATAAAATTAGACCAAATAAACCTTTGAGTTAACACACTTTGTTTTTTGAAAAAGATTGAATATTGAATATAGTTAATATTTCATGAAAAATATTAGCTAAATAAGATTCTGTACACTGCAGTCATTTCTACATGGCCTGGCTGTGAACACCTGTAGTATTGTAGTACCAGAGTCTTTTAAGCTCAATTAAAACTCTTCAAATAAACAAAGAGTTTAAGTGAAGGTTTAGAACGCATCATAGCAAAAAACAGCACTAGTGAAGGTTACTAATGATCTCAGTAATGGTCTCAGATTTGAGTCAATTTGTAAAAAACACTTTACTTCAGCATCTGTCTGATAGATTCTAATTTGTCCCGGTAAACAAAGAGTTTTCCTCGCACACAAAATAAGTCATAAAAATCTATCTCAGCCCCGCCCGCCGGGCAATCATATAGCCCGATGGGCGGGGCTGAGATAGATTTCGGTCGCCCGACCCGAGATATCGCTAGCCCCGGGCTAGAGATTTTGCGAGCCCTGCCCAGTGGTGACTAGTGAAACATGTAGCATTAGATTACATTTCAGTAACATGCAAGTAAGAAAAAGTAGATGTCACCCTTCAAATCAAGTCACTTAGATGTTTCTTGGTTTCACAATTCTTCTAAGATTTTCAAATCAGACATGTATAAATTGGATACAAAGGACAAGATTTGAACCTTGCAGGGATATAAGAGGTTAATCAAATCTCTAAACTAGTCTTCATTCATCTGCACATCTGTCTATGAGTGATCCTGAAAGAATAATTGATGCAGTTGTTCTAAACTTCTAAGCTGGAACATTCAAATTCTTCGTCCTCAAAGCACTCTGAAAAGCCTCTAAGTGACCCCAAATGCTGCAGCATGAATGATAGAAGGGACTAGAAGGAAAGCTAATATTTCTCACATACCTCTTTATTTGCTCCTGTTAAATCCAGAATTGAGCTTAAATGTATTCTTCTAGCATATAATTCAAGTTTCCAAAAGTAGAATGGGAGGTCCCTGTGAAGCTAGCTCCCAGTTTGGGTTCAGAAGACAGACGCCTTCTCTACTTTTATGATTAGGTCTCCAATTTTCCTGTTTAAAGCTTACTGTTGAGGCTGGTTCTGGAAATCCTGAACCATTAAGCTGCTGTAGGCTTCGTATGATGCATCGACTACTGTCACTCACGTACTTTGACTCCCCTTGCATTTATATGCTGCTATTGCATGCCCTCCTTTTTCTCTTCTTTTGCCCCTTACTCTCTAGTCAGCTGAAGACCCCTGAGCCTGCCTGATGTCTCTTCCTATTAAAAGCAGTTTTTCTCCCTACCATTAGGGACTGTCTCAACATGTGGTCCTCTATCTTTACCTAAGAATTTAAACCACCTTAAATTGGCACCATATTAAAAAATTGAATATAAAATTTTGATGTCTATATTTAAAAAAGTATCAATTAAAGATGTGACTTGTGTAAAACAACCAACAATTTGACTGCTGAGTACTCAGATTTGTCTCCAAATGCACTGTAATTTCTCACTGCTATTGTGGATAAAAGACAGAAATTTACAAAAGGTTACAGTAAACAGTAAGTAGTCCCACCACTGTGCCAGCTATCCAGGATCTGTAGAGAGTGAGAGCGCTGTCTGGGAATTTTATGGCCCTGTCTTACCGATGTGATTTAGGATTTAAAAACTGAGTGATTCATCCTGCAGAATATCTGGCATCTAAAATAGCTTTGAAACATTTCAAACAATAACTCTTAAACGTTTAATAAAATTTTATTGGATTTCCAGTTATTGAGGGAAAGTCTTTAGTCTTGGCTGAAAAGGGCAAAGCCGGCTTAAAGCTGCACTGTGCTGCATAATAGAAAAACTCATCTTATGGAGAATGTCCATGTATTGAAAAAGCTCTTTAAATTTCTAAAATACATTTGTTTCCTACTTAATTAGAAAAAAAAGTGTAAACAATCACCAAAAAATACACTGTAGTGAAAGTTTTGTGAACATTGAATGCTTCATTCCTATACAAATATACAATTACTTTCAGGTTCCTCAAAGATCATGAAATATTCTTCTTCTGTTGCGTCCATATTTGTATTCATAGGTTGTGACTGAAGGCTTCCAAACCTACCTAACTGTCAAAATGTGGATCTGTGGCGTTGCAGAAAGCTGTTTCACTGCCAATCCTGATTCTCAATATTGGCTATTTTTAGCCTATCATGACTGGAGCAGTGTGTGTATGTGTGCGTGTGTGTGTACACCAGCTGTACTTGTGACAGTGCAGCCTACTGTTTTCACTAGGATGTTTTAGATTGTGAGGGCATTTTGGTCTTTTGGAGCAGGATATTAGTCTCAGGCATGTAGCTGTTGTCAGTGTTCTCACTGCTATAGAGGACAGCACCACCAGCAACACCAAACCGTCCATGCGTGCGTGATTGTAAAGATGATGTGTGAGTGTTTTCACCTAAAACACAGTGACAGGAGGCACGGGGTTTTTGATTAAGAAGAATTTCTTGCTCCCTCATTACTGCTGGTTCCAAGTAGCCACTATAATGTCAAGTTGAATAGAAATGAAGAATAGCGGTTTGTCTATTTTTAGGGCTGCTGAATCCTGGAGGATCAGCTTTTTTACATGTTGTAAAGAAAGAGGTAGATCATTTTCCAGACAGGGGAGGCTTCAGTTTTGTTACTTTAGCTCAGATTAGCTGACACAAATATATTTAATAATGTAACTCATTTTTAGAGGTGCCTAATGGTGCTTACTATTCAGTATTTTCACCTAAAAGCTGCTTAAGTATTGACAGTTTGTGTCTTGACAGAATGCTACCTGTTTACACAACTGTAGGCCCACACATTATCCCAAACTACAGGTGACTGTAGATGCTTGAGCTCATGATTTGTTTTAAACATGTAACTTTCCTCAAATTCACAAATTGCGTTTTTTATAAAATACTTCTTCATATACAGTAAGGAAAACTCCAGCATGCTAAGCTAGTCTAGTCTAAGCTAGTCTAAGGTCGCGCCATAGCATTTCAGTCAGGCTGATGTCTAGACTTTCACATTTGTGTTTGGTTTCATTATCTTGTTTCATAACCTAATTCGGGCCAAGCTTTAGTTGTCAGACAGATGGCGTCTCGTTGACTCTAGAATACTTTGATATATGCTCATGTTTGTGAGTTCATGGTTGACTCAAGGTTTCCAGATCCCGTGGCTGCAAAACAAGTTAAAATAATTATCCCTCCACCATCATGCTTGACAGCTGGCATGGGCTGTTTTGTTGATATACTGTGTTTAATGCAGCTTTGCAAAACCTAAGCCATTCAGTCCTGTTTTGTTTTTTAGAGAGAAGAGACTTTCTCTGGGCAATATTCTTTTATATAAGCAATATTTTATATATTTGTACTATCATGAGCTTTAACGTCTGACACTAACTGAGCTCTGTGGAGTCTGGAATGCAGCTCTTAGGTTTTTTGCAGTTTCTCTGAGAATTTTATGGTCTGATCTTGGGGTGTATTTGCTGGGTCATCTGCTCCGTGAACAATTTTTCCATTGTGTTAATGCTCACCTGAACGCTACAGAGCAGCAAACGGCCAAAACCTTTGCTTTAATAGTTGGCGTGACACTTTCTGATGATCAAATAATCAAATACATTTGATTAGCACTTGATATAGATTGGTATAGTGCATTTTTGATGCACTAATATCTAAGCTGCTGACTACACTGCAATGTTTCACCAGCCATTAGCATATGTAGACAGCAAGAAACACTGCAGCTACGTATATTACAGTGAAGATCTTGCATGCATATTGTAATTGGAAGGCTGCGGCCCTCCCCTCTCCTCTGCAGCTCTTTCCACAAGGTCATGCACTGAGCCTGCATACCTCACAGACTGAATCATAAACATAAAGCTGCCATTCTGGCCACAGATAGAACAATTACATTCATCATACAATTCCCTTACTGTGTCCTCTTTGAAAGCGTGTGCTTGACATTTCAATTGTCTGTGCCCTTCAGAAAAAAAATGAATTACTTGTGAAGGATCGTGCCACACACTCAGCTGAAGGATTTAGTGATTCATGCGCAGTAAGATTAGGATTTTCAAGTCAGAATGTTAACTGGGAGAACTGGAGTGTTGTTTACGGTGCACCGGCTAAGATGCCCTTTCTTATTAATATCATGAGGAGCAAATCTGTGTGGCGAGTTCTGTGTGCTTTACTGATAGGCAGAACACGAACACACACACACACACACACACACACACACACACACACACACACACACACACACACACACACACACAGCAGATGCAGAGCAGAGGCTGTAAGCTGATTATTTCCAGCACAGAAGCACTGTGGCTAAAGCTGAAGGGCGTTTCAGCAGGTTTTAATGTGCAGGATGTGTTAACAGTCCAGTACCTGTGAGAAGCACAGTACACCAGAAGAGTGTCAGAACCGAGTGATTTCTGATGGCATGTGAATATGTAGTTAGTTTGATGATGCTAGGTAATTTTGTGTCAGGTAGGTTTAGCTTCTTACAAATTTCTGGACGACTAGTCCAGAAAAAAGACAAAGAAACTGGTCAAAACTGGGAGTAAAAAACCAAGATGTTTATGGCACGGTGGAACAGTGGTCAACACTGCTGCTTACAGCTACCAGATTCTGTCAATGAACATGTGGGTCAGCTTGAGCCTTCCTGTTGACATGTTTTGAACTGCCTGTGTGAGTTTTAAAGGCTCCTTCAGTTAACATGTGCCACCCTCTCATCGATATTGATTCAATCAAAAATATTATCATTTTACTTTCAAATAAGAACACTTTCATTTTGAGATGTTGTCGGCCTGAGTAAAAAAAATACCTTGGGATTGATGATGCTTAATATTTCCTTAAGAATAGGCATCCATCCATTCACTACAGCCTATCCTTTTCAGGGTCGTGGGGGCGGGCGCTGGAGCCTATCCCAGCTGTCATAGGGTCGCCAGTCTGTCGCAGGGCTAACATATAGACATAGACAATATTTACATTTAAAATAAGTAATCAGAAGTGTTATTATAGTAGATTATGATATTACTATTTTTTTATCAATTAGCGTTAGATACCAGCAAAATTACAGTTTAATATATTTATATTGTAAGTCTTAAATTATATGTATGTATATATATATATATAATGTATATTATATATATAATATATGGTGTGTGAGTGTGTTCTACCGAATGTGTAAGAAAATGCAACTTTTAAAATTTTTTATATACTATATTTAAAGGTCTTTTCTTCTACAGCCTCATGTGACTGCCATGACAAATAGCTTACAGCCAATTTAGTGCCAGTTCTGTATAAACAAACTATAAACAATACAGTGTTACACCGATTATCAGTTTCCATCTTAACTGATCTTCAATCTTATGAAAGAAGGGTTCATAATATTGTTATATTGCATTTTACGGGTGGTTTAGTGTTTTTTCCACCTCAAGTGTGCACAGCACTGCTAGATGTGTCAAAGCTGTTATTTCAGTTAAGCTGCGTTCTTATCAAGGCCTTATCACTGAAAGTCCCTCGACACGTATTGTAACATTTAATCAAGTCTGTAGAACAAACAGGCATTGAAAGGGAAGTATAATATCTGTGAGCGTGTGAGAGTAGCCACTGCAGCAGGTGCAGTTTGTTGATTTAGTGATTCTGGCCACATGAAGGGAGAAATCCAGCGTTTGTGAAGCACGGAGGGTCCCGAGGGAAACGATGAGTCCTTCACAGGTCAAATAGACACAGAGGATAATTTATGTTAATGACAGCACACGGTGTCGAGTTTCTAATCTGCTTATGTGTCTTGAAACAGGAGCTTGAAACCTACACAAAAACAAAATAAAAACAAGAACATCAAAGTCACATTCATGCAACTGTAAGGAGACCGTGCTAACACCGCGCAACAACTCCTACCCCAGAAAGTACATCCCCAGAGGGATTACGCTGTCTGTGCCACACATCCACCAAGCCTTTGACAGCACTCGTGCTTCCACACATCCGTCACCCTGGCTGGGGCTGCTTGATGCTGCAAGTAGTGACAGCATTATCGGGAGGAGGCCTGCAGAGAGAGGGAGAGTAAGACCGAGACAGAAAAGAGCACAACCTCAGCAGGGGATTTCAAAGACCTCTCACGGCTCACAGCTGGACAGCAGCTCTGCAGTGCTGCCAGGGAAAAATGCGCTAGTAGCACACAGTAAACAGCCACCGCGTCGCACACCAAAGTGCTGCGACGTGGACGATGATGGCAGTTGAAACAATGGGCTGCCTCTGAGATCGTGTGAGTTTTGGGGGCAAATGTGTGACCTAAGTTTTGCACATAAAATCCAATTTATTAGTTTTTCCTTGTGCTTGAAAACATATGTGAATTTAAAGGTACTACTGGCTCTGCATTCCCACACCAAGAAGTTTAAAGGACTTTAAAGTTTATCAGTTGAACTTGATGTGAGCAACATCGATAGACCTAAATATGAAAAACAGCCCACAGCTGTTCGCTTTGCCTTGCTTTAGTTAAACAAGCCTAGAGACAAGCGGTAACTTTGCTAAGAAAAACTCCAGAGTAGTTTCTGGAGGTTGTTGGCTGGCCCTGGGCGAAATTGACTGCTGCACCAACAGCCTCACTGTGATTGCTTTGGTTGCTAACAGACTGCCATGATTGCCCATAGTTTGCATGGGAAACATGTGCCATTTGTCCATGGATTAATGAAATGGGGAATGTTCACCTTTCAAAGTAAATGTTGTTCCTTACTGCTGAAACCAACAGCTTTTACACTGACACTGAACATTCTCTGTTTCCTGTTTGCATCACAATTTTTCAGGTGTTTCGAGGTAGCTGCAAATAAAAGCTGACAGATCACCCAATGTTGCAGTCAACCCGAGTCAGTCTGCCCTCACCTGTGACTCTGGTTCTATTCTACAATATGTATTCTGATATAACAGAGCGTTGCCAGGTACATGTGGGATTTTGCAATTAAATTGCCATCATGCAGCAACTACTTCGCTATTTGTGGAAGAACTTCTGAATTGAACTGATCAATACAACTGCAGGAAGGTTTTTTCTCTAGCATCCGCAGCCAGTGTGAATACAGGTTTAGAGGGAACCTACTCATAGATTTTTTTTTTGTTAACAGTGTGCGCTGACCTGCTTTCTGAACCAGCCTAAGTGGTCACATGAAGAACTGCAGTTTTTTATGTTTCCATTTTGCTGCTTGATTTCTTTTTTTTCAGCGTTCTTGGCCCAAAACTCATTTACAGATTTTATCACTTGGTTCTAGAGCTAAACGTAGATGCTTGCCTCTGAGTGCCTGTAAATATGTGTAAATGTCCTCACAAACCTGTTGATGCTGTGCAAAGATAAAGTGATGTTTTGTTTGTTTGTAGTCATGACAGAGAGCTCTGAGAAAGCTCCTGTTATCAGTTAAACATTGGTGTTTAATGCTTGTTTTAGTCTATCGGATCTATGTCTTATCATATGTGGATACTAATTGCACTTGCTGTCACTGTGCTGTGCTTTTGCGTCCCACATTAGGAGAGTGCAGCTTCAGCTCTGCGGGGGTTTACGACGGCACCGTGTTCAGCCGGATATTTCAGATCCTGTACAGAAACGAGGAGATTGCGGTGAATGACTGTATGATCTTCAAAGTCCACCTGCTATTGGACGGAGAACGGGTGAGTCATGCCGGTGACATTTTCTGCACACACACAGACAAATATCCAGTTTGAAAGGGGGGGGGGGGTTGAATTGATTGCCATTTGCTCGCTTTTTTATTTATTCCATAGCAACTTGTAGCTTTACAGCATATTAAATGGCCCGTAATTAATGGATTTCATCATTCTCTGTTCCCTTCTGCACTTGTTGTTTTTATCATCTGACACAAACAATACTCCTTGTTCAGAACACACACATTCGTTCCACTTAATCACAGCAGATATTTTACACAACAGGGAATAAAAGATAAAAAACTACAGTGCTATATATTTTGCAGTCTGAACACCTGCAAAATATATAGTCTATCTGTCTATAGCAGTATAGATTTAAAGCAGGGGTGTTGGAGCCGTTCTATTTCTTTGGCCAAAGACAGCTCAATTTGCAAAGATGTACTTTCTGGAAACATTGACTTGTAAGGTTTGTCTAACAGAGCTTAAGATGTCTAAAGCATCATTGACTGTAGAATGAAAATAGGGCAGCAACCTCCTTGCGATTAGGAACAATCGATGGGCGCCCAGTGGTTGCATTAAATTGTTTTGCTGTTGGGAACCAATTGTAAGTAATTGTCAGTGCGCAACACCCTCACCTGACGATTGCACAGGCCACCTGGCAGGAGGCAACCTATCTCCAAACAGTTGCAGTCCGACTCAGACTAACTGCGGTCCCGCTCATCCAGATGAAGGCGAAGGTTTGCAAATAAAGCAGACGGATTGCCGATATGTTGCTTTCAATCGGACTCAGTCTTGTCAGTGACACGTAGGTAGGGACTCGACTCAACTTATATAAACTGTTTGCATTCTGATTATAGATTCCTGTTGAAAAGCAAGATTGCCGGGCAGCTATAGCAAATTGAAATTAAAGTGTCGTCATGCAGCAGAGGAATTTCTGAATTTCTACTTCAGATCTATGAACTGTGGCTGAAATGGAAGTAGTTGTGTATGAAGACAGCAACAGATTTGTGATTTTTGCAGACTGATCACAGTTACAGCTGCCATATTCTTAGAAGTTTGCACTGATGTTCTTGGTAAACATTTCATGTGATGGCTATAACAGGGATAAAAATGCATTTAAATAAACAAAGCTTATGAGTTAATGTAGCTCTAATCTTTGAAACTACTGGTCAGTCTGATGGCTCGCCCTTTGGTGCCGTTAGCTAATTTTCTGAGGCTACCAGTGTAGCCCGGATACTTGGATAGACGTTAAAGGAAATCCAGTTCAGAACTTCCTCTTAAATGTTTATGAACCCAGAAAATGTAATAAAGCTTATTGAAAGCTAAGTTGACCTCAGACACAGCAACTGTTTTTGCGATTGCATTGGTCATATTAAATTAACTATTAAATGGCTGCTAATTGGTTAGCTACATGCATGAACTGTTCCAGAAAGAGTTAGTGGTAAGTAACAGATTTTTTTAAATGGGCACTGATTTTATTTTGGAGTAGGTCTGAAGTGGAACTTTTCAACTTTTTGACAGCTGGCTTTCATTTTCAGGCCTAGAACTTGTCTCCAATACTTTCTTTAAGGGTCTGTGGGCACACTATAGTTTTTTTTGTTAACGGAGGCATTAGCGGTTTTTAAATGTGATGAAATGATTGACAGGAGTTTGGTTCCCTGAAAGATAACAAAAGCTATTCAGTGGAAAAGGTTAATTGCCTTTTTCAAAGGAATTCTGTGCTAATCATAATAACCACTCAACCAGTGTGAGGGTCACTGAGCTCGTAGACTCGTTCCGTGAAATTAATGTTATGTAACTGAAAGACTGTGCCTGTGCACCCAGACCGGCCATATTTAGTTCAGCTGATCAGGTGTGTAAACCTACCTGACAGTTATTGATGTTCTGTTTTACTGTGGGCGTGACCCTGAGAATCCACTCTGCCCGTTTTTGCCTGTGGGAGCCACCGGAGCTCAAATTGATCAGCAGTGACAGCGGTGACACGGGCTTGATGCTGGGACGTGGGAGTGTTAAGATGGCCTCATTTGAAGCTAATCATGCATTTGATAGCCGTAGCTCACACGCTGACAGTACTCTAAACCGTCGCTCAGCTGCTCCCTAACATGTGGTGTATACGCCTAGTTTACTGTGGAAGGATTCCTGCTTCTGCCAGAATGTGGATTTTCTGTCTCACATGACAACTAATTTTAGAAATTTTCATTAAACGTAGGTGTTGCTGTGGAGGTGTGGAGACAGAAGAGCTTAAAGGCATATCAGATTTCATCTGTAAACTCTCCCGAAGGCTCCCCGCTCATTAACCTTCCGGAGGTTATCTGCTGTTCACAGCTACAGATAGCGCAGACGAAAATAGCCTCTCATTTCCCCTGTGCACACCCGATGTATTCTTAATCAATCACACCATCAATATCAGATGGATTTATACGTTTACTGTAAGCGCTACAAAAGTGGAACTACTTCTATTAAAATTTAACAGCGCTGCACACCAATCCTCAGAAGAGTCTGTTGCATCCATTTTCGGCCCCGGCTTTGTAGTTTCCTAATATCGTTTTCTTTTTCTTTTTTCACTTTGTTGTTCAGATTTATGCCTTTATTTTCTACCGCACTTTGAACATGAAAGTAATTGATTTTTTCAGCCCACATGAAAGACATAAATGCCGGAATACAGAGAACATAAACAGTTAATCAAAAAGAACACTAAAGTGGCTAAATCAGAATTGCAAACAAGGTTGGTTACATTAGCTTCTGTGCCAAATAGCAGCAAATCCATCATGTTCTTGTTGGTACCGTGTGATGGCCGTTCCCCTTCATTAATTCCGAATTTCTCCATTCACGTGAGTGACAGTAAATAAATGAGAGTCAGATCCTTCTCCACAGAGCACAAGTGGATGCCGGATGGTTTGATGAGTGCAAAGATAATGTGAAAGCTGAGGCTACAGCTGTCACATCCACCTCTGGGAGATTTTTGAACATGTTAAATGAACCCTGTCATCTAGAAATGGCATTTATAAAAAAAATATGTTTTTGTGAAATATCAGAATCTACATACGTTGACTTTTACCAGCCTACCTGTGCTGCTTAAATCTGGATATGAACACTAGTCTAGTCTTCTGTGTGAAACACCCAACGGCCTCTTGCACTGATTTGTTGCACTTCCGTTCTGAAGTCTCAGTTTTGCATTCGCCATTGTGTCAGGATGGAAGCTGTTGGGTGTTATCAGCAGTGTTGGTCAAGTTACTTAAAAAAAGTAATTAGTTACTGATTACTTCTCCAAGAAAGTAATCCCATTACTTTACTGATATTTATTTTCAGAAGTAAATAGTTACTTTATTACTTAGTTACATGATACACAACCCAAATACATACTAAAGCAATAGACCTTTCAGCCCAATTCTATTTTTTCTGCATAATCCATCATATAAAATTGAATCAAGTGAAAAACTTGTTTTATTAGTTTTAATCTTTTAGCTTTATGCACATTGCATTAAGCAAAAATGTAATTATATGAAACAGTCTTTGACTTGAACTTTGTTTAATAATTAAACCTATTTTTTTGCATATTCCAGCATATAACATAAAATAATGTTTTAGCGGCACTAAGTCCTGTCGCTCTTATATCTATGGTCACCTGGAGGTTTGCCCCGTGCTGCAGCGGTCATGTCAGTGGGAGGATCTCTGTGAATTTCACACTCCCGTGGCAGCGTGCTAGGTGCTTGCTCAGATTTGAAGTTAAATTTTTTGCTGTAGAAAGAAGTTTTCTTCCCACGCTGAGTGTACAGCAGATGCTAATGTTTTTGTCACTTTTTACGGAATCAAGCTCAAAGTAACGTCAGTACGTCCATACTTTAAACGCTGCACAGTCGTACTCTCTCCCGCTCTCCATATTATCCATTATTGATCTACACACGTCTGATGCTGCCACGGACGTCGCACGCTTTTACGTAATTGTCATGAGACACTCTCACAAACAAAATCATGGTCTACTAACACAGTAACGCAGTGTGCTTACAGGAAAGTGACAGTAATCTAATTAGGTTTTTTTTCAATAGTAGTGCCTTACTTTACTCATTGCTTGAAAAAAGTAATCGGATTACGGTAACGCGTTACTGCCCATCTCTGGTTATCAGCTATTGCTAACTAGCTTGATTAGCAAGGTGCAGTTACAATTCTATGTGATATCAATGCTACATTTGGTTAGCAAATAAACAGGTGGAAGTAAATAAGTATAATCCAACACCGATTAAAATACACTAATGCAAAGGTACAGAGACCAAAACTCTCACAGACTCATGGGCCACTTGATGCCATGTCCAAAGCGAGTTAACCCACGTTCATTTTTATTTTACACCATAAAAAAGCATGTTTAGAAACCTGGTAAAAAGGGATCTGGCTTCTATGGAAAGTTTCCCCACCATAATAACTGTGTGGACGGACAGATTTGTGTACATCTGGACACTGTAGTTAGGGGCGTGGTCACCTTGGCAGACAGGGACCAGTTGAGGTAGCTGAACTTGACCTGTCTACATGAGTTTTTTTGGTTTGTTCTGTGATACAAAGATTATGATTATGATTATTTTGTGCCCAAGGTCTTTCAATATTTATGCATCAACAATCCTTATCGTTCCCATTTGCAGGTGGAGGAGGCCTTGAGTGAGGTGGATTTTCAGTTGAAGCTGGATCTTCATTTCACTGACAATGAGCAGCAGTAAGTTTCTGAACCACTTTGAAAATATGTGTTTGGTGTGTATTTGAGATGTGAAGTGAGCGACTTTCCCATTTGGCTGCTAGACATCACTTTAAGCACCTGATCACAAATACGATCCATGACTGCAGGGGTTTGTATGTTTGCTTGGGACAAAAGGAAGAAGAAGAAATATTTAGATTGTATCATCATTGTTGATATTGGATTATGAGTGAGCAGCTTTCCCAGTTATTTAAAACTGGTACTTGCTAAAGGCAGTTGCCCTGATATTTCCCACTCACTTAACAAAGAGATGCTCCTTTTAATGTGAAGTTTTAGGCGCTACAGGGTCACACTTTTACTATCAGCAATAAAACCACTTCTTTAGTTAATCTGCACTCTGTGGCACAGATACAAAGATTATCAGATTTTAATTTTTTATGTATTATTTAATTCTCATTTTCAGTGCTGAAAAAAGCAGGCATTGAAATTCTGCTTAGTTTTAACAGTCTACTCATAACATAAATAACAGTTATGATTCGTCATATTAAAAACTTTAACTGTAAATATTTTCATTAGTGTTTCCTGATTAATTTAATATACCAACGGAGAACAGTGTAGCATTATCTAATTACTGAGTACTTCCATCAATGATGTTGTTTAGTTATTCTGTCCTTTGCTACATGAGCCATTCTAATGGAACAGCTGCAAACATTATGGACGATGGCAAAAAAGGACGATTTTCACTTAAAGAGTTGGGTTTTGTTTTTACTCCCTCAGGTTGGCTGATATAGCGACTGTCCCCTTGATCAGTAGTCGGACCCTCAGCCTCCATTTCCACCCGCGAAGAGGCCTCCACCACCACGTCCCTGTCATGTTCGACTATTTCCACCTGTCAGTCATTTCTGTCTCCATCCACACTTCACTGGTTGCCTTACATCAGCCCCTGCTCAGGTAAAGTCTGGAAAGCTTGCAACTGTTTCGCATCCTGCAGACCCCGAATCTTCACATTACACAAATTTGTATCTGATTTGGTATGATCTCAGGAACCCAGCTATTCTTTTCACTGCACAATCTGCTAATCCGTTATCCAAACTTTGCTTGGATTCATTTTTGTTTCTTTATAAATAAGCCATTCATTTTGTAATCTATGGCTTTGAATGCTGTTTGGAGATGTGTTCAAGAAAAAAGGTCAACCATCTGCAATGAGCAGGTTTTAATTTTTTAAGTGAAAAATTTAACTGAAATGAAACCCATACAATCAAGCAGGCGAGAACGTGAGCTTGAACTGCTGGCACATCTTATAATATGATATATAATGTATCTCTTGGCGAGCTGAATGAATAATTTTCCAAACACTCATCTGATGAATTCAGCCGTCAGTGTCATAGTCGATGTTCCAACATGCATTACATAGATTACTGCAGCACTTGACTGATTGCAGCAGAACTGCTCTTATTTCTCAGTTCATGTCTTCCTTCAGAGTCACAAACACTAAATACAACACAAACATTATTCATGCTTTGCCCATGCTGTGTCATCCCTGCCCCCTCTCCAGCTTTGCCCGTACAGGAAAGGGCTCCTGGCTTGGGAAGGGCTCGCCAGAGAGCACGAACGACCCGTCCGCCATGTCTGTAGAGAACCTCGTGTTCGGCGCTGGCTACTGCAAACCTGTCATCTCTGAGGTGTGTTAACCTTTAGCGGTTCAGCTGCTTTCAAATAGAAAGTCACACAAAGTCAAAGCCTATTTTGTCTCACAAAGCTGAAAACAAATGTCTCCCTTTGAGCTGGTTGTTCTCTTCTTTTTGTGAGCAAGCAGCTAAATGCCAAGCGATGACGTAAACAGAAAGGTTTAGGACAGAGGCCGACAGATTTAGCCGGGATTTGCTTGGGCATGTCATCCAGAAGCAACGGGATTTTGAGCTGGGAAGGGAGTCGTCCTGATTTGGATTACAGATTCCAGACCTTGTCTGTCCTTCGGAATCAGTCATTTGTTGGCACTATGCAGAATCCTGTAGGTTTTAAGACCAGAGGCCAACGTGGTGATTATCACTGTGCAGCGCTGTGGTGTTTCATACTATTTGTTGAAGCCGCTTGCCCAGGCTTGTAGGCTTCCAGGCTTAGCATCTGGAATTGATAGGAACTCCCACTGGAAATGATGGTGCTGTCTCTCATGCTTCTGGCTTATTTATAGCGCACTTAATTCACAATGAAATAAATAATAATCTATCATAATTACTAATCATGATCATATATGGCCTATAGCAAATTTATTTTATTGCCTTTTATTCACCTAGGCGTATATTAGTAAAAAGCTGTATTCAATAGTAGCAGGTGATAAAAGACACACATGACTCATGTTCATTATTGTGACTCAACAACTTCTTTCTTTAGTTTTGTAATTAGCCTTGATTCTGTGAGTGTGTAGCTAGCTGTCAGTCAATAGGAGAGAATGCAGCACTTTGGTTAACAAGCCCTACAGCTCACAGATAAAAGTGAGAAATCTGCAGGCGTACGGAGACACAACCAGTATGCAGCAGGCGTGTCAAACGTATGGGAAGCGGGCCCGAAAAGGCCTCATCAGAGGGTCCAGTGTGAAAAGATATCATTAAAAATCAGAGTGGTGATTCCAGCAATTTCTTTTTTCCAAAAGACTCATAAAAAGGTTTTGTGCATTTGTCGATCCACTGTGTGGGTGCATTTGAGACACAGTGCCACTTATTTACCATCATTTCTCCTGTAAATGGAAGATTCATGTATAAAGTTACATGCACTTCTTAAAACTAGAAGAAAATGTTTTATATTTCAATATGTTACAATGCAGTGAATGCTGTGAAAGCACGGGTGAATGATAGTTTTAATCTCACATAGATTCCTGTCTAGACTAGTTTGCATAGTTTACAGATAAGGAGCCACACAGTATCTCTTTGCACTATCAAGCAACTAGCCTGTCCTCGTGACTCTTTGGACTCGGAGCAAACAGTACTGAGCAGACAAAAGGAAACAAAAAGTGTCACCTTTTTCAAGTCTTCCAAGAATTGCAGAACCCAATGCAGCGGTGTACTCCCAACACAACTCGAATCTATGATAGTTTCACTGCTGCTGTTTTCAGGTATCACCGCATATCCAAAAATTATATTTTGGGGCTGTTGCTCCTTACCGAGTTTAGCTTTCTTGTGTATATTTGGTAATTACACCAACATAAGGTACAAAGAGTTTTTCCTCAGGTTTTATAACATGCATCTCTCAGGTCTCCGTGAACGTCACGGTCTGCACAGTAAATCCTAATGAGCTCCCAGGCCCCCACGCCACCTTGCCTCTCCTCCTCCCGGTTTTTACTCCCACCCCTGGCTGGGAGCTTTAATAAGCTCAGTGTTTAGCCAAGCGGGGGGGTTCCGTTTGATCACAGTAATGAGTTGTGCTTGCAAGCGCCACGTACCACATAGCTGCAGGTGAAAGCTGCGCACAACGCTGCAGACTCTTTCACCTTTATTTATTTACAGATTTTTACCCGCGGCTACGCTTAGTTTCCAGCACTTTCCCCCTTAACATGTGTCATTTTGTCTAAATCTTGTGCTTCTGCTGTAAGATAAGACTTTTTA
This sequence comes from Aulonocara stuartgranti, assembly GCF_965226115.1. Taxonomy (NCBI): domain Eukaryota; kingdom Metazoa; phylum Chordata; class Actinopteri; order Cichliformes; family Cichlidae; genus Aulonocara; species Aulonocara stuartgranti. The sequence continues at coordinate 9,230,213 of NC_138957.1, read as the reverse complement.
AAATGTGGTGTTTCTTTGTGGAATGAAACGCTACCTGCATGCTTCAGAAGTAAACGGCTCCGTAGCCATAAACAAGCAGCAAACAGAAGCAGAAATCGACATCAGGTGAACTGTGGCAGATTTTAACCATTGTTAGTGTGCAGAGAAACTGTGCTTTTAGGATAATGACTAGTTTATGGGGGGAAAAAAGCTATTTTTCGGTGCATCTCGCTTACAGACTGTTCCCCAGCGGGCCTCTATAAAGCTAAAGAGAATTATGGAAGTAAACATACAGGTGTTCCTTCCTGGTTCGGGTATACTCCACTGGAGCAATTACAGAGTGTGCACAGGTATGATGATAGGGCTGGCAACTTTACTAGCTCGAGGGAAATTACAGTATGTCCTGATACTCAGGCATCACATGCCTTTTGGAGCTCTACGCTCCACAGAGGCAGCCAAAAATCTCGGCACTGGGTGGGAAGAACTCTGATGAGTGTTTGGGGTCAGGGACCATGGATGGTTGTAGGCATACTGTGATGACTCACGTCTAAAGTGATACAGTCTTTTTGGACCACTGTCTCTTCTAGAAGACTTCAAGGCTTTGGTGATTTGTAGTTGGTTGCACAGTGCCAGCAAATGCTATTAACGGCTTTGGTGAAGCACAGCTAGAGCCCGTCTTTCATTGTTAGAGAGCCATCTGCTGGAACAAAGGCCCATATTACAGCCCAGATTTTACTGGCCGATCAGAAAGCAGAGGTTTGTACTTGAGCTACCAGATCTTGTTGTTTTTATTATTTCTCTTTTTATGTGCTGGTTCCTCGTCAAGCAGCTTTTCACCTACATTTTAGCATACACTTATTTATGTAAGAAAGAAACACTCAGTGGTAAATGGGCTGGCAGGCAGATGAGTGAGCCACAGCAGACACTGATAGGGGTTAGTTGTTTTTGTTATACTTGATGACTCGCACCCTTTACATTCTGAGTTTCAGTTTCCTTCTTTTGGATGAAGTGCAAAATAACATGGTATAAAAATAACTTTTCTACACCAGCTACCAAACTGATGGTGGTGCTTTCCTGACGCAGATGCAATTTTTTGGGCACTATTTGGGGGATGACTCATCTACTCAAAACCATATCTACCTACAGGCACAAACAAAGGACCTGTGTTTGGACGTTTGATTCTAGTTCAGTGGATATAATGTGAAGCATAGTTAAATACTATTTCATACAGATTGTTGCACCGAGTTTAAAAAGACTATTCTCCAAACAGTGCTTTGCTTCTTGGGCCAAGTTCCCACACCTGGGACCTCTGAAGGCCCTAAAGGGCTGCCATACATCCACGTGTGCCACATAAATGTCTTGATCTGCTTTTGCAGCTCACAGCTAGCTGTTTTTAAGAGGCATTTGTTTTATTGTATCAGATCTTCCAAGGAGTTATTGTGACTGCAAAAGTAAGCTTCTATTACTAAGAGGTCAGAGCAACAAACCTTCAAACCAGGCTATAGTAGAGCCTGTTAAGTTCAAGTATGTGTACATGTTTGTCATTAAAAGAGGACATTGTACTTGAGAGGTGGCTTGTGACCTACATAGTAGCTGACATTTCCTCTGTCCTTCTCCTCAGGGAAGTTTTTATGTGCCCAGTGAAAACTGCCTGCAGAGAGCTCATACGTGGCACCGGCGACTCTGTCGCCTCCTGTTGGTGGCACACAGAGGCCTGCACACGTACTACACAGCACTCATGAAGGAGATCCCACAGCTGCAGCAGATTCCTCTGGAATCAGGTGGCACATATATAGAAAGCCTTGGACCTGTTTCTTCATTAAAAGTCTAGTGAGATCTGAAAATAACATATTGGAACATTTTAATAATGCAGGAACTGTTTTTTTTTACGACAATGTAAATTATTAAAAAAATATGATTAAAACTGTAGAAAAAGTATTATTTTAATGACCTTGTCAGAAAGTAATTTAAAATCAGCCCAATAGAAATAGAGGACTAACATTAAACAGTTTACCTGTACTGAAAACTAAACTATAAGTACTGCTATTATTTGATGTACTTAGAGTACTTGTTGTGTATTCTGTAAACCTTTTTCCGACTCTCGTACAGTGACAGTATATTTCCGCTAAAACCTTAACTTCGTATATATGTAGTGGAGTACAAGCATGCTGATTGTAACCTCCAGTTTCCTGAACACAGTTTGATCACATGGTCTTAAGCAGTGAATGTAAAAGTTTCCGTATTTGCCCTTTTAGACGGGGCTTCGTGCAGCCTCTTAGCCGCTCAGTAAAACAAGCCATTTCTGTTCCCTTCACTTCAGCTTGTCTATATCTAAAACTGTGCACATATGCTTAACTTGTTTTATAAGATTTTCAAACTATATGTGTGTATGACCCCCTGTCACAGGATAACGAAAGTTAAAACTCCCCAAATATCTTTATTCCCACAGATGTGTCGCCTGTAGAAGAAACGCTAAATCAGCTGACAATAGAGCTACAGGTAAGTTCATGTCTTTGTATGATAGTAACAAACATATCTTATCTTATTGTATCTTTATAAATATTTTATTACACAAAAAGTAGGAAAAATGCAGGTTAATCTATAAGTAAAAATAATTAAACTTAACAATCAATCAAACCATTACTTGTATGTGAATTACTGACATAACGCTATTTTATTTTTAACCTCATCAACGCAGAGCACACACTGACAATAACAAAAATACTTTATTATAGAGCTCTATGTAAGAAAACATTACTTTTTTAGAGTCTAACCAACAAAGCAGCCTCTGTCACTTTTCACTTTGATATGTCACTAGTCCATAGTACCTGCTGTTTCCTGTTTGTTTCTATTCTAATACAAAAAATCACCAGCATGCTAAGAATAGATTCACATTAAAAAAGTTATTTCTTTATATTGTTATGTGCTTCTAAGGAATCAAACGTCTTAATTTTTAAAGTGATCTGGAGCAAAAGTTTTCTAGACATTCTAACTCAACATTTTTAGTCCACTCCTTCTCACTGACCATTTATTAAGTCACTCAACACTGACCTATGAACTGTCAAGCAATCAAGTACAGGATGAGCCAGTGTTCTCACCGCACATAACAGAAACTTAGCAAAGAAAGACTTTTAAATACTATCTATAGGCACTTTGTTACGAGCAGCCTGTTAAAAAAAATCACGATTTGCTTCCATGTGTTTAGATGAATCTGCAAAAAATGCCAAAGACAACTTATAAAATAGTATTTTTACGCCAGTGAGGTGATTACCAGAGAGCTATTAGTCAAAAACTTGGTGTATCTCATCATGGTGTGCAATGTGCTCTTAAAAAATTGGATGTAACTGAGCAAGTGTCGGACAAAATAAGATATAGCAGACCTAATGATATATATCACAGATGAACAGTATCTGATTTAGGAAAAAATCCGAAGACTCATCAGAAAAGGACTCTGTGGAAGGGTGGTGATAGTATAAGTAGTGGTTATAAGTTTGGGGTTCAAATCATTGAGTGGGTCATCAGAGATATACAGATACAACTGGAGTTCTGATTGGCAACAGCTTTTTTTTAGCTTGACAATGACCCCAAACACACTGCAGTAAAAACATAGACACAGTGGAACATTATCAGTCATAGACAGGCCTCTCCAGAGTCCGGACCTCAACATTGCTGAAACAGTGTAACAGTTTGCTGTGGCTATAGCTCAGGAGGTAGCGCAGGTCAGCTGCTGATTGGAAGGTTGGTGGTTCGACCCCCGGCTCGCCCAGTCGGCATGACAAATATCCTCGTGTTGTACTAACCGACTTGCTCTCCAATGCATCCATCAGAGTATGAATGATAGTTAGAAAGCTCTCATAGTGCTTGTGTGAATGGGTGTGTATGGGGTGAATGTGGCGTGTTGTATAGAGTGCTTTGAGTACTCCGGGAGAGTAGAAAAGCGCTATATAAGAACCAGTCTATTTAACAGTGTGCAGTGTTCATCTTGACCAAAAAGCATAAAGCAGCCAACATCCAAAGAAGAGTGAATCCTGGAGAACTATTCCTGAAGGCTCCTTAAAGAAATGACATGAAAGCTTGACTAAGAGAGTTCAGGCTCTCGTGATCTTTATGTTTATGTGCGGGAATCTATTCTTAGTACTTATTTCATTTTACTTCCTTTAGTTTAGCTGAAAAAAAAGAAGTGTTTTAGTTCCCTCATTTTTTTGTCCCGTCATTGTTGTTGTCCTGATGGCGTTCACCTGTTATTATTATTCTCCATGCTGTGTGCAATTAGTTGGTTTTCTACTTCAGTCTTTGTCAGCTTGTTGTGTGATCTCCGTCTCACTCCTTTCCCTCTCTGTTTGTTACTACTAAAGTGCTTTTACCCTGGTTGTTTTTCTGCATTTGGTTTTAATTTCTGTGTTTTTCTGGCATCTCAGTGTGCATTGATATGTGCCTTAATCAGAATATGTTGGGGCATTTAATAAAATCTGTTTATGAGGCCAGAGCTTTTCAGTATAATGAAGCTATTAGATGATACCAGTAAAAATGGTCGTGATTCGTGTTTAGGTGAGCAGCTGCCAACCAGTCAATCTAGGATCTGACAATTCTTCGCTGTGTAGGCAAACTGCCACTCCATACTTGGACATAAATTTCATATTAATAATCTGCCCACAGTCATTTTCATATCAGACAGATTGTAGACACTGTTTTCTTTGTAGGTATGAATATGTGAGCAGGACAATCACCCAGCCTTGGATTTGTGCATGCTTTATTCTGGGAGTTCTTTGAAATGCAACACTTTCAGCTAAATATTACAGGACTGCGTTTTTCTTTTCAGCTGCAAGAAGGCCACGAGAAGGTGGCGGAGCAGATCAGCAGGGACGTAAGCGAGCTCTGCTTCCAGCTGGCTGCTCTGTGGAGCTGCTTCCTGGAGGCCGCTGTGTTCAACCCCCACATCCTGTCCTATCTGGCCCAGGAGCACCACACGCTCAGGGTGAGAGTTCAGCTCCATCAAAGGCAGGCTTATACAATGTTCAAACGTCATCATTTGCCTCTCTGAGGTGCTGAGCCTTTATTAGGCCCTGGTGCCGATATGTTTAAATATAGTGATTGTGATCCACCCACGCTAAAATGCAAGAATACCACAGAACAATAAAACATGTTTCATAAGCATTGACATTTTATCTCTGAAAGCAGCTCCTTAAAGGCATGTTGTCACCAGTTTTCAGAAAGTAACATGATACTGAACAGTCTGTCTAAGAAGAATCAAACTAACTTTCACATTGATGAGGAAAAACATGTCAAAGTTAAGCCCAATCAAGCATCAATAACTGTTATGCACTAAAAAAGTTCGGATGATTACCTATAGAAAGCACTGTTAAATTTGTCCATCATGAAGATAGTTTGGATACAGCGCTTTCACAGGACTCAATGCGCACTCGTGAAAAATGAAGTACAGCCTTATTGCTTCCAATTTGGAGGTTAAGTAGGAGCCAAGTGCTACTGATTAAGTGATCGTCCCAAAAAGGACTGACCTCTGTAAAAGCAGGGTGACACAGTCCTCCCAGGGGTGGACATCCCAGCAAATTCATCCCAAGATTACCTCAAGCAAAGCTCAGAGATATTACAAAAATTACTTTTTAGGAAGAGCTGCCAGGAGAAAGTATCATCTCCCTAAAAAGAACATGGCAGCGACTTTGGTTGCATCTTAGCAAACCTCAAGACTTGAAAAATCCATCAATCAGATCAGACCTTCTACCTACTGTTTATCATCTTCTTCTTCTACTACTACCAATACTGGCTGCTCTCTGTTCACTGATCATCACCCACATCCTTAACCTTCAACACCTTCTTCCCAGATATCTGGCAACTCTTCCCTACCACCCAGGACCAGTTTTTGTGCTTTGCTCCTTCTTCAACTTCCAATATTTAATCCCTGTTCCTGCCTTCACTTGCTTCCTTTTCTTGACTTCCAAAGTCAACCTGCACCCTACCAACACGGTGTTGTAAAGATGAGTGGGCCAAAAATCCCCCCACAGTGATGTTAGAATCTAATAAAGTCATAGAGAAAGTGATTACTTCACATTCCCGCTAGTAAAGATGGTTCTATAAGCTCCTGAATGAGGTGTACTTAGTTTTTCACAGGAGTGCATAAAGTTCTGTAAAAAGAATATACATGTTACTGTCTCCTTAAAGTTTGGTATTGGAAATACATCTGATCCCATGACATCAATGTCTGTTTAAATACATGAAGATAATAAGATACCAGAGGCAGCCAAGTCAGTCTTTAAAAGGGGAGCTTTGTTCTCAATTCCAGTTCTGCATATTTATTCTTGGATTCTTCTAGAGTAACTGCACATGATTTAAATTTATTATTATACATCCATACTGACCCTCAGTTCATCCTCTGTCTAAATAAGCCTTATAAGCTCTCCCTCCCCTGCCCTTAAGCCTAGTTGACTTTCTCAAACAGAAGATTTGATCGCAGGTGAGTAAGGAGCATGAAAAGTCTGTGCTTAGCTTACTGACAGGGCTGGACTGGGACAAAAAAATCTGCCCGGGCATTTTGACTAGAGACAAGGTATTATAGGAAAAGCCATAAGGCCTTTGAATGGAAATAAACGCTGTTGTGACAGTGATATGCACTGTCTTGTTGGTATATGTATGATTTCTATACATGTTACATCAGGTCAAAACTTTGGTTGTAAGATTCAGATAATTATTCATTAAAAGCAAAACATTTTAAATGTTAATGCCCTACCTGGCCACCTGCCAAAACTTTGCTAGACCCGCCGCTGCACAGTTACCAGCTGTCAGCTACTTAGAAAAGGATCCTGGTGTTATTTGTCTCTCAGAAACAGTTCATAACTTCCCTTCAACTCATTCATGTCACCTAAAAGCTGTTTCTGAGGGGTGCAATGATACACAAAATTCACAGTTCGTTCGATACTTTGGTGTAACTGTTCGATATTATTTTATATTTTTTCAATACAAAAAAATGTTCATGCCTTTTTTAATTTGTCATTTATTAAAATTATAAACACATATTTTAACTCAAAAGTACAGTTGAGGCAATTGCCATGTTGTAACGAGCTTAACTTCTGTCTTGCTAGCTTGCACTGCGCTCAGTGGATCTGCACTCGACAGTGCAGCCTAGGCGGAGTAAAATGGTAAAATGGTAAATGGCCTGTATTTGTTTAGCACTTTACGAGTCCCTAAGGACCCCAAAGCGCTTTACACATCCAGTCATCCACCCATTCACACACTGGTGATGGCAGCTACATTGTAGCCACAGCCACCCTGGGGCACACTGGCGCCACCGGGCCCTCTGACCACCACCAGTAGGCAGCGGGTGAAGTGTCTTGCCCAAGGACACAACGAGCGAGACTGTCCAAGCCGGGGCTCGAACCGGCAACCTTCTGATTACAAGGCGAACTCCCAACTCTTGAGCCACGATCGCAGTCGAACACAGTTCCACTGAGCGCTCAACACAGACAGCATCGTTAGAAGAAAAGTTGATAAAATAAATTAAAAGATTTTGTATTGTTCGATACATATGCGTACCGAACCGAAAGCAGTGTATCGAACGGTTCAATACCGATACGAGTATCGTTGCACCCCTACTGTTTCTCCAATCACCTGTTCAGCTCTGATGATTCAGTAAGGACATCTCCTGGTTTCATTTTCATGTTTCCCTCTCACCACATATCCAAACCGATGTCATGACCAGCAGGTTTACAGCTGTGGCTCCAGCAAACATCAGCTGATACTAGAAATTAATATTAAAAAATTCTAACCACAGTTGATCAAGCGTAAACGTGCTGCTGTTGCTTAGCGCGACATCCGCTGGTTTCCTCTTTCTGGCACAAAGTGTGCGATAAACAAACAAAAGAGACGGGACTTGAGACAGAAAAGCCGATCAGCTGATCATTGATCAGTTTCATGATTGAAATAATAACAGGAGAGAGAGGGGAGAGAATGAGCAAACAAGAGGCAGCTGTGCAGCAAAGACACAGAATAACTCCAGCTTTGTGTCTTTTCCATTCTAGCTGAAGTTCGGGACAAACTGTGTTCCTTCTCAGCTCAATACGAAACACGTAATATTTTCCCTGAATATGAGACGATTCCGTTTTTTACGGGACGGTTGGCAACTCTACTAACTAACCTTATGAATAAAATAAAGTTCACTATCAGTAACATCATAGCACCCACCCAGCTGTATAGAAACTCCATTATGCTAGCTAGTACGCAGTATTATTATTGTAGCTGACTGTAAAAAGTCAGCACAACGAAAATAAAACTCCACCTAAACTCTGTTTATATCTGACCCAGATAGACTGCAGGTCACAACTTCTTACCTGAATTTTAGTTCACCTGACACTCAGACCGGCGGCCGCCTCGGGTCTCTGCTCCTCCTGCCTCCCCTTTCCCTCATCCACCTGCTGGCCTCTGTGGAAGCTTCGCCATAGAAGCCACCACCAAACAACTGAGTTATTTTTACACATCTGCCAGCATCTGGCCAATCCACCACCTTTCGTTGTTTATACCGTTAAAAAAAACAACAACAAAAAAACATCAGCCCATGAAAACGAAAAATCACCATCGGGCATACCGGGCAAATACCCAGTATGCCCGATGGCCAGTCCAGCTATGCTTACTGAATATGTGTAAGATCAGAGACAAAGGTTTAAATGATGTAATTTCATATCATGAACCCCTGATCAGTCATGTCCCATTAAATCAAGTTGTCCTTTTTTCCATGTACATAATTTATTCTGTTGTTAAATATTGAATACACTAATTTCCAATCTTGTGTAAAATGCATCAAACCTGTTGCCATTAACACAGCAGGCTTGCTGCTCCCTCTCTGAGTCCACATTTAGACTATGTTTAGTCTCATTGCTGATGCACTTGACTATTTGTGAGCTTTGAGTGTTTCAAAAGGAATCATTCAAATTATAAATGCCATTCTGGACCTCTATATCCTAAAGCTTGCTGAGCAATCTATTATGATTTCCCCTGCAGTTTCTATTAAATCACTGGGCTGTTTAATATGAAAATGTGCTACACAGTGGAGTAGCTCTCAAGCTTTTTTGTCTGTTTTTTGTGCTCATCAAATACTTGGTAAATTTTTCTTGCTTATTGAACCAAGAAATCGAACCCAACCATATGTTTGCCAGTGATCTGAGACTGAGACTGAGGCTCTTATCAAAATTAATTTGTTTGTATGTCTTTGGAAACACAAGGTCAGGAGGTTCTCTGAGGCGTACTTTTTCACCGAGCACCACAAAGAGATATCTCTGACATTTCAAGAGGAATTGTAAGTACCACCCCTGTCAGAAAGCTCATTCTGTGAGTGCAAAGAAGTATAATATTTAATATTGAATTGTCCTGATTTAGAATCAATAGACACAGCCAGATAGCTGCAGAAGTACGGAGCTCAGACTACTTGACCAAAATGCCTCCTTTACCTGTTGAGTGCCTGGACATCGATGGAGACTGGAACAGCCTGCCTATCATCTTTGAGGACAGATACGTGGAGTCTCCTCAAACACGTACTACAAAATATATATCTTCTGCTACCTGCTATTAACATATCATTACGTATTGTCTCAGGACCAAACTCTTGTTCTACAAACTGAATTTCTTTGTCTTTCCAGAGTACACATCACATGTGCCAATGCCTGCAACTGCTGATGAACAAACCAACTTAGATCTTGCCAAGAGGATTCTCGAAAGCAGCCAAGAAGCCGTATCACCAGCAGTACCCAATGACTCTCTGGGTAGTGAATGCACGGACCTGCCCTTGTATGTCTCGCTCACAGCAGACCAGAATAAGAGCGACACCAGATGTACCCAGAACATCATTCCTACTGAGGGCAGAACTGAACTTTCCGCAGCAGTGAAGGAAAACTTGACGGAAGCAGCAGAAAATCACAACCAAAATAAGGAGAGCTATAGTTCAGGAGAGATCTACGTTGCAAATAAGTCATGTGATCCTTGTAGAGGAGAGGCAATTTTGGCTCCCTCCTCAAGCTTTAGTCCCCTCACAGATTCTGCAGACAACAGTGACAAGTCTTCTCATCCTGTAACAGAAGTAATTGCCCAACTTTGTGATGCCACAAACCACAGCAAAGCAATAGAGAATGAAAACACTGAAGAGCAGCCTGACATTGCCATGCCTTTAAATCACTCAGTGGATGATGAAAGTGAGGATGTCCCTCCTATCAGTGTACCCGCTGGCTGTCCAGTAATACCACTCTTTCCGGGTGAGCTCAGAAAAGAGACGACTCATCGCGGAGGTTTGGTCGGCACCAAGGTCATGAAGCGCTCGTCCTCTGTTATTTCAGACTCTGGTATCGAGAGTGAGCCCAGCTCTGTAGCGTGGCCGGTGGAGGCCGCACTGCGAGGACGACCCCCTCTGGACTTTTCCAGCGAACGGGAGATCCCACAGCAAATAGTGTTAAATCATCCAGTGCACCGCAGCTATCTGGAAGGGCTGCAGATGGAGAGCAACGGCAGCCTTCCAAGTGGAGGTATACAGGCTTCACTTACATCAATTAGCTCTCTGCCCTATGAGGAGGATCAGCATCAGAGGCAGCTAAGCAAGCTGACCAAGTCTGTTTCTGCGCCGCAGATAAGTAGCCCAGAAGATGTAGAGGATGGCCATATGCTGCTCAACCAGGAAACAGATTGCAAGAGCTTAGTACAACATGAAGATTCATGTAGGACAAACTGTTCTTTGTACAGCAACCTGGATTCTGGACAGTCAGAATTATCACCATTAGACATGAGTTCATCATCAAATCCTGGCCATATTGTCAAGGAGAATGGGACCTCTGAAAAGTCAAACTCTCCACAGTACCTGTCAGAGACATACAGGATAAAGTCAGCGTCAAGCAGTGTTTCTGAAGTATTACTTTTACAAGAGTCTGCAGAAAGCCCTCATGTCAAGGAAAGTGCTGTTATTGGCAGCCAGAGGGAGAATACGAACAATCAAACACACATCAGTGGAGTAACCTCAGTGAAGAATGTCTTTGTCGTTGAATCGGAAACAGTGCCCTGCAGCTGTGGAAACAAACCATGTGTGCATGAAAGTGCAACAGATCAGGAGAGGATTAACACGGGAGATGAGTGCCAAAGTTTCCATCAGACCCAACTATTCGGGCCTGAGAAACATGAATGCCTAGATCCCTCACAGATACTTATAAAACCTTCATGCTTCAGTGATCTGCCCAACAGTAACAGCACCACTCAGAGGCTAAGTGACCCCTTGGGTGTGACAAACAGAGAGATAGTGTCACCTGCTGATGTAAATGGAGTATCGAGCTGTGAGAAAGCACCTTTGGACTGCCAATCGAAGGCCACCAAGATCCCTAACTCAGGACTAGCCTTTGTGAACAAGAAGATGGTGGAGGTGGTGAACATGTCAGTCTCCTGTGCCCCAACCTGCCTCCCATTTTCATCCGTCCTGAGAGACTCTCCATCTATCAGTGGAATGTCCACTCGTCAGACTACCTCACCTATCACCCATCAGCCTCTGGGCTCCTTCGGTATCATCTCCTCATCTTCACTCAGTCCCCTGAACATGGATGAAGAGACAAATGAACGAATGCTGAAGTGAGTTTTTCTTTTTCCTAACAGGCATTCTACCTCTTTGTATCCCGCTAAGTTTATTAGTACACTTACTACTTACTTTTGTGTTGCTGCTCAATACAAAAAAGATTTTTTAAAGTGCAAATCACATCCAATTTACACAGAGTTTTAAGATCTATAAGCATATACAACTTTCTTGTGGTATTTACCAAGCAGTAACCTTTAGAAATGAAAAATTAAATGCATTAGCTAAGCCGGCAGGCCTAGCAATGCTTGCTAGCTTAGCTAATATATAATGTCTCATTGAAATGTGCTCAATTCTCTTTGCACTGCAAAGTAAAATAACTTTTCCCAAAGCAAACAAATAATATATGGGAATATATATGGGAATATGGGAAAAAGCAGAAATACACAAAGAATGATACACATATAATGCCAGTGCTAACAAAGAGACAAGACTTATGCTGCACTTTGGTTTGCAGAACAAGCAAGAGAATCAACAACCGCCTACTTAAAGAAGCACAAGTATATTTTCAATCTGAAGATCTTAAAACTCTGAGGTCTGAGTTGACATCACTGGCAACACCAACTCTAATCCCAACCTAACCATAATCAGTGGGAATTTGTCATATATGTTTTTTTTATGTGTTCCCTCAAGTTCTGGCAATGAGGGAATCAAGAAAAAAAAATGGACACACTGAAAACTATTCATATTTATTCAAATAAAGGCATCTTTTACCTTTTTCTAAAAACTGTTTTAGGGTAGGACGAGGGTTAGGATTATGGTTACCACCTATGATGACTTTGGCCTAGGGTTAACTGGATGCTTCAAATAAACCTTAAACTTAGTTACCATTAAAATGTGGCATTAAACTGTTGACTTCGGTCAACACTGACCTACTGAGTAGCTGCAAATTTAAACATGTATTAACATAGCTTTGCAAATGTTCTCAGTCCTATGACATCAGTTCTGTTATGCACTTTTAAAGTTCAAGGACCGATGTGATCAATTTCACAAGTTTTGAAGCGCAGTATTTAGCTTAAATGTCTGTATAACTATCTATTAAATATGTACAGTGTGTCTTGTACAACAAAGCTTGAAGACTTTCTTGATTAACACCCACCAAACACGGAAGATGGAAAAGAAAGTTGAGAATATAATGTTTTTGTTCTTTCTAAAGCTCTAGCCAATTAGTGTAAAAGTAAAGTAACCATCCTAGCAGATGTGCATCAAAATCTGTAGACATTTTTTCTGATAAATACTTGCTTGTGTCCAAAACATTGGGCTAGGGTTTGAGACTTGAGGTCATCACTAATGAGAATTTAGATCTCAGGGGGTTATGGTGGGCTGGATTTATGTTCAGGGTTCCTTTCTCAATTGGGTGTCAATAAAAAATTTTTCTAAAATTTAGCTCAATTTCTGAAGGAAAATTTTGTGTTATTTGAGTGTTATCATCATCCACACCAGCTGCAGGAAACAAGGCAGTGATTCTTGAGATAAGGGACAAAACATGTCTGGCAGATAAAACCCCAATTTTGTGGTTAAAAATATGCATACAAGTGTTAACCCAACTGCCTAAAAGACAAACCAAGGCAATGTTTATACAACAAAACTATGATTTTGCATTTTTTATAAATATATATTTATTTTAAATGGTACAGTACATTACCAGTACCTTAAAAATCCATTGTCCAGAAGCAGGTGTGATAATATTAAAATACAGAAAAAAAAATTTAAAGTAATGTAAAATTAAACATCATGGCTCTCGTCACTAAGTATTTAAGTCAATACCTTATATAATATCAAAATATGCAATTGAAACTTTATTTCTAAATATTTTTTAAGTGATTAAAATCGTGTCCAGAGTTTTTGTCAACACCATCAGATTTTTTTAAAAGTACAAAAAATCAGGAATTATTGTGGGTGGCTTACACTCTGAGGACCCCTTTACCACTTCCTGTTTGATACACATGCCATGAGGTCACTGCTGTGATAATTTGTTTGTTTTTATTTCATTTATTGCACACCTTTCTGATAAAACTCTGTGTCACAACCATAGTGCGTCAACACCAAAGTCGATGTAATTAATTATTTTTTTTGTAAAAACAGCCTCATTTAGGTAGATTGTAGAGGCCATCAGCAAATGATGAAAAACAAGATGGCTTCTGTCAGATAAACATGTGTTATGAGAGAAAGTCGGGTATTTTGTAGAGATGGACCGATCCGATATTACGTATCGGTATCGGTCCGATACTGACCTAAATTACTGGATCGGATATCGGAGAAAAATTAAAAATGTAATCCGATCCATTAAATATCACGAAAGCACCTCACAAAACTTGCAACACGCCGTAACTCACCTCAGAACGTTAGCACGTCGGAGCAGTATGCATCACGTGATAGAGCGGCTGTGGCATGCGGGACCTGTCGGTGGTCTGGATAGCATGTGGAGCTTCGCTAGCAACCCGGCATTTCATCTCCGACAAAGTTATCCCCGAGAGAAGTAAAGCAAGTGTGTAAGTCCATCTCTGAATGTTTGTAAAGCATTCCTGCGTTAAGCTTAACGAGCGACTGCCTCTCGCTCTCCGGCTGCTACTTCAATCATGAAACTGCTTAACGATCAGCTGATCGGCTTTTCTGTAGCGAGTCCGTGACTCTTGTTTGCTTTTGGCCCACTTTGCACCAGAAAGAGGAAACCAGCGGCTGAACAACAGCAGCACGTTTAAGCTTGATCAGCTGTTGTTAGAATGTATTTAATATTACTTTCTACTCGAGGATCTTTTTCTACTCGAGGATCTTTTTCTACGTAGCTGACGGCTGTAACTGTGCAGGGGCGGATCTAGCAAAGTTTAGCCAGGGGGGCCGATAGGGCATTAACAGGGAAAAGGGGGCACAAAGACATACTTTTCTTTCTTATTCTCATTTAAGATGTCTCGCTTTTAATTATTTAATATTTATCTGAATCTTACACCCAAAGTTTTAATCTGATGTAAAATGTATAGAAGTCCATTACTGTATATAGTGACTATTAAGTCTAATATATATACCCTAGTAAGCTATAGTACTTTTTCCTTTGGGAAGGTACCATCTGTGCAGTCTGCAATTTTGTTGAAGAAAGATGTTGAATCTATTTAATATTTCTTGAAAAATAATTGATTTCCGTGCATTTTTTTTCACACTGCATCAAATTAAGGTTGATTACGTCGATTAAGCATCATGAGGTGGAGCGTGAGGGGTGGTTCCCTATTTTTTATTTATTTATTTTTGTTGTTGCTGGGAGTTGGAACCCTGTTAGTTAGGTTGCTTAATATTTATGCTAAGTACTCTTTAAAATACCAGAATAGGGAGGATGGTGTAGGTTTAAGTTTATTAGATTGATCAGTATTGCTGAACTATGAAATATTTTTTTTTTGCATACAGGTATAACAGAATAGCTTTAGTGTAGTTGTTGTTTTAAACTTGAGTATGAACTTATACAAAATGCAGCAAGATATTTAAAAAACAGTTTTGTTGATTAAAAAACACTATATCGGATTCATATCGGTATCGGCAGATATCCAAATTTATGATATCGGTATCGGTATCGGACATAAAAAAGTGGTATCGTGCCATCTCTAGTATTTTGTCAACACCATCAGATGTCAACACCATCAGGACTTTTGTCTGACCCTTTTTCTAATGGTGTTGACAAATGTCACAAAAGTGTTCTATTCACCATTTATATTAAGTTATTTTTTACTAATATTTCAGTCATATTACTTCTTGTGTGTTTTACTGATATTTCTGCTTCACAGATGTGTCAAATATTATCAAATTTGCCTTATCTTGAATCTCATTGTTTATGTATACATTATTAATCCTGTAGAGGAATGCAGAGGAAAATGCTTAGTCCTCTGCATTTAACCCATTCACTCAGTGATGCAGTGGGCAGCTACCAATCCAGGATAGCCTCTGTTCGTTGGATTTGAACGCCCAACCTTTCAATCATGTGGCATCTACTGAGCTAGCTGTGCCCCGAGAGTTGGTCTTTAAGTGATGATGCTTCCTGCTTCCGGGCCCACACTACTCTTATAGCCTGTTGTGCTGTTAAAATTTTTAATGCTTTTTATCTTGTTCTATTACATCTGAACAAGCCCCTAAAAACAGCCAGTGATCACTGCCAGCCTAACCATCGGGAATCCTCACGTTAACCTTTATCAAGTGGTAAAAAGTTAGCATTCATCCTCCAGCTTCACTGTGTTTATGTTATGCTAACACAGCTGTGTCGCTAGCGATCACGTAGCACATCACTATATACTAGCTAGCCCAACTTCAGTAACCTGACAATAGTCACTGCTGTTTAGTTTTCTGTCTCCCTTTATGTTGGAAGTGGTAGCAGAGCTGGTGTATCATGTTCAGGTGGAAACAAGCAATCTAACTTCTAACTCTGTTAAATTTCATATATTCTGTTTTCATGGATGCCTGGATGTTACACCTGGTAGAGCCACACACTGATCATTTTATTAAAGATGAAAGAATTTAGACAGTTTGTAACTCTCAGTGATGCCGCAGAGTTCCAAAGTCAAAGGAACTCTGAACCATCAAACTTAATGGCCGGATAGCATTTCTATTGCTTAATGCATAATTGTGTTGTGAATATTCATCCTTAATCTGTGAAAAAGCATAAGGTTCAGTACATTTCAGGCTAGAATAGCAAAGGTGAACCTGTCAGTAGAGGAACGAAAGAGAAGGAACAGGGATGATCAAAAAAGAAAGAGAGAAAAAATTAACAGCCAGCCTGAGTTGAAGAAAGAGTTTCTCATAAAGGAAAGGGAAAGATGGAGAAATAGAGTGAAAGAGGGAAAAATAAAGAACACCAGTAATCTGAAAGGAAGAGAAAAAAGTCAGAAGAGAAGGTTTTGGAAACAAGCACAGAGACAAAAGGAGAGAAAGTCCAGCAGGGTCTAAACACACAACCACAGAGAACTTTAGGAATCAAGGAGTAGTAGGCAGCTACTTGCTGGTGAACTATTAAGATGTAGAACTTGACATGTGCAAAAGCAGAATTGTTATGATGTGTCTTGTGATATTACAAAGGTTGTTAAGGTTTAATTGTCATTTTGAAAGAAATAATATCTTGTTTTCTACTAGAGTGTCACCACCGTCAGCACCTTGTCAACTCCATAATATGGAGTTTTTGTTTATTTTTCTCTTTTGGAGAACCATATATTTTCCTCCCTCATGATCTTCCAATAAAAATACATAATTTTCTCAATAAATGTGTAATTTGCATGCTGCTTAATATGACTGTTTCTTATACAGATTAAATACAAGCTTCTGAAAATATGTATGACTGTAACTCTAACAATAAAAAGCCAAAACAATCTTACTTTTAAATGTGGTATAATTACTTTGAAAACCTATGTGCATAAACAATAGAATAGAGAAGCTGCTAATAAGATAAGATAAGATAAGATGACCTTTAATAGTCCCACAGGTGGGAAATTTGTTTTGTTACAGCAAAAGTGCAAAGTTATGTAGCAGAAATTAGAAAACACTGGAATGCAATAAAATAAAATACTATATACAATAGAATAAAATAGAATAGAATAAAATAATATATACAACAGAATAAAATAGAATACAAATGCTATTTACAACTGAGTAAGAAAAGTAATAGTCAAAATAGCTGCAACAACTTCATTTAAAATATATATTTTTGCATTTCTTTGTGTCTGACGGTGTTGACAAAAACCTTGCACTTCTCCAGCAAAAACATAAATTATTAAAAACTGTTACACCTGGGAGATTGTACCAAAACATGGTGAGACAGACAAAACTTTGTGTAACAATTATATGTAAATGTGTTTTTGAAAAATCAAAAAATATATTTTAGAAAATTAAAACCTGTTTTGTCCCTAATCTCAGGAATCACTGAAGGCCAAAACATGAGGGGTTTACATGGGTTTTGGGAGATGACTCCTGACATCTGGTGCAGTAGCTGGCAGTTACTCATGCTTGGAAAGTCTAGCATAACAAAATGAAACGAGGGCAAATATGAAGCAAGGAAGCCAAAACGAGGTGAAATGCCTCCTGAATGTATTAAGTCACATCAAAGAGTACACAGACAAATCCATCACGATAAGCTGGAAGTACACTAACTTGAATCGGATTGGCTTTGACTTCTGCATGACTGTAATCTGAAACCTGGCAGAATGACAGAGTAATAAAACTTTTGAGCAGCTTACTGGTTAGTCTGAGACTTCTGTTAAGCAACACGGGCTTGCTCAAGAAGTGGGCAGCATGAGCAATGTAAATTCTGAAAATTGAATGTAGGTTGTATATTATATTTGGGCCACACGGCAAAAGCTGTAGGAGTAATTCACTTTTTGGAAAATGAAACATTCATCAACTTGTCTCTAAGGCAGCGGTAGACAATTAGGTTTTCCCAACGGGCTGCAAGTGAGATACTGGGACTGTTGTGGAGGACTGTCCCAGTAGGCTGGACTCAGTTCTGCTTAATATCAATTTTATCTTTTTATAAGACTACTGGCGCGACCCTCCACATCTCATGTGGCCCCTTGGGGAAATTAATTTGCCACCCCTGCTCTAAGGTCTACATGCCAACCCTAAACTCAGGCCTAAGTTTAAAGCTAGGCAATTATAGTATATAATTTTTAAAAAATATTATTAAACTATTCTCTCCAGTGTTTACAGTCAAGAGTCATAAAAATGAATCATTCTGTCACACATGAAAAAGTAGCCACATTTTGCCCTTTTAAGACTAGATTACAATTAGAACGTATGATGGCTGAGACAGCAAAGGGTTAAAGGCTTAAATCAGCTCATATCTCATTAGCTTAAAATTGTTCAGTATAAGTTTAGTAATATAATATCACATTTTTTTCTCCAGTTTCTACAAAGCCAAAGAGGAGCTGTTCAAAGAGTTGAGCTTCCAGGCCAGCTTGTACAGCGACCTCCCGCTCCTGGCATCAGATCTCCCCTACTTCCCTCCTGAAGAGGATGATGAGGAGTTTGATGACGGCATACACCTGGTGGTGTGCGTCCATGGGCTTGATGGTGAGGCTGCACATTTAAAAAATGTTCTGCTTCGCTGCGATCCAGTTCCACGTCTGCATTGCACTGACACATCCATAACTTTCTGTACAGCCTTTCATATCATTCCCTATTAGCATTGTAAATGTAATATAGCCTGATAAAGCCCTACAACTTTATTACACTGCACTGTGCAGTCTGTGAATACTAATTCCCTGAAACTCATTTCAGGTTAACTTTTAAATGTTTATCGAACATGTTTAATAAAAGCAGAGCTACAAACTTTGTGTGTCTGTTTCGTCACCTGCTTCTAGGAAACAGTGCTGACCTTCGTCTTGTGAAGACTTTCATAGAGCTGGGATTGCCAGGATCCAGGCTCGACTTCCTCATGTCTGAGAGGAACCAGGTACATTTGACAGTGACGGGAGCAAAACTGTGAAAGTGTGCTTCGAGGCAATTTGCAGAGCGCTGACAGCCTTGCTTTTCTCCCGTAGGCCGACACGTTTGCAGACTTCGACGCCATGACGGACAGGCTGCTGGATGAAATCATTCAGCACATCCAGCTCTACAATCTCACCATAGGCAGGATCAGGTCAGTCGGCCAGGTTTAACACGCTGCAGCGTGCCCATTATTGACACATTTCATTTTGATTGGATATTAAACCTCTTAATATCCACTAGCTTGCTGGTGAACCCCCTAAGGGCAGAGATAGGGTGCAAATACATTCAAGTGACTTTTCAAACAAGCCTGCTTCCAGAAATTAGAATATATCACCCTTCAAGTTGAGTTTGTAGTTTCATTTTGGTCTTACAGTTCCTCTGCTAGAAGATTCTCATGTGGGAAGTCATTTGAGGTTAAGGGAAACCAGTAAAGGACCAGCCTGAGCAGTATTCAGTCCAGTCAGCAGATGGCAGCAGAGACTTGGCTCTGATTCTTCTGTGGAAGTCTTAACTTCGGAGAATGACAGCTCCGTCATAATGTATAGACTCAAAATGGATAAGTGGCAGAAAACAGATGAAAAGCTCTTATCATACCGTGCCAATAAGCTTGTGACTTTCACATGATAGACTGCGCTGCTTTATGCAGCACTGTGCTGCCTAGTTCCAATCAAATTAAGCTATTCATCTTCCCGCTTAATTGCCCTCAATGTGACAATTTATTTCTTTGTGAGAGTTTCTGCCCAAGTTTCTTAACTCTCTTTTTATTGTGGCGTATTCTCTGGGGAGCGAGTATCAAAGACAAAAGGCAATGGAGTGCCGCAACAGCATCTGGTTCTTTCCACATTACCTCTATATTTAGTTTGGGAGCAGACAGATGAGAAGGAGCAGGGATGGAGATGAGGGATTGTGGGTAGAGCCGCAACAGTACAGTAATTAAACTAAGTGACAGACATAGCTTGATGAATCTAATATTTCCCACTGCTGGGAAGCTGCTATTAATTCGTGCGGTTTGTCCTCTATGTTCGCATCAATAAGTTGTCATTGCCTTTGAGGATGTTTAAACATTTAGCAAGTTAATGAATTTTCTGTAATCACCGCATGCTGCAGCAGGAATCTCCAAATAGCTTCCGCTGCAACCCGTTCCTGCTTCCAGAGGAATCTACCAAAGCTATCGGGCAGTGTCGTAGGTCAGCAGCGTTGGAGGCATTTTTTTTTTCCCAGCCGCCCACTCATGCTGCAAGTTCCTCTCTCTGAAAGTTGTTTGTCTTCGGCCAACAGCTTCATCGGCCACTCTCTGGGGAACATCATCATCCGCTCGGTGCTGACGAGGCCTCGCTTCCGCTGCTATTTGCCCAAACTGCACACTTTCCTCTCGTTGTCAGGGCCACACTTGGGAACGCTGTACAACAACAGCACACTGGTCAGCACAGGTGAGGCCACGGCTCGTCTCCTGGAAGAAGGCAG
Organism: Aulonocara stuartgranti; assembly: GCF_965226115.1. Lineage (NCBI taxonomy): Eukaryota > Metazoa > Chordata > Actinopteri > Cichliformes > Cichlidae > Aulonocara > Aulonocara stuartgranti. The sequence goes on along the minus strand of NC_138957.1, from coordinate 9,209,716 downwards.
AGCGCTGCATGTTTCGCGCCTCTCAGCAGCGTATTGTCTTTTGTCTAAGAATATCATCCATACTGCTCAGCTACTGTGATGCATGTGGAGTCCTGATTCGGTGTGTGTGTGTTTTGCTTAGGTTTGTGGTTAATGCAGAAGCTGAAAAAATCCGGATCGTTGCTGCAGCTCACCTTCAGAGATCACGTTGATCCACGGAAAACGTTCCTCTATCTCCTGAGTCAGAAACCAGGTACGGCTTGAAAGCGGCTGAGATCCGAAACAGAGGCTGCGTGTTGACGGCCCCACTTTACAGACTGTTGCTTGAAAGGCAGGCTGTTCAAATATTCATGAAAATGTTGTCATCTTGTCTTTTTTTTGTCAAATTTCTGTACGTGTCAGCTCGCTAACGCTCAAACCCCTGCCAGCGAGCTGCAAGAGGCCTGTGAGAGGCCTCCCCACTGTGTGAGTGGAACAAAGCAGTCGTTTGTCACACAGGCTTGAAGAAGATAAGCCTGAAAACGCTTTCCCCCCCTCTCTACAGCTGTGGCAGGCTGACAAAGTGATCCAAACCCTGTCATTGGAAACCCACCAGTGCACTCTCTTAAAAGCACACAGAGAGGAGACTAGAGAGAGAGAGAAAAAAAAAAAACACAGCTTTATCGTATCAAGGCCTGTCATTGTGCTTTGTGATTGTACTTTGCATTTTACAACCAATTCAATCCTTTACCCTGTCTTGCCCTCCTTCTCTCTACTCTGTGCTGTCTCCTTTACTTGCGTCTTTCATGTCCCTGTAGGGCTCCAGTTCTTCAAGAACGTTGTGCTAGTGGCGTCTCCGCAGGACCGCTACGTTCCTTTTCACTCTGCCAGAATAGAGATGTGCAAAACTGCTCTCAAAGATAGAACCACAGGTGAACAATCCAGCTGTCATCACTTCAGCTCATATTTGTATTTCAATAGTTTCTATCTGGATATCTGGGCACCTGGGGACCTTGTCGTCCACATTATTTTAGCACACTTGTTTGTTCCTAGAATGACATTTTACATTATTCACGAAAGGAGCGTGCCTCACATAACAGCAGGTAAGACTGTGTCCCCTTCTCTCCTCTAACACTGCAGGTTAATAGGGAAGACTTGGCAGAACAGTGTCATAAAAACAGCAATTACATATTCTGATCGCCTCGGGTTCAGAGTTTGAGTTGGAGTTAGAGTTGATGGTGTCATCGATGACTTAAACGCCAGAAGGTTACTTAGTCACACTTTTTCTCATTTCATGCCATCCCTGTTGAGTTAAAATAAGATATAGGAATGCTTTACTTTTGTTTTACGTATGTCTGGGTCTAGAACACCCACATGCAAAACCTTTTAAGGGCTTCATCAGTGATGAGTCCAGCCTTTGCTCTCAACACTGACCTTATTATTTGGAGAGAAGCAAAAAAAGTACCTCTTTGGAAAATAGCCTCAACAGATTTTTATATGTGTCAGTGAGAATTATTCCTCTCTTTGTCCATGGATTGCCAAGACTTTATGGAATAATGAAAAAAAAATCTTATACCATACATTTAGGGTTGGGGTTATCAGTGGTTATAGATGGTTAGCAGAAGACCTGTAACTGTGCCAGTGTAGGCCAAATACATTCACTGATGTATCATCTTCTAGTTTTATATGTTTCTTAGTCATCCAGGTCAGGGTTTAAAAAAAGAAAGGAACTGGACCGTTCATCCAAGGCTATGTCCACACGTACATGGGTAGTTTTGAAAACGCTGACACCCAGGCTTCTAGACTTCTGATTGGCCAACATTTCGTTTTTAGCGTTTACATGTGGACAGAGTTTTGTTTTGTTTTTTCAAAACGAAAACGGAAAATCTCAGTTTTCAAAAATATCCGTGTGCATGTGGACGTAGCGCAAGAGACTTCTTCAGATTTAAAAACCAAAAGGTGGAGAGTTCAAGGTGGTCTTGAGGGTCGTTGATCCACTATTGATCATGTGAGCTAAGGTGTGAAAACAGGCGCAAGTTGTTAACGTCACCAGGAGTTAAGGGTTAAATCACTGCGAGACCTTAAGGTAACTAGAGGCAAAGTGTGAATACGGGTAAAATGCCTGGAAAGAGATCTCAAGACTGCATGGTAGGTAGCTGATAGCTGGTGTTGTAAGCCACAAGCTCTGTTTAACCCCCACAGGGAGGTAAATACCTGGCACTCTGCACCTTTTGTTTTTAGAAATCAAGAAACCTTGAATGAGAAGTGAAATGTCCTTAAAACATCAAGCCGTCAGCTCTTAAAACATCTACTAGTTTGTATAAAAACCGTTAAGCATGTGGCTAAATATGAATGCATCGCCTGATGACGTCTTTAACAAATTCATTTGCTTTCATTTATAAACCTCTGGACTTTAACAGCTCAGATTTAGCAACTTCTTCTAAATTTCTACCCATATGGAAAACTTAAGTCATACATATCTGTGCAGACACTCTGAACTGATCCTGCCACCCATGTTCCACACATGACATGGTTGGGGGGGTTGGCATGACACTTTTAGTTTTACAGGAGATTAGGCTCTAGGGTGTTGTATGGCAACCAGCCAAGACTCTAGGAAGTCATTGCACTGGGGCAAAAAACAGTCTGGCTCACCAGCACCTGTACATGCCTCATGCAACTTTGGGCAAAAATCCCAGTAAGGGTAAACACTCTGCAATGGCAAAACTTTGCACTCATCAGAGATTTCAAAAAAAGTGGAACGGAAGTATGTTGCAGTAAGTATGCAAATCAGAAAAATTGACAAGAATTATTGTTATTATGGGGTGTATGTTTCATGTTTCTTATTAAGGTCGTTTAGATGGTGGTGATGTTCTGCACTGCGTTATATTTAGAAGCTTTCCTAATTTTATACCCACTCTATCAACATGAAAAAGTAAGTTTCTCCATAGAATATCTGGCATTTGTTGACCAAACAAAAACAGCTGATGAATCACTAATGAATCTAACTGTGGCCCTAAGTTTTAACACTTGAATATGGATAAGACATCATGCACGTAGGAGGACACGCTATTACTTTCCTTTTTTTTCCTCGCACTGAAGGGCCCGTGTACACCGAGATGATCAACAACCTCCTGCAGCCACTCGTAGAAGCTAAAGAGTGCCGCCTGATCCGCCAGAATGTGTTCCACGCTCTACCCAACACAGCCAACACGCTGATCGGCCGCGCCGCCCACATCGCCGTCTTGGACTCTGAGCTATTCCTGGAGAAGTTCTTCTTAGTGGCAGGACTCAACTACTTCAAGTAAAGGTGCTCCTACTGCAGGCTTGCTGGACCGATCTGAATGGTGGATAAAGGAGTATAAAGGAAGGGGATGAGGTCATTTTACCCTGTACAATAGATGTAATGTATATATTTCCTGGTATCCAAGAGGCCAGATTTGTATATCCCATTTGTTAGGATGGTTAGCAGCTGTTAATAAAGGATTGGTATATTGTGACTGTTTAAACCGCTAACTCAGAAGTCTGAGTTTGATGTGTAGCCAGTCAAAGCAAAACATCTGACATCGATGACAGGATTGATTGTAGATGTTTTGTCGGCCTTATGAATAACCTCTCAGCCAGAACACTAACAGATGCTAATTGTGGTTTAAAGCATTTACTTTCTTTCCCTTTAGAGTTGGTTTAGAGCCTTTGCTATCGCTGGTTGATTGAATTCTTCTTTAAGGGTTACACTAATGATAGTCTTACACTATCCTTACAAGGCAATAGATGCATAGCATTTATGTCCTTGATTGTACATGAAGTATTTTGTTGTACGAAACATAGATGTTCATTTATACAGAAATGACTATATTGTTTAAAATTATTTATTTTTTACCTGCTTATGTTATTTACAGTGTAAGTAGTCCGTCTACATTTAAGTCTCTGTGTGTAATTATCATCAAATGTGTCAAATGAAAAGTAAAAAGTGTGTTGTCTGTATGTTTATCTGTACATCTCAAAAAATCTTGCTGTCCATGACTAGCTAAGTGTTAGGCTACAACAAACGTTTGCATAGAAGTGTGCAGCAAAGTATATTTGATAAGAAATGATCCTACCTGCTGTGATAGCATTTACTTTGTAATTGTGTTTTTGTACTGACTTAGTAACAGATTAACAAGATTCAGGATTGGACCATTTGCTAAGCCCCACCTCCCCTTAGTTACCATCGTGCCACCTGTCGAGCTTTTCAGCCTCTTAAGGCCCTTATGCAATCTAGAATGATACCCCTCCAACCTGCAGTAATGTTTACATTACTAAAATGTGATGTCAGACCTAAGTAGACAAAAGCAGACCTGTCACTGCTCCTGGATTTTTCAGCGTTAGCTAGCTAACCAATCAAGCTAATCTCAGCTACTTGACTATCATACCTCTGTTTGACTTTGTTGCCTGCAATTTTTCCTTTTTTAAGCTGAATTTAGACATAACATAGCTTTATTTGCATGATTTTTATGACGTTTGCATGACGTTTTGGGTTATGTTGGTTGGGGAAGCCAACATCCCAAAATGTGTTAAACAGCGCACAAAGGAAAAAGTAGTACAAGTTGTGATTAGACGTTTTTATACTGATTCTGTAGACATTTGACCACCAACCATTCATCACCCATTTTAGACATGTGCCAAAAATGGTGACAAGATCAGTTGAAGACTAGACACAAAATCTTAGCGACAGTCTGACCATTACTTTGAAGGTGAGCTTTCTCCCTTTCTGGTTTGTTTTATATCTGCTTGGCTAATAGTGCCGGTAACAGTGTTTGCTGACAAATCTGAAGAACTACAGGAAACATTTGCTGCCAGCCAGTCAAGGCATACATATGTTTCCTTAGCAACAGGTTGTTGTATCATGTCCATTATGGCAGACAAATTTTAGGCAATGTGTGCATGGCATTATATAAAAAGTGAATGTGAATTTGGCATTTGGGATTTTTGGAACAAGAAGTGTATATGTAGATTCATGATGTTTTTGGACTTCTTATATGGTGTGTTTGAAATAAATAACTGCACAGCCATAGTATTTGTCAAATAATGCAAAAAAAAAGAAAAAAAAGAAAAAAGAAATCAGCTCCAAATAAAAGATACTGTATGTGGCTTTAAACATGCATTTCTTCTAATGACCAGAAGGGGGCGACTCCTCTTGTGTCAAAAAGAACTTCTATAGTCAATGGAAAAATTGTCCTTGGCTCTTCTGATCTCTTTTATGGTGTCACAGTGCATGTTTGGTAAATTCTGGTCCTTAGTAGGTTAGTAGGTTATAAAAAAATAGTAAAAGGGTAAAAGCCCTTAGGCCAGGGCTGCTGTGTGGTTGACAAGTGGCTGCTGCATGTGATTGCAGTGCATTCTGGTTCTCCGTCAGTTTCCCCTCTCACATCCGGTTTAAAAACACCAAAGTAGCGACAGTGAAAATGTTCAGCCCTCAGCACAGTACAGCACATTTTCTTCCAAAAGGTAACGTCATATTTATCTAAAGGCAGTCTACAACTTCTTATATGTCACAACCTATAACACAAATTATTCATCTACTTTTGCCCGGACATCTTTGGATGTGGAAGTTGATAGGTTACAATGATGTAAGATGTAAATGCATACAGCTGCAGCTGATGGTAGCACCCAACATTATCATACCCTCCCATACTTTTGTGCCTACTTTTGGTTTTGGAACAAGCCACGGGCAGCGTTTAGTTCTGTTGCTTCACTGGTTTGAACCCCAGCTGGGAATTTTCTGTGTTGAGCTTTCGTGTTCTCCCTGTGAATGAGCAGGTTTTCCTCGGGGTAATCTTCCTCCACAGTCTAAAGTCTAAATTGGCCATGCATGTGATGTATAGATAAAATATTTAAACTGCATCGAGTAAAGCACTCTATGAATGTATGTTTAAGTGTGGCTTGGAGTCAAAAGCACTTTGATTTATCAACAAAGCTAGAAAAGCACTGTATAAATGCCCACACACTTAAACATGCAGAAATCCATAGCTTGACAGGCTTCTTGTGCCTAAACGAGTTGCTACGAAGGAGCGATAGCTAACCGGGGGAGAGGTTTAGCAAACAATTTTTCCTTTGACGTGATGAATATTTAACAATCTAACAATCATGAAGCAATTTTATGGAATTACTGCTATAAAATATAAAATTATATACAACTACTAGTAGTTGTAGCCTCTAGTTAATCAGTTCTTTTGATAATGCGTCTTGAATCTCGAATGGCAGGCGGTAAACAGGCTTGCTGGTATAATCAACGGCAGATTTGATGTGCATGCATGTGACAAAGATTTGCCATTCATGACTGTACGATACAATAGACTATTGTGGTCTAATGAGGATCTATTTTCTAATTAGCCATGTAAAGCTGTAGATTAAAACCCTTTGAAATGCATTGCTTTTTTTTTTTTAAATTGGTGTAAATCAGGGTGTCATTGCTTTTGTTATCCTGGATGATTCTGTGTAATACTGACACACTGCCAAGATTCTCCCCCGCACACTGTCTACGCAATGTGATGCATGATGATAGCAGGGAACCGCTGTGCAAGCAGTCGAATGTTCTCTTGAACATGCCGTGTTGTGATCTCATCAGCTTTTCCCACATCCTTGGCTGTCAGATGCAAAGTGTTGTTTTCTAGCATCCTGGCGAGGATTGTTTCCTCACCGCCGTGCTGTTCATCAGACAGTGTTTACATATTCTGATATTAGAGAACTGTCACACACGTCTCATTTCCAGCTGTAGTTATGCGTCTGCTGCATATGTAGTTATATACAGACAGAGAGATATATTTTAACCTTTGCACTGGTTTGAAGTGCACTTTATTGAAAACCTTGGATCAACTTCCACTAGCTTTACAAACTACAAACAGCTATTTTTCTTTCTTTTTTAGATCTGAAGGTCACGTCCTGTTCTCATTGTAAAAACTAACCTCACCTGTCTGTCTTGGCTGTACAAGCATTGTTTTTTGTTCAAAGCGTGCTGTCTCAAAGAACGACCGGTGACACGGCAAAGTGCTTTTTTTCCCCGTGTGGAAGCTGCTGCTCTGTCACTGTGATCGACTCTAACCAAATGGGTTCCTTAAGGACGACGGTTCTCAAAGACCCGCTAAGCAAAGCTGCGCAAGCAGTCTGCTGGAGCTGCCGTGTATCATGCACCAAAAACACACATACTGTACATGGCTGAGGCTTAAGCTTGTTTGCTTTTCCTTTGTGTGTGTTTACTCAAAGGAGTCGGCAGGAATCAATGGAGGGGAAAAGTGATGGAGAGGTATTGAGATTGACCCCTTCAAGGGCAAACAGAGGTATGAAATTGCTTTATGAGATGGATGGCTGTCCTGCAAAAGGTTTCATTTGAAGGTTTCATCAGAAAGAATTGTATTTACGTCACTCTTAGCTCTCTTTTTTACCAAATATTTATTGGCTGTTAACTGTACATTTATGTTGTTGAGTAAATTCTATAAACCCAACACTTGACTGACTTGAACCATTTTGTATTTGACTTTTTAGAGAGCCTTGTTTATGTGTAGCACATGGAGGCGTGTATGGAAACTGTGTTATATGTCTGTGAAAGCTCATCTGTCTTCGCTGTCCCTATTATTTTGGACCCTCCATTTGTTTGATCTGATTATAAAAATGTTTCATGTCCCTCAAAGAATCATTAATTTATTTCATTCTGCATTTCTTTTGCTGAATGTACAACATGTAAAGTATAAAACAAATACTACTTCATCTGTGCCAATACTACTATAATATTTTTCTATGTTGCTGACTGTACTGTACGCATTCCTTAGTAGCTTGTGTTCAATGTAGAAATAGAAATATAATTATATGCAGTATATAGCATAATATTGTTATAACATATATGAAAAAAATAAATGACAAATGTTCTTTTGCATAATTATTTTGTTCATGAGCCTCAGTTCTATATTGATGTTAACTCTCTCAGTTTGAATGATGATTCCAACCTGAACCCAAAACAAAAAAAAGAATCTTTCTACCTGATAAACACTAAAAATGGACATTTTTCTTTCTTAAAAGTACAGAGTTAGCATAAGGTTAGGATTATCATTAATAATGCCTTAGATCTCAGAGGATTAGCCACTTAACACTGCGAACAACTAGACATGGAGCACATGTGCAAGAGTCGTTGCGGTCACAAAACCTCAGCATTCATGTGGACCATTGTGTTCACTGTCTTATAATGAAACTCATGTCACTCATACCTGATTTGATCCTAGCGTACTTGAGGACACAGAAAGTACAATCAAGGCCACAGCAAATCCAGCATGTCCAAATTAACACTGTCAGATTTGATTTCAACACTATTAGAGTGTCTATATGGGTCCACACCAGAGAGTGTTAATTTAACTCTTTTTGGAGAGTTGGTAAGTTAACTCTGATTTAGTGTTAAACACCAAATCTGTCTGGAGTTGATAATTTAACACTTACTAATGCTAACTAGGTGTTAAGAGTTTATATATTAACTCCCAAAGAGTATTTTAGTTTAACTACGTAAGAGTTATCTTCTAATTAATTCTAAAAAGCGGGAATTTTCCTGTTCTGAACCTCTAGAAATTTCTTTTGGAAATAAACATTTACTAAAAAGATGCAATGGTTTTTAAAAACATTTATTCTGAACTGTGCACCACAATTTCAAAACATTTTCTGAAAGATGTAACAGTATACATGTTCTCACTTTCATTAGAATTTTGTTTATCAAAGGTCTGACATGGTAAATGCAAATAACAGCATTCTCATCACTTATTTCTTCAATACAATATGTATGTCCTTCATTCATCACTTTGTGGAACTTCAACGCACTTCTGCTCTCCCCCACATTCCATCTTCACAAGCATATCCTGTGTGGAGATTGAATAAAAATTAGTTGACACTAATTAATGGCACAAATAATCTGGTAATCTATTGCAGCACAGTAAAAAAAAAAAAAAAAAAAAGGAATCCTCTTTGAGCCATTACTTGTGTAAAGTATTTTCCCAAAAGACAAGGACACAAGCAACAGGTAATACTGAACTAAATGTAAAACCTCAACCTTTTTCATTTTTACCTAAACCGTGTGCGCAAAACTCTGGAGGGATCTATGCTAACGTAGAACCCAGTCAGGACGTCTGCTACTGCTGTTTGCTCGTTTTTTTTTTTTTATGGGAGATCATTTTCAGGCATCAAGTAGCACCATTATACCAACATTTCACATTCTAGACATTGTTTTAGGTGTATTTGACCAAAAAATTTGACTGAAAATTCACATGCAAGCTTTTTTTCAAGGCTAGCTAAAACAGAATATTATGCTATCACCGAGCAACATGGCTAATGCCTTTCACACAGCTTTGTCTCAACTCCAAAGAGCCACAGAAGTAAAAGCTCATAATAATAATTGAAACAATCTTTGAAAAAATGACTTACCAAGCATGGCAAACAACTCAAATATGTAGAGCAAAATGTTCTGAAACGGCTTCACTTCAGCTTCGATTGGAGCCGTGCTGGGGGCGGAGTCTGTGAATTTACTCTGTTGGTGTCATAGCCCCTGTAGGAGTTCAGAGTTCAGAGGTCAAGAGTTAATGTTTCCATTGTAACACCTCCAGATTTGACATAGAAACACTCATTTTTAACACTCGATTTTAACTACTATCATTTTACACCTCAGAGTTACATTAAAAGAATGTGACTCTGCTTAGAGTAAAATTAACTCTACTTTTGCAAGAAGACTATTAACACCAAAACATTTAACACTTTTGAATTTGCTGTGGGATTAGGGGTACGGTTGTGTTGCATATTGGCGACATGGTAAACAAGCCTAGTTTTAGGAGCCTGGTTCATGTTAAGAGGTCATACATGTTACATATTCTCATAGCATGAGGTAAAGGCTAGGTTTTAGCTCGGCGAGGTCATTACTGTTAACTCTAACAGAGTGCTATCAGCATATATGTTTCCCCTTAAAAGTACTTTTAATTAGGGGCGACAAAGAACGTAATCATTCTGACTGATACACATCAAAAGATGACTGCCCCTCTCTCAGATTCTGCTGGAGGTTTCTGCCTGTTAAAAGGGAGTTTTTCTTTCCCACTGTCGCCAAGTGCTTGCTCATAGGGGATCATCTGAATATTGGGGGTTTCTCTCTATTATTGTGAGGTCTTGACCTTACAATAGAAAGCACTTTGAGGTAACTTGTTATTTTGGGCTATACATATTAAACTGAATTGAACTGAATCAAAAACCTGGTACAGTTTAAAAAGAAGGAATCCAAGTCTAAGTACAGTAACAGGTAACACTCACAAGCAGAAAGACATTCACAGGAAACATCTTAAAGTCTGTTCATGTATGAAACAAGTTTTTCGGGACAGCTTAAACCTAGATGAACTCGTAGAAGAGGGATGGGATGAGTGTGGAGAAGGGAAATGAGAAGCTCATGATCCAAAGCATCTTTCAAACATTGTGAAAGGCATAATTACTGCATTGTCATTCATGGGTGCCACTGGACCCGGGTCACTGGTATTTACTGATGATATGAATCTTTGTCATGTTCATTAAACCATCCTGTGGACTGCTCTGTGAAATGAAGCATGTTCATGTTGGAAGTTACCTTGAGAAGGTGCAAAATTGTGGCCATAAAAGGCCACAAAGCATTCAAACAGTGATTGATTGGTGCAGGCAACACAACACACCTCACACCGTGATACTGAGCGTGAACTGTTGACGTGCTGCAAGTTTGGTCTGTTTGTTCATGCTGTTGTGAGCCAACTTGTGAGCGTATGTGCAGCCTCAGCAGAATGCATTCTGAGAAGCTTGTCATCTCAGCACAGTTCGAAAGAGGGGTTATCTTAGTTACTGTAGTCTCCGCTCCATCAATTCCGGCAGTCCTTCTCAGGGTGAAATGACTCGCGAAAAGCTTAAAATGTGTTGACATGACACGGAAAATGTCCTGAAAAGTGTTGGTTAATAATACGGAAACAATTGCTGGCTATTAATGCAAAGATGTAAAATTGCAGCAGAATCAATCTTCCTTTGTCATGGAGAAGACTGAAAACATGCTACTTTTTGGCAACTTTGTATATATTAAAAAAAAAGAGATTTGTTGTTTAGACCTGTGAAAAAGGCTAGGAATTATCTAGACATATGATTCGTGTCACAATATGGAATTTGTCAAAATTAAAGTTTCATCAGTTTTCTTTTACATCAGGATGTATTTGGTTTTATTACATGCCAATAGCTATCCAATTCAGGCTTTGGCCTTGTGAGACAGGTTGTTGTGAGTTAAACTGTACTCCAAATTAATTACTGTGCTTGTCTAATAAGGGCTAATCATTTTTCTGGACGGGCTGAAGGATTTATGTGGACCAAACTGTACCTCAACAAACTATAAAAGACATAATTTTCAAATAAATACAAGCATGTCCATCCATCCATCCATCCTAAGCAGAGAAGCCCAGACCTCCCTCTACCCGGCCACCTCCTCCAGCCTTCCCACGTGAACACCAAAGCGTTTCCAGGCCCACTGAGAGGTATAATCTCTCCAGCGTGTCCTGGGTCTGCCCCGGGGCCTCCTCTCGGTGTGACATGCCCGCAACTACTCACCCAGGAGTTGCCCAGGAGGCATCCTTGTCAGATGCCCGAACCACGTCAACTGGATCCTTTTGATGTGGAGGAGCAGCGGCTCTACTCTGAGCAGACGGCTAAACTGCTCACCCTGTCTCTAAGGGAGAGGCCAGCCACCCGTCGGAGAAAGCTAATTTCCGACGCTTGTATCTGCGAACTTGTTCTTTCGGTCACTACACAAAACCTGTGACCATAGGTGAGGGTAGGGACGTAGACCAACTGATAAATTGAGAGCTTCATTTTTATGCTCAACTCTCTCTTTTCAAATTATGTTCAATTATAATTTCCTTGGGGATTAGTGAAGTATTAACCCCCTGAGGTGTAAGTAGGGAGCGGAATTAAAAAATAACTCTTGCAGCGAACTGTAGTTCAATTCCTTGGAATTGTTAGCTCGCCTATCATTTCCATTTATCAGTCCACTACTGCTATAATCCACTGATTTGAATTTGGTGCTGAACGAGGAAAATAGTGTTGCAGCCTACAGCGTGGATGTGGACATTATACTTTTATTTTTATTGCACAAAAGGACGAGAGTGAGATGGTAAAGTGCAAACTGCATCCAGGACAGCTGGATTATGCTGCTAACAGAACTTCTGCTCTTTGCTAGCACCTACGCAGATGGCAAGCTAATGCTAAGCTAGCCAAGAACCCAAATGATGTTAAAGCAGTGATGAGCAGTCAGGCTTACAACCTCTACTTCTACCTGTTCATGTTTCTAAAGTAGAATCTTTGTGACGATCGCTTCAACGTATTTTTGGCTCTTTTAACTTTTACTTTGTGTTGTTGACTTGTAACTATACCTAAAAACTAAACAAAAGATCCTATCTCCGTCTCCTTATGAAAATGGGGAATTGTGTTGGTGTGTGATAAAGTGTTTCAGGTCATTTTGCAGAGTAATGAGAAAGTAATGTAACTCGTAGTGTAACCCAGCGGTCTCCAACCTTTTTTTGCACCACGAACCAGTTTAATGTCACACAATATTTTCACAGACTGGCCTTTAAGGTGTCGCGGATAAATACAACAAAATAAATGGTACGACCGAGACAAAAACTGTGGTATTTTGGAAATATAATAACAAACGCAAATTCACTGTGTAATTGTGTAACTTTATTACTGAAATGCGCTAACAGCAGTAAGAGTAACATCCTCCTCTCTGCCCCTTAATGCTCTTTGGTCGCTATGGTAACGCGTAAATATTTCTTTCAAAATAAAACACACAACTACAACACGGGGAAAGACCCAGGGTAACAGAGTTAACAATAAAAACCCTGAAAACCAAAAATTTCACACCCGAGCCTCAACTCTCGGTACCAAGCGACTCACGGACCAGTGCCGGTCCGTGGCCCGGGGGTTGGGGACCGCTGGTGTAACCCATGACTTTCTCTGGTGACCAATGAAGTAATGTAATGCATTACTTTTAAGAAAAGCAACAAGTAACATGCAGAATGTTAAAAAAGTGAATAGATTTTTGTTATATGTTACTTTCTTTATCCATTGAATGTTGAAAATATACATTTTCATAAACATTTAGCATCATAGGCTCACGAATGACGATCACTTAGACTTGGATGCTTATTAAAACATTTCTATTCCTTGTGATTCTTCTTTCCCCATATGGACCTTACTGAAAAGTGGTTTAGAAACCTCAGATTTAATGCATCACTTTATTTTTTTGCAAAGTAACTGTTTACCTTGTAGTTTGTGTATTTTTACACAAACTACAATTTTGTGAAAAAAATGTGTACTCTACCTGGTCTAACCTCGCATGTCAACCTATCAGTGTCCCTTAGCGGTGCTTGTGCCGCGCGCAGATATGTGGCTGTTTCCTGCCTCCCTGAGCCACTCGGCCCACAGAGGCAGATTTGTCACGCCCTTTAAATTCTGTCTGTGTATATTCTATTAACGAGCCCTGTTGTGGGACTACAGTGACTCGCCATTTGTATTGTCCGACGGTGACACGCGCAGTAAACGAATCATAGCAGCAATCCCCTACTGACGCCCCATTTCAACTACATCAATTTATGACTTCCAGGTCTGGGGTACCCTGGAGCTATAAATCCAGGCCCACAACAATCCATACTCAATTTGATTTCAGGGTGTTCTTTCTCATTCCGCCCCCCATTTGTCATTGCGTGTTGAACTCATGATCCAACTGAGGCTAGTTGGAGTCCCACTACTTGCCTTTCTCCTTTCTTTCTTCCCTCCCTGAAATCAATAGAGCTCATTTTTCCTCCCCCAACCCTAAAGACATCACTGTCACTGGAAAAATGATGAGGGAATTGCGCTCACACATAGTAATGCATTTCATTTTCATCAAGTTAACAGTAATTTGTCGGTCACATTCACTTATCATCAAATGCAGGGAAATCGTAGCAAATAAAAGGCATGTTTCGTGTTTACAGCTCGACTCTCACACAAACACATCCCCTCGGAGACCCATCTCATTCTGCATGTGTTGCTCCGCCCCGGCCATAAAGCGGAGCGAGGAATGATTTTGTCATTAAATCCATCACTCAGAGTTGATTGAAGCAGTGTTCATTCCATTGTTTGCCTTGTGAAGGAGGGAAACCATTAGTCCCAGAGCGATACTTTGGGCAGGCGTCGTCAATAAGCAAAGCTGCCAGTGGGAGTAATTATTGCTGCACGAAACTGTCGGTGCTGGAAGGTAATAAGATCTCACATGGTCTCATTATCTCCAGTGACACTGATTAGCAGGATTTCACACCTAAATATTGGGGAGATAAAGCAGCACAAATGTGACGGAACTGGACTTCCAGAGCTGTTCTGAATGACGTCTCGCTGTCTGCTGTTTGGAAGTGCACACGGTTCTGAAGCCTAACCGCTATGGATTTTTGCTGCAGAATTTGTTTGGAAAATGATGTATTTGAAAGAAAGATCCAACTGAGAACAATACCCCCACTCTACATGCCTTTAAAAACAAGTGTAGTGTACCATTATGTGCAGACAGGATGCATGAAAACATCAACAAAAATGGCTTTCCTCAGGGTGTAGCTCAGGCGGTAGGTTGGTGGTTCAACTCCTGGCTTCCCCCTAGTCTGCTTGCTAAAGTCTTTTTTTCCCTTTCTCATATATTAGGATTGGGCTTAGGGGACCACCTGTGATGACTCGTTGCCCTGAGTAGGCTGTGTTTTTAAATGTTTCTGAATGAATGGGCTAAAAGTTAAGCTGGCCTTTAAGTTCCAGACTAAGTGCAGTTCCTCACAATGCCTCTAATTTTCAAATGACTGTCAGTCACTGTGGATTTCTTAAAATCTACTTCACAGTTTTACAAAAAGCCTGTTTACACTGGTTTACTTGTTTTTATAACTTATACTGGTGTTATACTGGTAAGGTGCATGACTGCTGTGATTGCCAGGATCTGCTAGGTCCAGCTGGTTTATCTGCTAGGTTCATCCTAGATAAACCAGCTGGACCTCTTAACTGTGTTTTTACTGCTGTAACTATCTTACTTGCTGTGTGCACTATCTCATCAAAGAAGACTGTGTTTTAAATGTTTCTGAATGATTTTTGTTTTTGGTGTACTTGCTTGGGACTAATTAACAGGATTAGTTTTTAACTTCGTTGTCCCTTCTGTTCCCAAAACATCCAAGATGTTGTAGTCACGCTAACAACAAATGCAGAATTTAGAAGCACTTTTCATATTTGCTTAAGGCCAGCACAGCTAGCTGCTTCATTTACACATGTAAGTTTCTGCTTCTGAATTTAACTACACATCAAAGGAGCATGTCATGTCATGAATCCTTAATGTCTAAACCAATCAAACAGTATGACTCTCGTGGATTGGCTCTGGAATAATCTGCTCACATCACTACGACTGTTATCTCAGATATTTTACATATTTGCTTCCAAGCTTGGCCTTCCAAATATGTATAAATGAAAATTTGAGAAAGTCAAGAAGTTGACTGAAAAGTTGAGATGTCAATCTCCTTAAAATGATAATTTCATCTGTCACTGACGACAGCATGTGTACACCACAGCCTGCTGGCAATCTTTCAAAAATGTTATACTGAGAAGTACAATTTTTCTAATTGCCAGATGGAGTTATATACATTCAAAATTGTTTGCCTTATACTAATCACCATGACAGAAATGCCAGTGAATCATGAAAAGATGGTGACAACTCCTGTGCAAGTTCAGTATGGATCAGATACATAATTAGAACATATGTTTGGTCTGAAACACCATTTAAGTGTGTGATATGTGTCTAAGTAGCATCCACAAGAGGGTATTGCATTTCAACATTGCATTGCAGCAGCTGAATATTACTGTAGCTGTTGAAAGTGTAAGGGCATAAATACATCTGGCTGTCTTCTGTCACGGTGCGTTTGTCCAGCAGGTGATGCTACTGCACCTGTAACTGCAGCCTGTTATTAAAAGAACCATCAATGAAAACATTTTGTCAGTAATATGGGGAAAAAAACTTCTACACAGTGCCCTTTAAATCATTGCATTATGTTTATGTAGCTCCTGTTTGTGCAGTTTTAAGGTTATGTAGACCCATGGGTCAGATGCATCTATAATGAGCAGAGAAGTGAGAGAGATGTTGTACTGTGCAGCGCTACAGGCAATGATATTGATCCAGAGACATTTACTGTAGCATCCTTACAGGCCATAAAGTGTCAAGATGCCTCCTCATATCTCAGCTAAGTGGTTAGAAAGCAGACAAGAAAAAAGGAAGGAAAAAATACACAAAATCTATTCGTTTTCACCTCGATGAGACCCATTTCCTCCATCTTTCCTCAAGGTGACCAACCTCTGCTGTGGGATAATAGCAAGTCGGCTTCCAAAAGTGATTCAGACAATACCTACCAATTTTGTGTCATTGCTGGTGAACACACTTCACCTGACACATTCATATCATTTCTCAGCTGGGCTGGGCTGTAACTATAGAGGTCAGTGAAACCTGAAACTAGATATATCTGTGGGGGGTGACAGGCTGTCAAGAAAGAGCTGGGCAGATGCAAAGTGGGAGGATAAGAGAAGAAAATGATGTGGTTAAAGCGAGTGTTCAACATTTGGAGGAAAAATACTTATTCTCACGTATAGAGTGCTCCACAATATAAGGCATCTGATAGCAGGGATCACGAGAAAGTATAGTATTAGTGCTTTTAATAAATTGTCAGATAATTTGCTGGGACAAAAAATTCTTGCTTCTTGAATGAAGAAATATTAATGGTTATGCAATGGTGCAGAATTTCACTAACCAAAACAGGAAGCACTGTGTTCTTATACAGGACGTACCAAACCACGAACACGGTGGAGAGCTGCAGCAGCTGCTCTGAATGTCAGGATACAGGAAAGCAGCTACGCTCCAAACTTTAGTAGTAACCATAGAAGTGAATACTGCAATCTCCACTGTACAGCTGCTAGAAAGGTGAAATATTTTCCCTAATAAAATGAAATAATGGTGCTTTACAAAACTTTTTATGATCACCAACAGTCCATTTTTCCAGTGTCGCATGTTTTAGACGGTGCACACTCATCTCACGGTGCCTCTTTCTATTTAATTCAATTCAATTTTATATATACAGCATCAAACCACATTAACAGTCACCTCAAGTTGCCTTACACTGTAAGGTAGACCCTACAATAACATACAGAGAGCAACCCAACAATCAGATGACACACTATGGGCAAGCACAGGCGACAGTGGGAAAGAAAAACTCCCCTTCCCATCGGTTGAGAAGTCATTCAGTGTGTAACACTTAGACACTGAGTTACAACCAGTTTCATTAAATTGTCCAGCTTTGATCATTTTGGTGAAAATGTCTGCAGTTGGAAATCAGCATTATTTGTGTTTTTAGATCTTTCAATTATGATTTTAGGTGATCCAATAGATTAATATGATCCCATCGGCCATGTCTGGACTTTAAGGTTAAAGTCACTCTTTGCATTTCCTACGCAGTAAGGACAGCTGAAATGGAAAAACAGCTAAGTTGGCTATTATCCCGAAATAGAGAAAACGTTTTGAAACTTCCCAGAAGTGGCCAGCCTACAAAATAGAATACTAATAGAGCGCATGAACGACTCACCCAGGAGGTCACAACAGAACCCAGAACAACATCTAAAGGACTCAGTTAAGGTCAGAGTTCATAATTCAGCAATAAGAGAGAGACCGAGCAAAGATGGCATCCATGCAAGAGTTCTGAGGAGAAAACTACTGCTGACCAAGAGAAACTCTATCTATCTATCTATCTATCTATCTATCTATCTATCTATCTATCTATCTATCTATCTATCTATCTATCTATCTATCTATCTATCTATCTATCTATCTATCTATCTATCTATCTATCTAGATTTTATTTAAGCCAGCTTCCTGTGCTTTGTTGGAGACACAATTCCCAAGCCTATTATTTATCCCCATACAGGAATTCCAAGAAGGCAAAAGAGAACAGATCAGAATATCACCTTCAAATTTACTCAGCTGACTTCGTGCGTTGTTAATAAAGTGCAGTTTCCTACATGGAACAGCTACTATATCTCCTTCAAATCCTTAGGGAGAGAGAACAGGCAAGTCTTGCTCAATGCATATGAAAATGTAAAAAAACAACAACAAAAAACACCCAAACTGAAGCATATAATACTGATTTGGTCTTACAGAGGTAATGGTGATAATGGCTAGAATGGTGATGGATGCACATAAATCACAAGTTTTACTAATGTTGACAAAATAGAAATTAATTCTCTGAGAAGTCGTCAGGATGGAGGAGATTGAGTGTCTTACCAAAAACTGTTGGATGGAAAAGATAAAGGCAGATTTAGCACAGGGGTTTAAAAATATGAAGTAATCTCCCTGTAATCCCAAGAGATCCCTACATGCAAAGAAATAGTAATCCCACATAATGATAGATGATCTTTACAAAGGTCCACTCTATCATGCAAAAGAAAGCCTGTGAAAGAAAGGTGAAAGAGGATATACAGACATAAACCCATGCAGGCTTTACGTCTGGACTCTCAAGTAAGTCATCATGACTTTCGCCCTCCAGCTAAATGTGCTGCATTGGCAAAACCACAGAACGTGCTGAGTGAGAGATATTTGGTCTTGATATCTTCTGAATCCATTTCATTTTTTAACAACAGATTAACCTTGATCCTGTGTATCTCGGGATTATCCACTCAGTGACAAGTACATATGGTGTGCTTTTCTGAAATGCATCCAAATCCACCATCATAGCTGCATGCATTTGTACAGTCCCCTCCTCTTCAAGATCGCACTGCTGGCACTCTTTAGAATCGACAGCATCTTCTTCAGATGTCAGGGGCCTTTGTGGTCCTCGTCTGAACATCACACAACTACACCGAGGCAGAATCAGACGCTTTACGTGCACAGCATTTGTCCTCCACTTGTTTACCTTTGCTTCTTCTGCAGCCTCAGCCTGCTTCTTCTCAGGTGGTAAGAGAAACTGAAAGGTGAAGGAGTTTTGGAAAGTTTAAGCCCTGCAGGCCAGCCTCAGGCTACAGGCCCCGGTGAAGAGTGCAGACTGAAAAAGACATTTTAAGTTGCATAATTGAGGGTTATTTAATAATAGACAGTATAGAATAGACTATAGGGGAATTATTCATGCAAAGACAACATAGTCAGAGGATTGAAAAGATACAACAGATCTAATGTTGATGAGTCTGACGTTTCTGGAGAGAGTTTTTGCTCACTGCTGTATAATAAGAGTTTGTTTTTCGCTGAGGTTTTCATTTGACGCTGCCTGGGATTACAGAAGAAAGTATACCTGACACCTGAAATGACAAATCTGCAACATCTTAGCTGGTGGGGATGAGGTGGGGAAAGAGTGAGGCAGTGAGGATGAATATTTCAAAAAGCCAAACTCTGTCTTTCCACAGGAGAAGAAAACAGTGAAGCAAAGAGGATACTGATGGAATGAAAGCCTTAGCGTCTTAACATCCACCTCTGAGTGGAGGTAGGATTAGGGTTGTTTAGTCATTATACATATACACTACAGAAGAGGACAAAATACTGTAACTAAACCAAGAATAAAACGTTCGTCTGGTCCAATAACAAAGCCAAAGACTCATAAATCTCATAAGAAGAATATTGTGAGTTGGAATCATTGGCTTCCTCCTATGTGTAGACGTGAATGGAAGGTAGATACTGAACTTTACAGGGGATTTCCTTGACTTTCAGACAGTGGGGGACACAGAGTCATCTGGTGGAGCGTTATTCCCAGAATCCGATCTTTAAGTCTGACGTCATTAGTAGAGATGGACCGATCCGATATTACGTATCGGTATCGGTCCGATACTGACCTAAATTACTGGATCGGATATCGGAGAAAAATAAAAAATGTAATCCGATCCATTAAATATCACGAAAGCACCTCACAAAACTTGCAACAGGCCGTAACTCACCTCAGAACGTTAGCACTCGGAGCAGTATGCATCACGTGATAGAGCAGCTGTGGCATGCGGGACCTGTCGGTGGTCTGGATAGCATTTGGAGCTTCGCTAGCAACCCGGCATTTCATCTCCGACAAAGTTATCCCGAGAGAAGTAAAGCAAGTGTGTAAGTCCATCTCTGAATGTTTGTAAAGCATTCCTGCGTTAAGCTTAACAAACGACTGCCTCTTCTTGCTGCTACTTCAATCATGAAACTGCTTAAGATCAGCTGATCGGCTTTTCTGTCGCGAGTCCGTGTCTCTTGTTTGCTTTTGGCCCACTTTGCACCAGAAAGAGGAAACCAGCGGCTGAACAACAGCAGCACGTTTAAGCTCTATAAGCTGTTGTTAGAATTTATTTAATATTACTTTCTACTCGAGGATCTTTTTCTACGTAGCTGACGGCTGGTAACTGTGCAGGGGCGGATCTAGCAAAGTTTAGCCAGGGGGGCCGATAGGGCATTAACAGGGAAAAGGGGGCACAAAGACATACTTTTCTTTCTTATTCTCATTTAAAATGTCTAGCTTTTAATAAATAATTATCTGACAGCCAAAGTTTTAATTTGATGCAAAATGAATAGAAGTCCATTACTGTATATAGTAACTATTAAGTCTAATATATATATATATATACCCTAGTAAACTATAGTACTTTTTCCTTTGGGAAGGTACCATCTGTGCAGTCTGCAATTTTGTTGAAGAAAGATGTTGAATCTATTTAATATTTCTTGAAAAATAATTGATTTCTGTGCATTTTTTTTTCACACTGCATCAAATTAAGGTTGATTACGTCGATTAAGCATCATGAGGTGGAGTGTGAGGGGTGGTTCCCTATTTTTTATTTTTTTATTTTTGTTGTTGCTGGGAGTTGGAACCCTATTAGTTAGGTTGCTTAATATTTATGCTAAGTACTCTTTAAAATACCAGAATAGGGAGGATGGTGTAGGTTTAAGTTTATTAGATTGATCAGTATTGCTGAACTATGAAATATTTTTTTTGGATACAGGTATAACAGAATAGCTTTAGTGTAGTTGTTGTTTTAAACTTGAGTATGAACTTATACAAAATGCAGCAAGATATTTAAAAAACAGTTTTGTTGATTAAAAAACACTATATCGGATTCATATCGGTATCGGCAGATATCCAAATTTATGATATCGGTATCGGTATCGGACATAAAAAAGTGGTATCGTGCCATCTCTAGTCATTAGTCGTGTCTGGGCCCAAACTCCGCCGCAGGTCCCAAAGTCACACGATCACTGCGGCGTCACTGAGAGTGAAAAACTGTTTAAATCGTTTCATCTGTAATAAAATGATCAGTGTGGCTGCTTTACCAGGTGTAACAATTAAGTTTAACATCCAGGCATCCATGAAAACAGAATTAATGAAATTTAATGGAGTTAGAAGTTAGCAGGAAGTTAGCTTGCTAGTTTCCATCTAAATATATCACGTTCTGACTGAGAGATTTCCGAAACAAATTAACACGCACAGCTCTGTTATCACTTCCAACATAAATGAAGACAGGAGAGTAAACAGCAGTGACGTTTGTAGGGTTACTGAAGTTGGGCTAGCTGGTATATAATGATGTGCTACGTTAGGGTGACCAACCGTCCTTTTTTCCCTGGACATGTCCACTTATCACGTTCTGTCCGGGGCATCCGGGGGGATTTTCGAGATTGATGAAAATGTCCGGGTTTTCCTATAGTCCGACAGAGGACCCATGTATTTGAAGTCACCCAAAGTTGCATTATTGTATTATTAAAGCTCTTCATGACTGAGCCAAGTGTCCTCTTTTTGGAAAAACAAAATATGGTCACCCTATGCTACGTGATCGCTAACAACAAAACTATCCTAACATAATATAAACATTGATGCTGGAGGATGAACGCTAACTTTTTCCACTCAGTAAAAGCTAACGTGAGGGTTTCCGATGTTCAGGAACAAATGCAATCGCATGGCAGGATGCTGTAAACGGACCAAACTTCAGTCAGGAGAACAACTGAGATAATCCATCCACAATACGAGGTTAGTCATTAATATGCGCAGAGTACGCAGAGTAGTTTGGGCCCGGAAGCAGGATTCATCACGTCATCACTTAAAGACCGGATTGCTCATATTTTTGACCATAAAGTTAAGCTTGTAAAGGTAGCTGGTGCGCTCTGCGAGTCCCGTAGCCTCAATCGGACTCATGCAGCTTGGGATGTCAGCAGTGGCAAAATAGGCAGACAAATTACATCCATTCACATGCTCACCTATAAAAATGTTTACTTCGCCTAAAAAGGCTCTCTTTCCATCACATTTGCACGTGATTTTGGGCTTTCACTGCTGAATAAAAGTCATGTGCTTATAACACCAGACAAAATGACAGCTGTCATTAACTGTCCATCCATGTACTGAAATGCATAAAAAAAGTGCTGAAATTATATATTATTAAAGAGTATATGTGGCTTTCAGGGGTCATTAAGACTAAAAACAGGCTGTATGTTTCCACACTGACTGCATGTGTGAGGAACTAATACATATGTGCCATAATGAGCATAACAACATTACAATATTGTAGCAAGTAGAGAGCACTACTTCATGGAGCCTTTGCTCCAAAAGTGGCTGATGATAACAGTGGTTTTTAGGCTGTCACTTTTTTGATGTCGTGTTAGCATTGTGCAAAGCATTGTGCAACTTCAGAGCACCAGTCCTTGATATTTTCTTTTTTTGCTTCCATAAATGCTTTTTTCCCACCTCCATCTGACACTTGGTCTTGATGGGCACAAGTAAGAAAAGGGGAGTGAATTGAGATGGATGGACGGACAGATGGAGGAGGACGGGCGTAAGAGCTGCCTGGGTTTTAGTTACTCTCCCTGGGTGGTTATGTCTGCAGGATGCAATAATAGGACACGGTACACAAATTTGCTCATCTCTATTTATGCTTCACTCCCGTAATCTGTGAAAATGTAGTTGTACATATGCAGGTAAATAATTAAGCATCAAAGTCTAATTCAAAGTTAATTACCAGATTAGCAGATGAAGGTCATCCTCCGAAGATTTCACTTGCCTTATAGTTTCATTAAGAGCAAGGAAGGGGAGCAACTGGGATCCATCAATTCTAAACATGTAGCCTCCCCTGCTAATACAGTTAATTGGCAATTTGATTAAATTTCAGAATTGAATTGCGCAGTTGGCTATTCACCCTTTTAATTTTACAGAGATATAGTTTTCTCTCTCCGGACTATGAGGGAGAAGTCTATTAATAAAAAGTAATATGATTCTGAGCTAATTTTTAAAGCTGCTGAGCCGTTTAATCACTAGCAGATGTGGATTCTTGATAAAGATAGTGGAGACAAAAGATTTTACCAGGGATTACTTTAAAATGCCAGCTTCACTATGATGTTGGCCTGAAACTAAGCAGTTTGCAGAGTTGGCAGAAATCTTTGCAAGAAGAATCAAACAGAAATATTGGGTCAAACGCAGATGATTTTTAAACATGAAGCTTCAGTCAATCTCAGTGGGGACATCCAGCAAAGAGGGAAGGATAGACCACTTCATGAATTTAAAAGGAGGGGAAAAATATGCAAACGTAAAGCTGTGTTAGTCTGTTAATCCCAGGCTTCATTCTGCCTTCCTGGAAGCCAGCACAGTGCACAGCGACCTGCTGAAATTGCTGGTGCAGGTGGGTTTTCTGAATTAAAAAAAAAAATTCTTATATTCTATGTGCCTACATTACAGACTTGAAAAATATACGGACAACAGCGTGCTGCAGAGTCAGAAAACAGGAGCGCGAGAGAGGAGGAAATACACCATGTGAGGTGAATTAATGAGGAGCAGGTGATGAAAGGGTTACAGGGAAATCATGAACAGAGAAAGTCCAACAAAGAACAGTCAGGAGTCAGTTTTAATTGAAAGGAGAACTCATCTCATTTGGGTAGAAGTGGTGCTGGCAGCTTTGATGTTGGGTATCAAACTGTCAAGATTACATTTTAATGGCGACCAGGAGGACAAAGAATGAATAACAGAAATAAAAGAGGACGGTTTGTTCAACAGAGTCGACGTTATGCAAGATTTGCAACAGAGCAGAGATCAATGGTGATGCATTTTTCATTATCCAACAGTTGGAAGATGTCAGAAACTACTGTGAAGCTGAAGTTGCAGAGTACTAACATTAAAAGTAAAACTTTTTTTAAGGTCGGGCGATGCTCTCAGAGTAGAACTGTCTTCTTTGCTATCAATAATTGTAGCAGCTTAGAAAATACATCGCTTCAAGGTGCTTTATATTGTAAGGCAGACACAACAATGATACATACAGAGAAAAACCCAACAATCATGTGACAGTGGGAAGGAAAAACTCCCTTTTAACAGGAAGAAACCTCAGGCAGAACCAGGCTGAGGGAGGGGCGGGGCCATCTGCTGTGACTGGAATAAATATGAACAGTAATGTGGATCACGTTCGTAGACTAAAACAGGACATATTAATCATGTGTTGAGTTAAGCTTTGGCCACTTTTCTCCTGCACAGAAAAAGTCAGAAAGGAAGTAGGTATAACACAAAGCACTAAATGACAGCATTTCATATTAGACAGCTTGTTGCTACACGTCAGAGTGGAGACACTGTGTTAGTTACATAAATTACAACCTAAACTTTTTCTTTTGAAATGTTCTTATATACTTGAGACTTCTGGTCAATATGAAAGTTCATCTGTGCATTTAAACCATTTACAAATGAACATGAACATCCCTGTAGACTAAAGTATTCTATATTCAAATGTGAGGGAATCTGTCCGACAGCTAAAGTTTGGCTGAAATTGGCTCATATTGTAACGGTTTGTCCAAGAACTTCCTTATTTATATCCTTTTTTTATTTTATATTTTTGTGGTGCCAGCCAGAGGGCTCTTTGTGAAAGGAAAAAACTTAGCTACTAGGTGAGTCTCAGAAAAACAGCATTGACTAAACAGCGCTCAGGTGTCCCTTTGACCTTTTCAAATTCAAAGTTATTTTTTGGATCTTCAGTGTGTGTTAGACAAATTAAGGCAGGTCAAGCTCATTTATTCCAGACATAATTAAGTTTATTAAGATCACAGTGTATCAGCAGAAAGCATCCAGGTGGATCCAGAAAAAACAAAGGTATGAAGGATTTCATAGCACCTACTAGTCTCAAGGCTGTTCAGAGGTTCTTGGGAATAGTAGAATTTCCCCTTGAATCGCTGAATGCTTTAAACTGAAAAGGAGCCAAATTCCATTGGACCACAGAATGTAAGCATTCCTTTGAGACACTTAAACAACATCTGATATCCCCTCCCATCTTAGGCCATCCCAACCTTGACCTATCCTCTGTTGTGTACACAGACCAGTTTGACTTGGAGCTGTGCTTGTTCAACAAAGTGCATTAGGCACAGAAGAAGTGTTCGCCTACATCAGCAGAATCCTGAACAAAGCAGAGAGAAATTATTCCTCTACAATATAATGGGACAATATTCCAAAGCACAGCAACACATCTAAAACCGAATGGCTAAAAAAGAATCAAGGTATTGCAGTGGCTCAGTGAAAGTCCAGATGTTAACCTGACTAAAATGTTGTGGTGGTAGCTTAAAAAAGCTGCGCACAAAATCGAAATGAACTCAAATACAGAAGCAAAGAAGAGTTTGTCAAAAATTCCTCCACAAAGACGTGAGAGACTGATAAAGTCGTACTGAAAATAAATCAGTTACTGCTGCTACAAGTAGTTCTACCAGCTGCTGACTCATGGAGTTTACTTCATTTTTCACAGCAAGTCCTATGAAAACTTTAATTTTCATGTCCAACATGCCACACAACACAAAAGCATAGCTGAAAGCCCTGAAACATTTTCACGAGTCATTAGACAGGAAAGAAATTTGCATTTCACAGATTATCCTTGATTCTGAGTCTCTCTAATACATCCAGAATAACTAGAGCATTATCTGATATTGTGCTGTGTTCCAACATACTCGATATCATGAGTCTGACAAAGAAACTTACTTAAAGTCTGTGTTTAACCTGCTCATCCATGAGAATCAGCTCCTCGTTTCCCCTCAGAGCTATGATATGAACACTAAGGTGAATGGTCACTTTGAAACACATTCTTATATGACTGAATAGGATATTTTATAAACTATGCCATTCACTGTTATCACTTCTTTTCTACTTGTGAGTGATGTGTGCATAAATGTTGCTAGGCAGGTCTTGTAACAAACTTCTGTAACAAACAGAAACTCAGTGGTCACTCACCAAGAGCTTCAGCCATTGTTGAATTAACCATTTCAATAAATAGAGATCATTAGAAGGATTCCATGATTTATTAATATGCAGAATTTAATTAAGGTATTTGGTGATTAGACTTCTATGGCCCATCGCAGCAGAATGTAATCCCAGCGGTGATCGGGATTAGGCCACGACCACCCCAGGAGTCTAGACGCTTGTAGCGGACATGAAAATGGAGACATAGCTGGAGCCTGAGTAACCTGGGGGAGGCTGAGATGGGAGGAGGTGAATCGTATGAAGGTGCCTACAACGAGCAGTGAGACTTAAAGTACGTGGAGTGGAGGCTGATTGGACTGAAGAAGGCGGACGGAAACATGATTGGATTAGACGAGTGACGTCGCAATGAGCTTGACAGTGTGTTGAAGTGGAAGTGATTAGATTATCCACCAAACACCTGGGAAGCAGACAGATGTGTGACTACAGATGTTTCTTATTGAACCTACACACAAGCTTCATTTTATTTATTGCCTCTTTTCCCAAAAACATGACTAACAATAGGTAGGAATCGTAAACTTATGAAAGAATCATGCAAGCAGCTTCTTTAGGACCAGTCGTGCTCATTTAGCATGACTACAGTAAGACCTTTGAACAAGCTGAACCCTACATTTAGTGCTGCTAGCTTTTTCAATGCAAATGTTAAATGTCAGGAAAAAAATCTCTGCAGCCTATCATTTTAAGAGAGGAGCATTTTAACACCAACTATGTTGTTGCTACACTTACAACTGATTCTAGACTGATAAACTCTCTGTAAACTGTATATCGATTGAGACCTGTGGAGTCTGTGCACCTGATGTGCACTGCAGATGAATCAGCCCGAAGCTCTACTTTGGGTTTCTTCAGCCATTTGATAACAGTCAAGAACAACCAGATAGGTTTTTACTAAAGGCTTCGACAGTTCAGAGACCAGAACATTGAGCTTCTAGTAAGTCTTCAAATTCTGACATGATAGAAGCAACGGGGAGGTTCCTTTACTTATTTCTCTTTTTTAAAATTGCATTTAAAAAAAAATTAAATAATAAATGACTTTAGTAATATCTAATAAATGAAACAATTAAAGATATTTCATTCCACGATTCTTATTGAAGCACGAAATTCTTTATCTGATGTGCGTGACTCTTCTGAGCCTCCACAGACAGCCACACAGTTGGGAGCATTTAAAATTCAGATTTACTGAACCTGCAGCATGATCTGTTGCAATGATCTGAATAAATCTGGTGTGAGTGCACCACCTCCCCCCCACAGTGATATATTGGTACATTGATCTGGAATATGACTTCGTTTCCTTGTCTGTCTTTTTTCTCTGCACATGCACACTGACTGTCAAGAGACAAGAGATTCAGGTAAGCTCCACAATTTACACATTTCACTATTCAAACAGCACCTGTTCAGTAATGATAGATCAACACTGCGCGGGGAATGAGAGAGCATATTTAATTGGATGTTTACATGAGGAATAACTTCAACCATATGGATTAGATTATTGGACCATATGCACGTCGACGCTTCATCTGGACTCCTCAGTTGCTGAAGTATTTCCAAAAGAACTCATAAAACTGTGCAGAGAAGAAATAAAAGCTGCTTCAAATCCCATAAAGACCATCACATATCTCCTTCAAAAACAATGGTGAAAACAGGGACATAAAACACATATTGTTAAAAAGCCTGCCAAATAGTTGCCTGAAGACCTTTAACAAACACAAACTGAGTTATAGCACATTTAGACTTTTAGTGAACTCTGCTCGGAGGCTATTTATTGCTATGTGGGTGGATGATTTGTAGGAATTCAGCCATTGCTGGACTCACCTGCAAGTTTCTTGGTCCCTGCTAAAACACACTTAAACAAAAATTTATTATGTGTCTTATCCAGTTTTGCAGCATTTTGTGAGTGTGAAACTACCCTTAGTTCATGGGCCAGATGCTACCCTATTTATTGTCAAATGCATGATACCTTTTATCCATAAAATAATAAATGTTTTCCCCTTTCTTTAGATTTAGTTATAATTGCATTCCGATGATGTTCACTTGAGCGATTGCCTGGATTTAAAAAAAGTGAAACCACAAGCCCGCACACCTCTCATCTGACAAATGACTAGACAACAGAAGGCATTATTTCTTGTTAAGATATTCTCCTCTTTTAATAAGTGGCTATTTAGTTTACAAAAGAAATGATGAACAGCCTCATTTCAACAGTATATCACAGTTTTTCACATAAATTAGGTCTACTATCAATTATATGTATATTACACCCAAACCTTCACATTTAACTATTTTCACAGCTTTTCAATTCAAAACAACTAGTCTAGATATAGAAATGCTAGAATTTTGCAAAGCTTGATGCCATTTTGATCTGTAATTAAAGCTTAAATTCTGATTTTCTTATAGTACTAAAGCATAAAATTATTGCACCAGTCTGTCTTTTTAAAAGCATGCTTATATTGCATCATTTCTTATATCCATATGTATCACTGATGGCTGTACACACCCAGTGCTTTATGTCTCTTCTGACCTCCGTACACAGATTTTCAGATTCCGATTCCTTTATTGGTATTCAGTCAATACATCAAGAATCAATTGAAGAAAAATTACAAGCAAAATTCTCATATACACACACAAAAGAAATCACAGTTCATACTGAACCAGGTTAAAAGCGTAGGTTGCAAATGGCTATTAAACAATGAACAATAAAATGAAATAACTGATGATGATTTCAACCCAAAATTTTAAATTTGGGTCCATCACTCCAAAACACTTGTTTCAGTGCAGTTCTTGTGTGATGCGTCATTCCTCAGCCTTTTCTTCCCGTTCACCGTCCTTAAGAATTAAGACCAAGGATAGTTGAGGAGCGAGGATCTCTGGGGAATTGGTGTTGGCGGATCAATTTTTCATTCCCTAAAGGCCTTTAGGAGAAGTGAGATACATGAGCTTAATGAGCTAAATGAGCTTAATAGCTAAAAATCACTAAAATTGTGCTTTAAACTTATGTCAGATTTGACTGCTGTTCCTCTGTCGTGCTGTCCGTATGAGCAGCCCCCATGCACATTACACATTTCATCTACTGACTGAATATAAAAAGAATGATTCAACGCTTTAAGCCATCGACGTCATTGAAATTAGATTTTTGCCAGCTGCGAGTCCTGATTTGCATTTACCAGGAATAAAAGCATGAAATGGTGGGAATTTGTGCGTTATTATCAAACATCTGGTCACATTGCATGTATTTATCACGTAAGAAGACCACAGCGCAAAGAACAAACTGATGATTCCAAAAATCACCGGCCGTCAACATGTCATGTTGGTGAAGGGTAACCCTCCTGATTCGCCTGTACTTGTGCAAGCTCGCTGAATCATAAACATTCTTCTTTTGTCAGTTCATAGACTCTGGGCCCAACGAGAACACATTACAAGTCCTGTGCTTCCACCTGAACCCTGGCTTTGATTACAGAAAAGAGCAGGTGTGAATTAAGCGGGTGAAACAGGACAGCTTCCTGTGAATAAATGCATTTTGATTATGAGCAAACATTGGCCTCCTTTGGCCCTCATTATGCAAATCAGGAATTGTATTTTAGGGTAAGGGAAGGGACGGAGGGCGAGGGTGATTTGTTTGCAAGAGGATTTTGTGCAGCCTGGCAGTCATATGCTGTTGATTAACGGACTAATGGACAGGCAGCAGAGTGGGGTGAAGTAATTTCATACCAATCACTATTCATTACTTAATGAGAGATGATGACTCGGGGCACTCTCCGAGCTCAAATGGCAGTGAAAGGCAAAGTTGATGAATCGTAATAAAAAAATCATATCATTATTTACCTCTTTAAATTCACCGGGGCCAAGGAACATAATTAAGAGGCACACGGGAGAGCGATGGAACAGTTTTCTCACAGAAAGATAATCATTTATCATGACCTAATAGGATTTTTGTTTACAGCCGGGGCCATCACAACAGCTGCAGCCTTTACCTGTTGAACCAAAGCATAATCGAATCAAATAAGCCAATAAATCGACCATATATTTTACGTTTCTGTAATGCGCACAATCCCACTGAGTAAGTGAACCAGAAAGATAAATATTATTTAATGATTTTAATTGACTACATTTTACAGAATTTTATTTTAATGGGATGTTCTTTCTGGGGTCTGGGCACTGAGAAAACAATGACACATGACAATATATTTATTTGAGCAACAGAAATGAACACTTTTGTCTTTAGCAAATGGAGGCAACTGTTTATAAATGAAGCACATGAATTATATGAACAGGGCTTTATATAATGAAGGCACTGTTAGTCATGCAATGGTAGCTGAGCATTGCAAAATCCGTCTACCATCTCACTACATTTTGTACCATACAAGGCAATAAAAATGCTCAGTTCACTGCTTATTAGTCAGCGTACTGTTGCTGATGTGTAACATGAATTCAATTCAATGTTATTTATACAGCATCAAATCACAACAACAGTCGCCTCCAGATGATTTATACTGTAAGGCAGACCCTACAATAATACATACAGAGGAAAAACCCAACAATCATATGACCCCCTGTGAGCACTTTGGTGAGAGTGGGAAGGAAAAACTCCCTTTTAACAGGAAGAAACCTCCAGCAGAACCAGGCTCAGGGAGGGGCACCAAATTATAAAACGCTATTGAAAAACCCTCTTAACATTCACCAGGTTATTGGTGACAAATTACCGTAATTGTCGGGCTATAAGCCGCTACTTTTTGCACAAGCTTTGAACCCTGCGGCTTTTAGTCAGGTGCGGCTTTTCTATGGATTGTCCATGATTTTTGTCATATCGTAAGACGATTTGTTTTGTTTGTTCCGCTGTTGTACGGCACTACGTTGCCTGGCGGAAGGGCATGTGATCAGACACACAGTGGTCGTGTCCAAATTCATGGGCTGCATCCTCCTCAGGACCAGGCCTTCGCGGTCTACGTGGGCCGGGTCCTCAGAAGGTCGGGTAGGCCGGAAGTAAACGGCCGTGAAATTGGACGGTCTAGCCTTCTGATTAGCGTCACCGCTGTCTCGGTGGAGTTTAATAAACTCAGCCGTCTGCTCCTTGCTATCTAAAATATAACGGGACACTGGCGTAAATTCTCGACTGTCTCATACTTCTGTTTAATCAGTTTTCTGTTTGACGTTTAGTCAGCTGTGTAAAAACCAAGGAGGAACCCACCCGGGGGATTAATAAAGTTTTATTTTATCTAATCTACTAACTTTAATCTCAGCCAAACCGATTTACTCACGAACAAACAAAACACTGAAAAAAGCCCAACAATAACATTTTTAGGTTGTCTAAGTGACTTATATATTACGTTTAACCCGAGCAGCGAAAGTCCGCGGTGATCTGAAAATGATGTGCCGGGAGTTGTGTCGTTCTCGGCCGCATCAGTAACCCTCGAGCTCCCGGCTAGCTATCGAGCTGGTGGGTAGCAGACGCCTCCAAAAACGTCGAAGCACTTTTGCAAATATGCAATATCTTGATAAACTGAGCAGATATTTGATGTTTACATAACTACTTTATCGCCTGAAAATATGTTAAAAGTTTATTTTGTGACCCAGAAAGATTAGTATGAGTAATTTTAGAACTTAGTAGCGGCCGCCATTGTTGGAAACTGGAGTTTGGCTGGGCCGCGCTATGAATTCTGGGATATGGTAGGCCACGAAGGACACACCCGACCCATCCTTCAAATTCGGGGAAAAGGAGGACGCATTTGTCGGCTGCATTCGGAGGAGTCTACGAATTTGGACAGCCTTCGGCGCGTCGCTGTGACGTAATCGGTCTACAAATGCGGCCTCAGGAGGATGCAGCCCATGAATTTGGACACGACAAGTATCTGGGTTCAAGAGTGGTATGTTGGTCACGTGTCCATCCGCCAGGCAACATAGTGCCGTACAAGTAGCGCGAAAAACAAACTTCAAAGTAGCGCTACGCGTTCAGCGGGAGTCGTGGATGACGAGCGGCGATAAACTTGCGAAAAGCAAGTTATGCTCAACTCCACCGGTGGAATCTGACAGCGTGGAAAAGTGTGAAAACATCCACGATCACCAACGGATTTTGAAGGGCTGGACTGCTGCATGATGGAGAGGAGGACACCGCCACGGCCCTTCTGAGGGTGTTCGACTCTGACACTGACAACGAGGATTTCTTTGGTTTTGTAAGTGACAACGAAGGAGAGAAGTGGAGAGTGGATGACGAAGCCATCCTGAGCCTGTTCGTGTCCGACACTGGAGAAGAGGACTTTGGTGGTTTTAGTGCGCAGGAAGAAGAGAAAGATGGTGGTGAATGACTGACTTTTCTTCTTGTTGAAGCCGTGTCACTGCACCTGAGCCTAAAAGGTAGTCCGAATCTATTTTTCTGGTGTGCTGTAGGTTATTGTTATGTACTACATTTGTTACTCATTTATGAAACACAGTACATGTTTCGTACTTGTAATTACCGCTACTTGTACATATACCTAAAAAGTTATGCAAATATGTACCCATAACTTGTTTTTCAAAATATTAATAAAAGGGGTGTGTCTCCAAACAGCCATCTCTTTCCTGACAATTCCCTTTGTGCATATTCTCTTACATATGATAAGTCAACATTGAAACACCTGCGGCTTTTAGTCAGGTGCGGCTAATGTATGTACAAAACAGGATTTTCCCCTGATTTTAGCTTGTGCGGCTAATATTCAGGTGCGCTTTGTAGTCCGGGAAATACGGTAATTAGTTATTGGTGACTATTTAAGGTTGAGGTTAGGGGGTCGGAGAAACTGTATATTTGCCCTTTATACTGTATAGTATTTTCACCCATTGGGCAGGACTATGTAGTGTAAAATCGTGGAAAATTAACCTTCTTCTTTCAGCCAGCAGACTGAAGATAGGTCTTCAAAAACACACCACCAACAATACAAAATGGCTAAAAAAAAAGACCCCAAAAGAAGCACATTAATGTCATGGAGTAGCCTAACCAGGCTCCAGACCTCAGAAAGGGAGCTGAAGCTTCAGGTTTCACCCAAAGAAGCCTAAAGGATTTTACAGAGTTCAGGTAAACAGGCCCTCGTGAAATGTGTCCAAATCTGGTGACCAACTACGAGAAGCTTCTTACCACCATGTCACAAATTTCAAAACTTGCTGTTCATATCACTCTTCTGGCTTTTACTGTCATGCCCACAACCTCCCCTTTCCCTCAGCAACCAAATGCCTCATGTTGCCTTCTAATCTTTTGATTGGCTGACGTGGTGCATTTTTCCACCAGAAGGCTTGGTGGTGCTTTCAAGCAGAAAGTTTTAAATCTTCTTAAATCCCATCTTTACTGTTTTTTTCCTGCGCTGAGCTCGACAATAGTTTATTTATCATAAGTCTGGTTTTACCCGACCTATCAAGATAATTGAACAATTTGAGATTCGACACAACTTGAAATGAAGACTCAACCAGAGTGTATGTTGCTATTACATGATCTTAATTGGTCATGTGATCTGGACCTACCAGCAATTTCTTCGACTCTAGAAGGTTAAATGTCCAACCTTTGCAGACAAAACTAAAATTCAAAACAAAACACAGCCACTTTATTGCAAACATAGTTAGTGACAAGCAGCATGAGAGCTAAAGCAAAGAATATTTTCCATAGAATTAAAGCACATGATGGGAGAATAAATATCAAAAGAATAATTTTTTTAAGACACTTTGTGCAAAAAACCCCCCTCAAAAAAAAAAAAACCAGTCGGTTTCCTGATGCACAGTAACTGTATAGATGTAATACAGCAAATGATAAAACAATCATCAAAACAATTATTTTAAAAAATGACAAAAACTAGCATTAGCAGCAGCTCAGAAAAATCAAACAGATGATTGTTCCTGTTTAAACTAAAAGGAAAATAGATACAAAACAAGGCTTACTTTTCTTTATTTCCTTTTATCTCTATCTGTCTTACTCTGTCTGTCTTAGCTCTCTGAAATTACCACGGATCAACATTTGTAATGTATGCTATAACTGATATAACAGCATTTTATAAATACATGTTACAATATTTAAAAAATGGTAAGCACCAAAAAAGGGTTGCCAGTTGTCTACTGTAAAAGGAAGGCAATGAAGAAATGCACTGTATCCAAGGCATGGTGTATTTACTGTTTACATACTGTAAAGAAGATCACAATGAGGTGAGACAATCAAAAGCCTGCTATCTTTTTAGAGAATATTTTTCTAAACTGCTGGGATAGGGGAAGTCCAAAGAAAACAGTAGGAAAACTAAGTTAAGACGGGAAACACAGGCACAAAAGAAGGAAGAACAACTGAGGAGCACAACAGGATGGAACAAAGACAAGAAGAAAGCAGGAATAAAAAGGACTAAAAGCAAACTTATCCATCGTAGACGTTACTGGGAGATGTGAAACAGATCGAGAACAACGGACAAGTGAAAGTAAAGAGGAAGTGAAAACAAAAACAATACACACATCAAGTAAAACATGCATTCATCACAAAACAACAGCATAGAGAAAGCACTAATACAGCGGTCCCCAACTCCCGGGCCTCGGACCGGTACCGGTCCGTGACTCGTTTGGTACCGGCTCAGGTGTGAAAATGTATGGTTTTCCGGGTTTTTATCGGTTTTCAGCTTTATTTTGTTATCGTTTTTATCGTTAATTCGGTTTTCCTTGGTCTTTTCACGTGTGTTATGAATAAATCTTCTTTTTTTCCGGTACCGGTACTAGTTTTATTTTGTTGTATTTATCCACCTTAAAGGCCGGTCCATGAAAATATTGTCGGGCATAAACCGGTCCGTGGCGCAAAAAAGGTCGGGGACCGCTGCACTAATACTGTCATGGTCCTGGGCCGTGTTGGCCCAGTATTCTTAGTTCTCTTGTATTTTTGTATCCAGTTCCCTGTTTAGGTTCTGTTTCCTGAGTTGCCCTGTTATGTGGTTCCCTGTGTGCTTTCCCTTTGTGACTCTCACCCCCTGTGTGCCCCTCTATGTATTCATGAGCCCTTGTCCCCTTTCGTGTTTTATTCCATGTTTTCCCCAGCCTGTTATGTCTGTGTTCTCCCCGTGCTCTCTCCTCCTGTCTGAACCTCTGTACTTCCTGTTTTACTTTGACAGTCTCTCGTCAGTATGCGTCATGTTGTGTTCACTCCTGCCCTGTCTCGTTATGATTATCTGTGTCAGCTGTGTTCCCCGTGTGCTCCCACTTCCCTCGTTAACCCTCTGTGTATTTATGTCTGCGTCTCCCTCAGTTCTGTGTCGTAGTCTCCCTCATGCTGCGTGGATTTCCCTGTGTCTCTCTCCAAGTATTAGTTTATTGTGCCCAGTTTAAGTTTTGTATTTTCCTGTCATCTTGTCAGCAATAAAGCTGCCTTTTGAGTTCATCCCTTGAGTCCGTGAGTTTTGCGATTGGGTCCTCATCCTGCCTGCCACACAGCCGACCATGACAGAAGACTACGACCACGACATGGACCCAGCAACTCACAACCCCTCCGCTGAGCTCCGGGAGGATTTAATCTACACGGTGGAATATCACTGTCAGGAGTGGGAAGTGCTGCCAGGAGACGAACACCGGGAGGTCGTAGCCGTCCGTCTACAGCGGATGGTGTCCGGACTCCCGTGGCTGTTCGGCGCGCTGCACCCCCACATCCGGGACTTCCTCGTTTCCACCGTAGGCATCCGCCCGGAGCTGCCTCTCCAGTGTGAAGAGTCGGAGGACGTTCAGCCCGGTCCGCTGGAGGATTTGCGGTCCGGCTCGTCTCCTCCCCCTTCCCGGAGAAAACGGCGTTCACGTCGCCGGCGTTCCCGAGCAGCGGAGCAGTTTTCATCCCTGGGTGAGAGTGACTGTGCGTCACACTCTCAGCCCAAGTTTTCTGGACCCGGACTTCATGACTTTTCCACCACTGTGAGTAACTCTGTTTTGCCCGCCATTGTGTTTCCTGAATCGGATAACTCCACCACTGTGTGTTTGGACTCTGGAGACACTATACAGCGAGGCACCTCGGTGTCGGATCATTCACCAGTTGCTAGCAACCTTTGTGTTTTTGAGCCCTCTGATTTTTGTAAAGCTCGCAGTATGTCCTTTGATTTAACCGATATGAATGTGTTACATGTAGAGACAGCTGAACCTAAGACAGCTATCCTACACCAGACTCACCCACACACTGCTACCAGCATTGCAGCCCCACAGAACTGTTTTAACCAGCCTGTACACTCTGGGGTTTTCCAGTCTGAACTCAGCCACACACCACCACCATCATCAGCCAAACCATCTGAGACTGAGTGTTCTGTAACTGATGCTCCTTCTAGTAACTGTTTCATGTGCCAACCCGTTGTGTCTTTTGACATGTCCAGTGGTGCCCAGTCAGGTCCACAACCAGTGTTTAATCATTCAGTTTCTCGAGTGAGCGGTAACAAGATGGTCGCTTCCTTTGCTAAGCTAACTGAAAGACTAGGGTTAAGCGTTAAAGAGTTGCTTGATCAGGTCAAGTTTTGTGACCCACGGCAACACATGCTTGATCCTGTTCGCTACTCCTCTGAACCTGTTGCTGTGAAAACGGTTGTGGGTGTTACTTCGTCCCTGGACTGTGTGGCTCCCCATCCAGTTCAATCTGAGTCAGCCTGCCGAGTTGGTTCACCTATGGACTATATGAAAATTGACTTTGTTTCTCAACCTGTGTTTGTCCTTCCAGCCTCGATTCTGAAAAGAACTGTCTCTGGCGTTCTTCCTTCTCTGACCTGTGTTAGACAGCACACCGTTCCTCAAGAGACAGTTGTTGATGTTGTCTGTTTTGAAACTGCTTCGGTGACTGTCCCTGAGCTAACCTCCTCCAGGACTGCTAGCGCTAACCTGGAGAGTGTTATAGCAGTGGATTTCCTAGGACCTGCTTGCTTTAAACCTAGATCTCCTAAAACTGAGTTTGGCGTCAATAACTTGGTTTTCCCAGTGTCTGTTGCTGCTCCTGAACTCTGCTCTCAAACTCCAGTTCCTGTAACCAGGGCAGCGCAGGCCCAGCTTTCCCTTGCTCCCGTATCAGTTCCTCGGGAGAGGGTGGCTGAGGTCCAGCCGGTCCCTGCTTCTATCCCCAGCCTGGCAGAGGCTCCGTTCATCCCGGCACCCGTACCTGCTCCTCGGGTGGGGTTGATGGACACCCAGCCGTCGCCTGTGCCTGTTCCGGTTCCCCGGGTGAGGTCAGCCGTGACCCTGCCGACTCCTGCACCCGTCTCAGTTCCTCGGGTGGGAGCGACAGAGGTCCAGCTAGCTCCTGCACCTACACCAGCCCCCAGGGTAAAGGCAGCCAGAGACCAGCTCGTCCCTGCACCCGTATCTGTTCCTCGGGTGGGGATGACTGGTGTTCGGCCAGGCCTAGCACCTGTTCCTGTTCCCAGAAGGAGAGCAACCCAGAGCCAGACACCTAATCTACCACAAGCGCAACTACCACTACAACTGGCATTGCTGTCCATAACTCAGTCAGTGGCTCAGTTATTAGCACAGTTTCCTGTTTTGTCACCAGTTCAGTCTTCAGCACAGTTAACGGCTCCACAGTCTGCCCAGTCATCCGCTCCGTTACCGCCTCAGTCCTTTGCCTCATTGCCTGTTAGTTTGTCAGCTCAGTTATTGTTTCTGTCACCAGCTCAGTGCTTAGCCCAGCAACCCGTTCAGTCACTGCCCACCTCAGCTGGAAGCCTTAGTGAGCCTTCTTCACCAGCTGAAGATTACGCGGTGCTGACACACTTTAAACTGACTGTTTGCCCTACACAGCCCCAGCCGTCGCATCCTAAGCCGGCTGCGTGCCCTGTGCCGCTACAGTCAGCGCCCGCGGTGCCAGAGGACCCCGCACCCGCTGGCTCTGCATCCGTCTCCGCTGGGGGTTCAGGAGGACCCCTCCAGCAGCTCCTCGTCTCCGCTGGCGGCTCTGCCCAGCCCGGCCAGCACCTCCTCGTCTCCGCTGGGGCTTCAAGGGAACCTCTCCAGCCGCTCCTCGTCTCCGCTGGGGCTTCAAGGGAACCTCTCCAGCCGCTGCTCGTCTCCGCTGGGGGTTCAGGGGAACCTCTCCAGCCGCTGCTCGTCTCCGCTGGGGGTTCAGGGGAACCTCTCCAGCCGCTGCTCGTCTCCGCTGGGGGTTCAGGGGAACCTCTCCAGCCTCTCCTCGTCTCCGCTGGAGGGTCCGAGGGGCCCGTTCAGCCTCCTGTCTCCATTGGAGGGCCCGTCCAGCCGCCATCTGCTTCTGCTCCGCCTGGTCTGGCCCCGGCTTCGGCTGGCCCAGCCTCGTCCGAGACTTCGTCCTCGTCTGGCCCAGCCGCCGCTTCGCCTGCTGCAGCTCCATCTCCGTCTGGTCCGGCCCCCGCATCACCCACACCCGGTCCGGCCTCTGCATCGCTTTCAACGTCGCCCGGTCCAGCTTCGGCCTGTGCTTCGCCCAGTCCGGCCTCAGCCTCAGCTCCTGCTTCGCCGTCGCCTGGTCCAGCCTCAGCCTCTGCAGCGACGCCTGGTCCGGCCCCCGCATCGCCACCGTCTGGTCCTGCCTCGTCTGGTCCTGCCTCGTCTGGTCCTGTGCCCACCAGGCCATGGCCAGCATGCCTAACACTGGAGAGCCGCCGCTGCATTCCATGCAGCCGGCCCCCTGAACGGCTCCGTCTCCTTCGCCGCCGCCGCTGCCTTCCGCGCGGCCGGCCTCCTGAACTGCTCCGTCGTCTCCTTCGCCGCCGCCGCTGCCTTCCGCGCGGCCGGCCTCCTGAACTGCTCCGTCGTCTCCTTCGCCGCCGCCGCTGCCTTCCGCGCGGCCGGCCTCCTGAACTGCTCCGTCGTCTCCTTCACCGCTGCCTTCCGCGCGGCCGGCCCCCTGAACTGTTTCCACGTCGTCGCCGTTGCCTTCCGCACGGCCGGCCCCCTGAACTGTTTCCACGTCTCCACCGTTCCCGTCCGCATGGTCGGCCCCCTGAACTGCACTGTGTTTTGGGTTGTTTTTCTTGGGCTCCGGTGTTTGCTGTGCTCCTTTGTTTTCTGTTCCGTGCCCTCCGTCCTGGGCCCCCGCCGCCCGCCCTGGGTCGTTTTCTGTTTGGTTTTTTGTTTTCCTGTGTTTGGGCTGTCTGGAGCCAGCCCTTAAGGGGGGGGTGATGTCATGGTCCTGGGCCGTGTTGGCCCAGTATTCTTAGTTCTCTTGTATTTTTGTATTCAGTTCCCTGTTTAGGTTCTGTTTCCTGAGTTGCCCTGTTATGTGGTTCCCTGTGTGCTTTCCCTTTGTGACTCTCACCCCCTGTGTGCCCCTCTATGTATTCATGAGCCCTTGTCCCCTTTCGTGTTTTATTCCATGTTTTCCCCAGCCTGTTATGTCTGTGTTCTCCCCGTGCTCTCTCCTCCTGTCTGAACCTCTGTACTTCCTGTTTTACTTTGACAGTCTCTCGTCAGTATGCGTCATGTTGTGTTCACTCCTGCCCTGTCTCGTTATGATTATCTGTGTCAGCTGTGTTCCCCGTGTGCTCCCACTTCCCTCGTTAACCCTCTGTGTATTTATGTCTGCGTCTCCCTCAGTTCTGTGTCGTAGTCTCCCTCATGCTGCGTGGATTTCCCTGTGTCTCTCTCCAAGTATTAGTTTATTGTGCCCAGTTTAAGTTTTGTATTTTCCTGTCATCTTGTCAGCAATAAAGCTGCCTTTTGAGTTCATCCCTTGAGTCCGTGAGTTTTGCGATTGGGTCCTCATCCTGCCTGCCACACAGCCGACCATGACAAATACATAGAAGACCAAAACAGGAGACGCTATTTTTAGCCTTTTTTAAAGCTTTTTTTTAAAAAATGAAGTCATCATGTGAAACCTGCATTTTGTCATTTTTGTCTAATATTTATGTTTTGATGACCTGAAACATTTAAGTGTGACAAATATGCAAAAACATGCATTTTAGTACACTCCACCTTCTATACACTGTTTATTGTTTATTGTTTAGTGCATAAGCTAAAAAAATAGGTTCCATCAGAAGTGTCTTGTTAGCCTTAATGCAATATATTTCACGGTGAACAAATCAAAACAAACAAGCTTTGTGAGGACCGTCTTCTTAATATGTCCACATTGTGGGATGTAAATGCTTTGTGATGGTTGGTGTGTCTGGGTCAGTAAGGGTCACATTTTCCCGTCTCCTCTACTGTCACAGTTTCCCAACGCACTCCCCTGATCCCAGGTGCTCATCCTGATTAGCATCTTGCCACAGAGTTTCAGCACAGCACCTCCCAGAGGTCACCTGTCAATCAAGCCATGTGTTTGGCACTCTGACGTCTCTTTGATTTACTGCTTGACTTTGTTAGGAGAGCAACCTCTTTCCTTTTGCTGTTAAACCACTGTAGCATCTCCTGTCCACGGCTGCTTCTCCTGCACATCTGAAATTTTATGCCTAGCCCTTCATATTTGGAGCAAAATTTATAAAAAACAAAACAAAAAAAAAACATCTGTCAGTCCCGGTGATGACAATAAAATTGTTACACACTGATTATTATGTTAATGACCAACAGTGGGTATACTTAAGCAATCATTATTCTAAATGTGACACATTGTGTTCATCTTAAGGCTCCAAATTCATCGTTTAAGCTAGGCATCAGTTCACTCTAAATAAAAATAAGATGCTTTATAAAAGCCGATCAGCATAAATCAGAGTTGTTGCAGTAATAATGACAAAAGACCATCACAAACGCACAGGAAACTAATTTCAGCCGGGGACTGGAAATCACCTTGTAATGGACGAGGTCAGTAAATACACACGGACATACTATAATTGATTAATAAGAACATATTTACCTGTTATGATTTAAAAAAGAATACGTGTGTAATAATTGGACAGAATCTAATTGAAGGATTTTTGGGAGGAGCTCAAAGAGCCGGATCGCCCCGTGCGTGTGGCTGGACAACGAGCAGTCATCTATACTGTTAACGAGCTAACCACGCTAAGGCGCTGACGCCGTGCAGCCCTCACACGGGGCGATCTGTGTTAACTCGCTAACAGAGATTTGCCGCGTTAAAACGGTTATGGCGTTAACGTCATGTTGAGATTAACGCTGACAGCGCGACTTTTTTTTTATGCTACAAAGTTACAGTGACAGCTTTTTTTAGGAGGGCAAAAAAAGGGAAAAGAAGGAAATATTACACAGTTTCTAAAAAAAAATCAGTCAAACATTTGAAAACTTTATTTGAAATTTATGGATTTTATTCGTTTGTTTGATTCTTTTGCATTTAAAATGAAAGCTTTTATCAAATTGAGTCTGTATTCTTGAGAGGGGGGGTGAAAGCATCTCATGGCTTTTCGTGTTATCAAACAGACAGTGACAGTCCCAGTGAAACATGTAAATGTGAACATGCTCTGACCTAACAAGGACACCTTGTTAACCAACATCATTCTGTAAGATGAAACGAGAAAAAGCAGGCTTATCCATCTCTGTCAGAAAAACAAGCAGCCTAATAGAATGGATAAGGTCATCACCAAATGTCAAACGTGTTTACCCTCCAGAAGCAGACAGATTGGCCAGAATTCATCATAAACACAACAGGTTCCCATTACGGAAAAATTCCCTCATCCCCTTTTGAGCTGTGCAGCCATTGCCTCTGGTTTAATTGTGTGAAAATAAAAAGGAGAGAAAGGTAGATGCGGGAAAATTCTGCTGCTCTCTTTTCCAGAGAAATGCTAGTTTAGGGACTATAAAGGTCATCTATTCAGGAATGATGACACAATGAAGACACACTGCAAGCTTATTAAGCAGGGATGTAACCTGTAGTTGTTCAAGGCGAGTGTGAGCCACAGAGTGTTTTGACTAAAGGAAAACAAGAGGGAATTCTATGGCTGTTACTCTCCTTGCTGTTATCTCCAAAAACTGAGAACTACTGAGTGAATGAATTCTTTTGTGACAGGGAACATGCACTGTACATGACAACATTCCTAGCTGGTGTTTACTGTCCAGCTCTGCATGGAAATGATGAGGATGAGAATACTCTGAAACGCAGACCTCACATTCGCTCATGGCTCTGTGTAATTCCCGTGCTTCATTATTTGTGAGATGGAAGGTAAGTGTTAAAAAAAAAGTGCCACAGATGCTTGGACGATTTATGATTCTCTGCAAGACCCAAACTGCTAGAGATCAATAGAACAGGAGTAAAGAGAGGGGCTGGGAGTGCAATGTGTCATCCTTTTAATGAAATATAGATTTGGGACTATTAAACAGCTTGCTAGTGCGAGTAAAATTGCTCACTTTTTCACTGTTAAACAAAGCCATCCATTTAACTGTAGAAAAATCAATATCGGGCTGTGACCAATATGTACCTTTCAACTGTGGCTACAGTTACATTGAGCAGGAGCTAATAAATCAAAGCAAAGGGTGCCGCATCTTTTACAGTCATTGCATCAATACAAACCTCTGTAGCTCTCTGCGGTGTCTCCTGCAGAGTCTTTCGTCCTGCTGAAATGCATCGCAGAACAAATAAGCCCCGGTCCTTGCTGCTTATTATGTGCAGGTATGCACGGGTTTGTTTTGCAGTATATTTCATTCTGTTAGAATGGTCAGCACTAAAAAAGCAAAGCTTCTTTGCAGCGACTCAAGAAGCACTACTTGTCTGCGTGTCTGGATCCTTTAATAAGTGAGGATGGTGGAGCTAGGACCAGGACTAGGGCGGCACCTATACCATATCTGGATGAGATATCAGTCCGATCTCAACTCAGAAAGCTGAGTCATGACACAGAGCAATTTATATGGTTAATCTAGTCATTTCAATTCAATTCTGTGTTATTCTTTGCAATGCCAGCCATTGGAATGAGTTATTAGTAGAGTTGCTAACACAGCATGAAGAACATTGACAGCAAAGAATCAGTAGTTTGAAGGTATTTCATGACTGTGACACTTTCATCCAGTGAGCGCTGTCAAACAAATCCTTTTGATGCTGCTGAAGTAAAACCAGTTGTAGTCAATCATGATCACTAACGAGAAGTTAATAGACCTTGTCAAGTTAAAAGACACTAAAGCAACACTTACTAAAAGATTAGGTGACTATATGTATATAAAAGACTTAATATATACTTTTGACCCTGTGTGGATTAAATTCTTGCATATGACGAGAGTATATCTATATGTATTATTATGATTATTATTATTATCTTTTACAGAGTTAGGACAGAAACAGTTAGTTTGAGCCTGATGTCATGTATACTTTAACACTGGGTTGGAATCCAAGGTCTCAGAACTCTGTTGAAAGTGGATGAAGCTGGATCAGTGCATCCTTAATTAATCTTAACTGAGACAGTATTCCTGATTATAATATAATTAGGAAGAAGACAACTGTAAACTCTTGTTTTTAATGTGTTAGTGAAAGAACACGTACTGGTCATAAATCACTCCAAGCTTCCTCCCTGTAGTGTTCATCTATACTGTTCAATACGGTCTTTAAGTCTGATGTCATTAGCTGTGTCTGGGCCCAAACTCTGCTGCAGGTCCCAAAGTCACACAGTCACTGCGGGATCATTGAGAGCTGAAAAACTGTCTAATTTCTTTCATCTGTAATAAAATGAAACAAAATAAAATGTACCAGGTGTAACAATTAAGTTTAGCATCCAGGCATCCAAGAAAACAGAATTTATTAAATTTAACAGAGTCAGAAGTTAGCAGGGAGTTAGCTCGCTAGTTTCCATCTAAATATAATATAACAAGTTCTTACTGAGAGATTTCTGAGACAAATTAACACGTACAGCTCTGCTATCACTTCCAACATAAATGAAGACAGGAGAGTAAACAGCAGTGACGTTTGTAGGGTTACTGAAGTTGGGCTAGCTGGTATATAATGATGTGCTACGTGATCGCTAGCGACACAGCTATGTTAGCATAATTAAAACAGCGAAGCTGGGGGATGAACACTAACTTTTTTACAGAAATGTTAACGTGAGGGTGGGAAAACAACTGAGATAATCCATCCACAATATGAGGTTAGTCATTAATATACTGCTGCATGGGCTGGGCCGTAGTTACATCGTAAGAGTTTAAAAATGAGCTTTAAAATGAACAGTGACAATAAACACCGAGAGAGGCCGACAGTGATCACTGCCTATTTTTAGGGGCTTATTGAGATTAAATAGAACAAGATACAAATCATTAAAACATGTTAAAAACACAACAGCCTTATTAAATGCAGAGTAGTTTGGGCCCTGAAGCAGGATTCATCAATTATAGACCGAATAATGTGTTCCTGAGGTGTTCAGAGCCCATTTTATATAAAGTGAAGAGCACTGGTCCTGACCAAGCATTAACAATTGGCACTGAAAAATAAAACACTTCCACTTTCCATATGAGGAAGTTACATTTACATAGAGTGAAAGAGCTATTCCAAATATGCACCTTGCTAACCCAAACTAAAGCAAGAAAAGCATAGAAAATACCATTAATGATTCTAACTTGTGATTTTGTAATATCT
This sequence comes from Aulonocara stuartgranti, assembly GCF_965226115.1. Lineage (NCBI taxonomy): Eukaryota > Metazoa > Chordata > Actinopteri > Cichliformes > Cichlidae > Aulonocara > Aulonocara stuartgranti. Next base: position 9,165,067 of record NC_138957.1, on the reverse strand, counting down.
AATAATTACCACCAAAACAGTTTATTCTCCCACAGAATCAGCTAAATTGATTATACTAGTATTAATTGGAATTTTTCTTTTCTGTCTGAAGCTAATTTGGTATTTGTTCAGTTCGCTCTTGATGGCTTATAGACAATATGATAATGTCTGTGAATTCTCTGAAGATCAGTCTCTGCTTTGCCAAAGATTGTCCTCAGTTCCAAAAAGTAAGGACAATCAGGGATGAAGCATAACACATTTTATAGCCCTATAAAGTCAATACAAAATGTGGGTGGAGGAGACGCTTCCTCTCTCATCTAACACTCAGTCTTGCAACGAGCTGCCTGAAAATCAGTACATAAAATTACAGCTTAATCAGTTGTATTGTTAGAGTATAGCTGTTGGCCATTATGAGGTATGTCCCACTATGATGTGCAATAGAGTGATAATGAGGTGATCTTTTTATCAGACAGTTTGGAGAAACTGCTGTATCTCTGCACCCTAGCTGATGTTTCTGTGAAAGACTCAGAGGGGTGAAACAGAGTTACAGCAAATCCAGACTTTATCCTTGGGTTCACATCTTATTTTATTTAGGCTCCTGTATGTGTTATTGGGTTTCTCGCAGTCTGTAGCTACAGAGTTAGCAGCTCAAGGCTCACCTTGTTGTGTGTTAAAGTCATATAAAGTCACTGCTGATCCTTCAAACCATGCAGCAGACAGTCAACACATAGCTATTAGTGCTGCACAAAGACAAACATTGTAACAAATGCACCAGCTGTAACAAAGTTGTGCCATTTCAGCTTAAGCCTTCGTTTCACTTGGACATTCCTGTACAGCTTCTAACGCTGAAGACGGCGTCTCGTGTCATTTAAAGGGTTTAAATTGAGCAGACGCTTTGCAAGCAGCTGAGCGTACACAGCAGTGAGGAGTTGATTGGGAGATTTTGTCTCTGATTAGGAGGAAATGTCTACCGCTGCCATTGGATGTACAGTTTGTGTTTACCATGGTCAGCGTCGCGAGTGGCGAGATCATTTAAAAGTAGTTGAATCTTCACAAAAAACCTAGCAATGTGAGCATTGCTCTCATTTTCAAAGAAATACCTTTCTTTGCTTTGTTGAAGACCTCTTTTCACTTTGTTAATACATAATTAGACTGCTTGACCGTGAAGGTGTTGACGGTACAGCTTTATTGATTTTCATAATTTAATATAATTTAAATTCCCCTTTGTTTTTATTTTGATTCAGTGTTGCTGCAAATCAGACATGCATGCCAATGAATAAAACTGGAAATAGTTGAGTCTAGGCTTAAATTTGGTTGATCCTGACTTAAAACTTATTCTATACACTGCTCTTGACAAAGATCAACTGAAGACTACCATGCCAGAAAACTTTGAAAAGATTGCGAAAGTCTGCCACCCTCTTACAGCTAAAAACAATATGTTATTATCAGTCAATGTTTTCAGATATAACCTATTAGATTTCTCAAAGATGGGGGCTCTTTGCAGGGTCGCTGATTGCAAGACTACAACTAAACTCCCTTTCAGATTATTTTCCATCCTGCTCCAGGGAGAAACTGAAAAACTGTTGAACAGTGGAGCAGAAACATAAGGAGTTTTTGGCCACAGTCTCCCTCGTGTGTGCAATGTTCTATTCTGTTCAGACAAAAACGGGTTAAAAGAACAAAAAGAGGAAGATGCTGCAGAATGTGAACATGAGGCTGAGAGAACAGAGAGTTCAACTCAATCAGTCAGTCGATCGATATGTTCAGTCCTGTTCCCTCTCCGGGGATGCAAAAGTGCAGTGATCAGCCTAACAGCAAGGAAACGTGAAATGTGCAAGTAGTGACTAATCTTTCAAAAAATTAAAATATAAAGAGTGAAGGGATTGTACAGTAGTGTATTCATTGTGATGGTTGAAAAGACAAACTATAAAAATAACTGGGTGCACATGCATAAAATGTGTGTATAAATTCAGTGATGCAGGTCTGTACTGGGATGATATTAAAGTTTGAGTCGCCCACACAAGTAAAATCCAGGTACGCTCAGGTACAGAAGTTATAATAGAAAATGATTTGAAATCATTCATATTCACTGGTTATGATCATGTATTTGTTCATCTTTACTGTGAATGCTCGTCTTTTTAGATCCTATGAGGCATGTATTTATAACGCACTGCTAAAAAAAAAGTAAGGGATCAATTTATTAAATATTCTGATGCATAATTTTAGTAGCAAAGTATACAATTTTACAGATTCAAATCAATTACTTTTCAAGCAAAGTATTCAATGAACCAAATAATAATAATATAAGAAGGGTCAGATACTTTCACATCAAAGTTAAGATTGTCCATGTTAACTAATAGATTTTAAGGAGTGTGCATGGATACTGTACACTAAATTTAAAAAAAGTATCATCAAAATATACAATTAAGCTTTTATCTATTTACATTTTGATTATTCTCTTATAGCTAATGAAAACCAGAAGTCCAGTATTTCAGTTTATCAGAATATTTCATGTAAAGTCTGAAGAAATAAATATTCAAATTCTCAGCCTAGTTCCACGTACACAACCACAATCATGGGGAAAACTGCTGACTTGACAAGTGTCCAGATGATGATCAGTGACACCCTCCCCAAAGAGGTAAGCTACAGAAGGTTGTTGCTGAAAATGCTGGCTGTTTACAGAGTGCTGTATCGATGTAAGCATATGGAAAGTTGACTGAAAGGGAGAGGTGTGGTAGGACGAGGAACGGGGCTAAGTGCAGCCTCAAGGCGACAGTCGAGAAAAGTTTATTCAAGAGCTTGGGAGCGTTTCACAGGAAACAGGGCTGGCGTCAAAGCATTAAGAAACGTTGACAAACATCTGGAATGTTCCTCAGTGGTTCAATATCCTCTTTTCAGATGAAAGTAAAATTTTAATTTTAATTTGGGAAATCAAAGTCTGGAAGAAGAGCGGAGAGGCACAAATTCTAAGTTGGCTGTGATGATTTGGGGTGTGAACTGTTGGAGTAGGTGGTCGTGGTTTTATCAAGTCCACTGTCAACACAGCTGCCTACAAGGTTTTTAGGTTTTAGACCACTACATGCTTCCATCAGCTGAAAATCTTTTTGTAGTCCTGTCCATCAGTGTACAGGGTTCTGGTCAGGTGGAGGAGGGAAAGGTATTTTCTTGCTAACAAGTTGGCCAGAATATTTAAATAGGGACAGGAACCAGTTTAATGGTAACAGGAGAACTGTAAAGATAAACCAAAAAAATAAAGCATGAAAAGATGGTGGCTGCATTGGATACATTTCATTGTTTTAAACACTCTGTTTCACTTGAGCTCATTTTATGTAATAACTTTCTGTCTTCATGACAACTAACTGATGGGCCAAAGAAGCGCAAGATAGAGTCCGGTTGTACACTGCCTCTATCTGACAGCAGCGCTCACTGCAGGCAGATGGTCAGTCCCAGACTGGAGGAGACAGCGAACGTGCTACCTCTGCTCGACGGTAAAATCAGATTTATGGAAAACCCATTCCTTTCTAGCAGGACTTAGCATCTAACCAAAGGGCCAATACTACTACTAAACAGTTTCCTGACCATGCTAGTGCTATGGTTGATTTGCCGTAACAACTCACCTGACCTGAACAAGTGGACGATGACGAACACCCAACCCAGAAATACAGTCGCAGGCACTATCAGATCAGTCAGGACTTTAATAAATCAGCAGTGCCACAAGCTGAACTCCTCCCTGCCACACCTTACTGATGCAGTAATTCCTACTGAAAGAAGTACTAATAACACTAGTATAAATGGGGTTATTGTGGGATCTTTACAGTATAAAGTACCTTGAGACAACTGCTGTTGTGATTTGGCGCTCTATAAATAACACTGAATTGAATTGAAAACGTAAAAATTAAAAATGCCTTTCATAAGTTGGACATATATGTATTTAATGCAAGAATATATATAAATGTTTGCCTTTTTGAATTAATTTATGAATAAATTCACTCTGTATTAAATGCAAGTACATATTTAAGTTGGGTACCGAATCAGACTGACATAGAAAAGTCAACATTTCCTAACTGAATCTACCATGTCAACCAAAATTCATGGATTTTCTCACTTTCAGAAACGGTGCTTTGCATTTTGTATCTCAGTCAGTCTTACTCACCATGACCAAAACCGGTTCATTCAATCTCCCGTAACAACACAGCCAGTCATTAATGTAAAGAGTGGTAATAGATAATAAACATTTGGTAAAGGCACAAATGCACCTAATACAAATAATCATAATTATAAACCATATAATAGAACCATATAATATAATATAACCATATAATATCAAGAAAAAAATAATACTGATTTTCTTCTGGGATCACCACTTCGCTTCCCACAATGTTAGTTCTGAGGCTGTGAGAAGTAATAGTTCATTCGGGTCAAGTCGGGTCAAGTCTAACCTACCCATCATGGGCTTTTAAGCAAAGGAGCCGAACAGAAAGAAAAAACCCCGAGAGAAAAATAAAAGCAAAACACTCAACCGCAGTTTCAACACATCAAACAATTAGAAAAACTGTGTATCAGATTTTTTACAAAAACATGAAGCATTGCATTGTGTAGGTCAAAATAATAATTAGCGGTTGCTCAAAGTAAACAGAGTGAGTACACTTGATGCTTGTGGTGTTAATGCATTTTCAGCAGGTTGTAACGTGTTATCTGGACACATTCTAATTTAACCCTGCGTGATATGTTTGTTTTGCGGCTGAACCGCTGCATTCAGACAGAAAGATCAGACGAAAGGTGTTCCTCGTCCATGAGCTCCCTGTCTCTGAAAGCTGCGCTAATGGCCGCTTTTAACGCAACCTAAGTGACCCTTAAAAGTGTGGTAGATGTTAAAGTGGAATAAATGGCTCCATAAAAGCCAGCCAGGATGTTTTGTCATCCTTCATGAAAAATATCTGTGCAAAACATGTATTTTTCTTTGTCACTTTTTGTCAGGCACATATGAGACCAAAACCCCATACTTTATTTCAACGCTTTCAAACAGCTATCCAACCTATGACTCGGAGATATCAATTTGAGCCTGGCTGGACTGAATCTCTTTTCCATTTTGCATAAAATTGACAGCCATCTGGGGAAGCCTTGGAAAATTGCCTTGCGCTGAATAAGTGATGAAGAGATGAGTCTACTGTCAGTTGTAATAATGTGGCTGCTTTAAATTCATTGGCACCATTGCGGAACATAATTACAGTAACGGGGGGATGCCATGTCTCTGGTCTGCATCGTGTAATGCAAACCAAGCTTAGAGTGTTTTCAAAAGTGGTGTCTCTCATTTTGGCTGCACTGCTATCGTATTAGTATCTCTTCAAGAAACACGCAAGCTGTCAACAGCTATTCACAAGAAGCGGTGGACACAATGAACTAAAGGGGTTAAAAATCCATTGTGCAAAGAAAGCACTAGCTTTAGGTTAAAAGAAGTAGTTCAGCTTAAGGACAAGAACTGCATGCTCTTGCATGATGAGCTAATTCAAAAGTTAAGCTAAAATATAAGAAAAACTGCAGTTCTTCTAATAAACACCTGTGATTGCCTCCAAAAGTAATTCAGTTCCCATGTTAATGACCTCAGCTTTAATATCAATAAAATGTTTAGAGGCAAATATAAAAACCATTTTGGCCAATGGTTATAGTTTTGTTGTTGTGCTGTTGTTGTGAATGGTTGTGTGTCTCTGGCACAGGCTAAAAACAGGGAGCTGCCCTATAGCAGCTGGGGTATACGGAAGTGTAGAGCTGCCATTGTTAGAACAGTAAAGTTTTCATGTTATAACGTGAAATACTATTTTTCTTTTGCCTGGGTGGCAGCTCTACATTTCCGTAGGGATAGGCTCCAGCTCCCAGTGACATCAAATTGGATAAGTGGAGGAAAATGGATGGGTGTCCATCAATTTTATTCTTGATAGACGTCAATATGCTATATGAGCACAAACAAAAGCACCATTGGGCCCAAGTATATCTACTTAGCAGGAAAAGTCAGATTATAAATCTTCTAGCTGAGACGTCCAAAAATCTTAAAATGCAGGACTGAGCTGGACAAGCTGAGTTTGAGAAAAACGTCATATTTTAGATCAGTTTAGATCCTTAAGACAAGCTTAGCTTTTCCCCACTATTGGCTGTGCATAGTGTAAGAAAGGTAATTCTCATTCTAGTCTCACTGCTGCCAACAGGGCTAAGGAGTTTTGGTCTTGTATAAATCTAAAGTAACCTACTAATTTACCTCATGGTCTAATTAGCTATCCCATAATGGCCACATTAGCAACCTGGTTTCTCCTATGAACCTGGATGGCAACTAAATTACCTCCTATGAACACTCCTTAAGTACTGATAATGGTGACAAAGAGAATGTTGATGAGGCCGAATTAATTAATCAGGAGATGTCTATATTTTACCAGTTAAATAGAATTATCTCAGTCGTGCCTCGAAACTTCAAACAGAAAACCTGTCTTACAAACTAGGGGTCTGTATATTAAAGATATTTATCAGACATCAGGTATAGCGGAGCTTGAACACAGAGATGTGTTTTCAGAACCACCTGTTAAAACAATACTCTAAAAATCCTGAACAGTAGACAACACAATGAAGACATCAAGTCCTAATGGAAGAAGTAGCGGATGAGGCCTACCATCCTCCACCTGCCTGTGCCTGGACATTTGTCAGTCATCTTTGACAGATCTGACTGAATTATCCTGGAAAAAGACTTAAAAAAAAAATCAATATTATGTTACGATTGGGGAAAATATACTTTTTTTTCTACCCAGCTGTAAACATGTATTTTAATGATTATTGATAAGTGGACATTTTAACATGTAAATTCTATTTGTCTTGACTCCCTGTGGAGCCAACCACAGGAGGCACACAGAAGAAGGGGAGAAGATAGAAATAAACAAAAGAAAAGAAGTTATAAAGCTTGGCCAGTAGCAGATCTCTCTGAATTAAAACAACTTTCTACTGGTCTTTAATATAGATGGCCTCATGTATAAAGTACAACCTCAAGTTACCATTAGGGAATCTACAGTTTTACTGCTTCACATTGCCTTCTTTTTCACTTTAGCAGGTCGACTCCTGCTCTCATTTACTCTAGAGCTGAAAGCCAGGGTACCTCTGTTTCTTATGCTTTTTTTAACTGTAAAAAAAAAAGCACAGTACCCCTGATTTCAGATCTTTAAGCACAAATTAAACATCCTTGTAAATTGTATGTTACCACAACACATAAACATTACAAGCGTGTGTCACTGACTTACACTACGTATTATTCCTCTCTGCCAACACACTAGCTCATCTTAACATGCTCACTGATATGACTGACTGAAATGTGTCATTTTAACAATGCAAATTTGAAAGTCTTCATTACACCTAACACACTTATAGTATAGAATAAGAATCTGTGAAGTAGTTGTACATATGTACTGTACATTTACAATTATAATTAAAAAAAAAACAACTAAACTGCTACTATTTAGATATTTAGAAAACTAATTGTTATCAGTATTATTAATCTCACTTTGTATGTCTAAGTTAAATGACTAGATGTCTTATAAGTGTTAGACATTACAAGCTAAACTTTAGGATTGACTTTTTAACCATAATTAAGTTGTCCTCTCATCAGCTTGATGTTTTCTCAAAAAAAAAAAAAAACCTCACTAAATTAAAAATGCAAATGGCAGCTTGAAGGAACACAACAGCTTCATTGTTAACCCAAAGAAAAAGAGAGACACCTGCGTCTATGCATATCCCATTAATCTTGTTACAGTCCGTCCTCTTTCTTACTGTTAAATATGCATTGAAAAGAATGGAGTCATTGAGTATATTTGGCGCATAAAAGATACGGGCTCATCATTAAAAATCCATGTAAGCCCTTTAAACCTGAAGAGAGGTGATTTCATGCTCGACTGCATCGTTTCGTAGGTGCTACACTCCACCGCCGCAATACAAAACACGCAGACACACATGAGAACACGCACAGCATCAGACGGTGACGTCCTTGGTTCTGCCTCCCCCGTGTGAGGCTCGGCGGGATGGATGCGGTGTCTGAACTAATGGAGCAGGGAGAACACAGGCTGCCTGTGAATAGAAGGAGGTGGAGGAGAGATCAGGGTGCTCTTGAAGCACCTCTTTGCATTTGTATAACAGCGGGTTACTGTCATCGGGGTTTCTCTTTTTTCTTTTTTAGGAAGCAGAGTAATATTTAGTGGCGAAAGATGCCATGGCTTCCTAGGGGGTTCCGGCGGGATGATCCCTTTAGAGTGTTTGGATCTGCAATTTAAAGGTCTCTTGCTTTTGTTTACATCCAGCTCTGCAGTCATACATCAAGTCATTGCTGGCAATGTGCTTCGAAATCAGACGTATGTGCTAATGATACAAATGTGCCAAAAAGTCCCCTAAAGAACATCTGCGGTTCCATAACCATAAAAACATTTTGCCTCTGATTAATGTGGTATTCTTAGGCTCATGGCTCTCCTTAGCAGACCACCAGACGAGATGTTCAATCAACTATGCATGACTTGACCTTAATGGATTTTGCAATGGGAGGCTTGGGTTGGTTATTAGGGAACCAGCTCATGTGGAACAACCTTGTCCCCTTGGGAGGGGAATTACACCAGTTCAGAGGAAACCCACATTATGGCTCGAGGAGAACAGAGGAAAGCACAATTTCCTCTCTCCTGTCATACATCTCTCAGTTTAAAATGAGCCAACTGTGTGGTCTCAAAAGAAAATTTTCCATCTGCTGCTTGATTATCAATTCCCCGTCCTTTCTCTTTGCTTTATGGTACTGTTGGTGTTTTGTCAGTTTATCTTTGGAGTTTAGTGTCATCTCTTGTGACTAATGTTACTTGCAACTAGATATTTCTAATGACAAAATCAGCTTTTTTAAATTGAAGATATACAAATGGGGTCTTTATGATTATCCCCGTGTGTTTAAACGAATAGTTTTCATTAGACCCCAAGCAACTCTGAAGTTGCTTTGGAAATTAAAGCGCGTCTAGTTAAAACGACGACCATCGTTGTGGCGCCAAGCAAAAGCCTCGATCTCTCAAGCTCTGTTTACCCCATTGCAATCGGCGCACGTTGGTAAATAAACAAACAAAATGGCCCGGTGTTGAATTAATTTCCTCCTCCAGCTGTGTACTCTAATTGGCATAATAAGCTGAAAGGTTATCAACACTTCATGAACCATTATTCAAGCACCTAGCTCGAGCAACCCCCCTCCCCCCTCCAGCTTCCTTCAGCACCACTGAAGTGCATCTGTGCTACAAGGTGAGAAGTAAAGTATGTCATTGTAGGTGTGCTTGTTGGTAAGGCAGTAGTTATGAAAGGGAAATAAAAAGATAAAAAGCCTGCTGATTTGTGGCAGCAGATTAAAGATGTGTAAATCAATCAAAGTCTTGTTAATATGTATTAAGGCTGTCACGGTTCTGGGTCCGTTGGACCCAGTATTTTGAGTTTATTATGTTTTGGTTTATTTTTGCATTATGGATTGTTTTCTGATGTTCTGGTGCTTTGTTTATTATTATCATTATGGATCTGTTTCTGTTATTCTTGGTGAGGGATCAGTTCTTAGGTTTTGGGTTCTCATGTGTGTTGCAGTTTCTGTTCAGTGTCTAGTCCGTCTCTCAGTGTCATGTCTGCATCTGGTTTAGTAATTCTTGTTTCCTGTCTTATTGTGAAAGTCTTTGTCTTATGTTAGTGTGTGCAGCTTAGCTCCCCCGTCTCGTTAGCCCTGATCTCCCCCAGCTGTGTCTCCCTTCTGTTGCCCATTCCCTCATTACTACCCTGTGTATTTAAGCCCTGTATTTTCCCATGCTCGGTGTCGCGTCGTACCCTCAGACCCTGCCTGTGTGTTCCAGTTAGTGTTTTCATGTTTGGTTTCTGTTTTGTTGGTGCCAGCAATAAAGCTGTGGTTTTCAGTTATATTTCCGTCTCAGAGTCCTGCACTTGGATCCACATCTCCACCTCCCCGCACACAGAGCCCTGACAAAGGCATTCACCAAGACTTCACTTGTTAAATGGGGTGGCGGGAGGATGGGGGTCACATGATTGCTGGGTTTTTCTCTGTATGTATTATTGTAGGCTCTACCTTACAATATAAAGCACCTTGAGGCGACTGTTGTTGTGATTTGGTGCTGTATAAATAAAATTGAATCGAACTTATTCCATCTTCTGAAATGCTTAAGTGGGTTTGACACTAGTGACACCACAGTGGAATATCTGCTGCCAATAAGTGCATTTACAGCAGCAGCCTGTCTGTCAAACAGGTTGACCTAATAAGACTTGAAGCAAGCCTTATGCACTAAGAAAAATGCCGCAACGCTAAGCTAACACAGTTGTTTAACTGTTAACTACATCCAAGAGAAAGGAATGACTGTGTAGTAACTTGTGTATATATAATATGTTCTGCAAGAAGTGTGCAATTTGCACTATTTTGAAAAAGACAAAATAGGCAGTAAATGCAGAAATATCTATATTTTATAGTCTTCAACTCCCAAAGGTGTTTGACTGTATGTATAAAACTTCACACAGTTGATTTCAAAAGATTTCAGAAGACTTCATCTTTCTTCATAATACATCTACAAACGGTCTTTGATCTGCACAGACTGTGGTGCTTCTTTTTTTTTTTTTATGCCATGTATCCTTGTAACACTTGATTACAGAGTGGTAGTAGCATGAGTACACACATATCAACTCATTTGACGTTGGTGGCATGTAATGTGTTAAAATTACACGAAAGGCAAGATGCCTTAGGTCTTGATTACTATGAAGACAATTCCCACCCCTTTCTGGAAATGACAGATTTCCTTGCAGTTATTGAAGCAACTGTAGCAATAATCTTTTCCCAAACCCAACCGACCGCAGTTGTTGTTGCTTAATTAAAATGCAAAAGCTAACTGCCGAATATCTATAAATAATGACCCCACAGGGATATTGATCTCAGACAAGTTTTAGGAGCACCTTTTTATCTAACTTTTTATTAATTTATTTGGCAGATGGGCAATAAATACTTAGTGGACTTGTCCTTACACAGTGCTTTTCTACTCTCTCTGGGCACTCAAAGCACTTGCCTCATTCACATCCATTCAAGCAAGCAGTTTTTTCTATATGTAAGTGTTTTTTATCTAACATTCACAGTGGATGCATCAAATAGCTATCTTGGAGTTAGCATCTTTCCCGAGGACATTTGGCATGCAGTATAACAAACAGCCCGCTCTACCTCCTGGGCTTCTGAGCTAGCTAAGTCTGTTGAAGAAAAACCATGGACACGTTTGGAAATACTTGTACACACCTTCTGCTTAATGCTGCCCCCTGGTGGTGAAGGTTTTGGCTCAATTCTACAGAAGCTAATCACAAAAATATCTTTGAACATTTGCGTTCATTTAACGTATTTCTATTTTATCAGCTAAAGCCAAAAACTACTCAAGAGGTAAATTCAGAAATAAACACATTAAAGGTTCCTTGCAGACCATTAATAGTATCCATAGCAGTAAAGGATACATCTGATTGGCATAAAGGCGTAAAATACATTACTTGCACAATCTGAACCTGGAAGGGTCACTAGCAACCAACCATCATGATGCACGATGAGTGAACTGCTTTTTAAGTAATAGAGAGTGTTTCTATTGGTGATTACTTCAACAGAAAATAGAGAACTTCAACTGACATGTAGATGAAGGGAACAGAGGTGATGAGGAGGTGTTTAGAGGAGGAAACAGCAAAGGAAAAGTTTTAAGTTTTGAATGAAAAAGTGGAAACTGGCTTATATCAACTAGACAGAGAGATCAATCTGGAAAAGATGTGCAGCAGGTTAGAGTGATTAAGGGTACAGCTGGAAATGAGCTAAAAAGTGAAGAGAGTGTCTTGAGATGATGTAAGGACTAATTTGAGGAGCTGACGAATGTAGAAAATGAAAGAGAAGGGAGGATGGATGGAGAACAGTTAATTAAATCAGGGAGTGCAGGGGAAGTGAGAGTAGCTATGGAGTTGATTGGTCTAAATTGCATACCTGTAATACAGAGAGGATCAACCATCCAAAGCAATGAACAGTGCACAAGAGAGGTAAAGAAGAGCGCAGAGCGGGTGAAGATGTTTGAAACATCTGCTGTGATTCATGGTTTAGACACAGTAGCACTAACAAAAAAGCAACAGGCTGAGTTGGAGGTGACAGAGCTCAAGATGTTAACATTTTCACTGGGAGTGACCGGGATTAGAAATGAGTCATCAGAGGTCAGATTGAGCAGTTTGTAACAATTTCAGAGATGCAAGGCTTAGATGATTTTGACATATGCAGAAGCGGTACCATTGCAAGTCATACTGGACAAAGGATGCTGAAAGGTGAGCTGCCTGTCAGGAGAAAAAGAAGAAGACCACAGAGAAGATTCAGTGAAAGACGTTGTGAAAGGGGACTGTGAGAGTAACCCTCTTCTGTGACAGAAGAGGATGCTAGAAATAGGATGAGATGGAGAAAGGTGATCCACTGTGGCGATTGCTAAAGGAAGGAGCAGAAGAAGAAGAACAGATTTTTTCTTGGTTTGTTTATTGTTTACAATTTGATACCTTGTGTTTTAGTTTATCCCAGACTTCCCATTAGTGTAAAGTTGCTATGTGTTTGTGTAACGTCTAACCTTTTTACTTACTTCCTGTTCTATTTGGGTATTTTGTCACCTTGTATTGTATTATTTGTGCTTACCTTGTATCGTTATCTTTATTGGTTTGACCTGAGTCTATCGTCCTGTATCTACTCCACTTGATGAGCTCGTGTGTGAGCATTTAAATCCTGCCTTTTTAAAAAAAATTTCATCATCTAAAATAAAAACCTTGCTTATTGTTATTCAGTCTATCTTGAAGTCTCAATTTGGCTTATGATCCTTCAGCTGGTGACACTCCACTGTTCCCTAACAATGAAAATACATTAGACTGCCAAATGTATTCACTCACCCATCAAAATCAGGTGTTCCAATTGCACAGGTGTATAAAATCAAACAACAGCTGAGCATCAGGTCCAGTCGTGAAATTTCCCTGCTGCTAAATATTCCACAGTCAACTAAATGGAAGCGACTGGGAACAACAGCAACTCAGTCCACGTAAAATCACAGAGTGGGGTCAGTAGATGAGGTGCAAAGTGTACAGAGGTCACCATCTAATCAAGATGGCGGCGCGCACAGACGCAGCGGCTCACTGCTCCTCACGTTCGGTGTTTTGTTTTTTACTTTCTCTACGTGTATCTGTGTGGATGTGTGTGCTTTTTATCATTATACATCGAGTAGAGTCCACCTACAGTCGTCAGGACCTTTTGAGTTTGGGATTACGCTGTGCAAGGAGCATTACATCGGACTACCACCACTTTCACAGCATTCCGGAGGACATAATAAGAGCTCCAGGGTCTCCGTGGTTGGTTCTTCCCAGCGGCAAGACAAAGAGGAAACGTAAACAAAGGAGGCAAAAGCGTGGCTGCAGGGCGGGTCCACTAGCTCGGCTAAAGAAACAGCCATTTAAGCCACCGCTTCCGAGTATTTTCCTCTCCAACGTCAGGTCCATAACCAACAAAATCGACGAACTGAGATTACAAATTGCAGTCAATAAGTGTGTACGGGACAGCAGCATAATATTACTCACAGAGACGTGGCTGCAGCCATCAATTCCGGACTCGGCTATTGAGCTAGCAGGCCGCACGGTTCACCGTCACGACAGGAACGGCCACTCCGGTAAGATCAAAGGAGGGGGTTTATGCATCTACACCAATGACAGCTGGTGCAAAAACACAAAGACTGTAGACAGCCACTGTTCCCCGGATTTGGAATACTTGACTGTGAAGTGCAGACCCGTCTACATACCTCGCGAGTTTACTGTTGTCATGGTAACGGCCGTGTATGTACCACCCGATGCTAATGCTAACTCTGCCATGGAGGAGCTGCACAAGACAATAAGCAACCAGCAGAACTCCCATCCAAACGCAGTGCACATTATAGCTGGGGACTTCAACCATGCTGATTTAAGGTCAGTATTCCCCAGATTTGAACAGCATATTAAATGTGCAACGAGGGGGAAAAACACATTGGATAAAGCCTACAGCAACATCCAAAAAGGCTACAGAGCAACCCCTCTACCACATCTAGGTTTGTCAGACCACATGTCCATGCTGTTGATCCCTGCATACACTCCCATTAGGAGAAGAGCCCCCCCAGTCACAAAAACTGTGAAAACCTGGCCAGAAGGTGCATCACATCAGCTGCAGGACTGTTTTGAAAACACGGACTGGAGCGTGTTCGAACATCAGGACCTTGAAGAGCACACAACATCAGTGCTCTCATATATTAACTTCTGTGTCAACAGTGTCACTGTGGACAAACGTCTCCGGGTGTATTCCAACCAGAAACCCTGGATGACTAAAGAGGTCCAGGTCCTGCTGAAGCAACGTGACGCCGCTTTTAGATCCGGTGATGGTATGCAGTACAGTGCAGCCAGATCTCAGTTGAAAAGAGGCATCAGAGAGGCCAAGGCAGCGTACAAGAGAAGGATCGAAGACCACTTCACCACCAACAACTCACGACAGGTATGGCAGGGAGTTCAGCACTTAACCAACTACAAACCTGGCAATACCACGTTGACTGAGGGTAACGCGCAGCTTGCAGAGGAGCTGAACCACTTCTTCGCACGCTTTGAGGTGAAGGGACCAGAGGCAGCAGCAGCAAAAACATCGGACAGCAGCAGCCCAAGCCTCATAGTGCAGGAATATGAGGTGAGGCGCACACTGAGGGCAGTGAACCCCAGGAAGGCCACCGGACCAGATGGGGTAACCGCAAAGGTCCTAAAAGAGTGTGCAGACCAGCTGGCAGGGGTCTTCACTAAGATCTTCAACACTTCACTGTCCCAGTCCTGCCTAAAGTCAGCCACAATTGTCCCACTGCCAAAACGTACTAACATTAGCAGCCTCAACGACTACCGACCAGTTGCTCTAACACCTGTTATAATGAAGTGCTTTGAGAAACTGGTCCGACGTCACATCATGTCCTGCCTGCCACCCACACTCGACCCGCTCCAGTTTGCATACAGAGCTAACAGATCAACTGAAGATGCCATTGCTACAACGCTCCACACCACCATCTCTCACCTGGAAGTGCAGGGCCGTTACGCCAGGCTGCTCTTTGTTGACTTTAGCTCTGCTTTCAATACGATACTCCCGGACAGACTAATAGATAAACTGCTGGAAATTGGACTTCCTTCCACCACCTGCCGCTGGATCAGAGACTTCCTCTCAGACCGTGTACAGAGAGTTAGAGTGGGGCCTCATCTTTCCTCAGCCCTCAGCCTCAACACCGGCTCTCCACAAGGCTGTGTACTGAGTCCCCTACTGTACACTCTGTACACACATGACTGTGTTAGTTCCCACCCAGACAACACAGTCATCAAGTTTGCAGATGATACCACTGTGGTGGGGCTCATCTCAGGGGGAGATGAGACTGCATACAGAGCTGAAGTTCAGAGGCTGTCAGATTGGTGTGCAGACAACAACCTGGACCTCAATACCACCAAAACAAAAGAACTGGTAGTTGACTTCAGAAGGAGGAAGTCCGAGCTGCAGCCTGTCAGCATCAACGGGGAGTGCGTGGAAAGGGTCTCCAGTTTCAAGTTTCTGGGTGTGCACATAGACACAGACCTCCAATGGAGCTCTAACACCTCTGCGGTCTTAAAGAAGGCCCAACAGCGTCTCCACTTTCTGAGAATCCTCAGAAAAATGGACCTGAAGAAGGAGCTGCTGACCGTCTTCTACCGCTGCTCCATTGAAAGTGTGCTGACATATTGCATCGGTGTGTGGTTCTCCAGCTGCACCACAGCACACAGAAAGGCACTCCAGAGGGTCATCAACATGGCCCAAAAAATCATTGGACATCCTCTTCCCTCCCTGAAGGACCTGTACAGCACTCGCTGTCTCAAGAGGGCACGCAGCATCCTACGGGACTGCACACACCCAGGACACCGGGTGTTTAAGCTGCTGCCGTCTGGCAGGAGGTTCAGGCTGCTGAGGTCCCGAACAAATAGACTCAAGGACAGCTTTTACAACAGGGCAATAGCCCTGATCAATGTAAATAGCTGACCTGACTGGATACCTCCCTGGACTTTTTAGGGGGAGGTAACTATGTTTAAAACGATAACAATAATATTTATATTTATAACAAGGTGCAATAATAATTAATGTGCAATAATAACAGTGTGCAATACACATACACTTATTCCTCTTTTTTATACTAAGTTAATATACTGTGTTGTGTTGTTTGTTACGTTGTGATGTGTCATATCGTGTCGTGTTGTGTTATATGTAGTGCCGACGTAGGACAGTTTTTCCAATTTCATTGTACTACTGTACTATGTATGACTGTGCAATGACAATAAAGAGTTATCTTATCTTATCTTATCTTAAGATTCTGCAGAGTCAGTAGCTACAGACCTCCAAGCTCCAAGTGCCTATCAGATCAAGAACAGTGTGTAGAGAGCTTCATGGAATGACTTTCCACGGTGAAGCAGCTGCATTCAAGCCTTACATCAGCAAGTTGAATGAAAGTGTCAAATTCAGTGTTGTAAAGCATGCCACCACTGGATTCTAGAGCTGTGGAGACATGTTCTCTGGAATAACAAATCAGGTCTCCATCTGGGAATCCAATGAGTCTGTATTTGGCAGCTGCCAGGAAATCAGTCCTTGTTTGACTGTACTGTGCCAAGTTTGACTGCACACCAGCGCACAAAGAAAGGTTAGACAAGACATACATCAGCAAGACTGGTGGGAAGAACTTGACTAACTGCACTGAGCCGTGACCTCAACCTGACAGAACACCTTTGGGGAGAATTAGAGTGGAGGCTGTAAGCCAGTACTTCTTCTCCAACATCAGTGTCTGACCTCACAAATGTGCTTCTGGAAGAACGGTCAAACATTCCCATAAACCTAAACCTTGTGGAAAGCCTTCATAGAAAAGTTGCAGCTGACATCATATTATACCCTGTGGATCAAGAATGGAATGTCATTCAAGTTCATATGGGTGTCAAGGCAGATGAGCATAGTGTAGTTCGCAATCACGGCTCAAGAGTTGGGAGGTCGCCTTGTAATCGGAAGGTTGCTGGTTCGAGCCCCAGCTTGGACAGTCTCGGTCGTTGTGTCCTTGGGCAAGACACTTCACCCGTTGCCTACTGGTGGTGGTCAGAGGGCCTGGTGGCGCCAGTGTGCGGCAGCCTCGCCTCTGTCAGTGCGCCCCAGGGTGGCTGTGGCTACAATGTAGCTGCCATCACCAGTGTGTGAATGGGTGGATGACTGGTTGTGTAAAGCGCTTTGGGGTCCTTAGGGACTAGAAAAGCGCTATACAAATACAGGCCATTTACCATTTTAGTTCTGACCTAAATTTGCTCAGATAATTAAGAAATAAAACATTATTTAAATAACATTTCTTAAATACATGAAATTTATAGTTTCCAGGGGTTTTATCGTTAACTCGGTTTCCCTGCGTCTTTTCCCTTGTTATAGTTGTGTGTCTTATTTTGAAAGAAATAGCGACCAGACAGCATTAAGGGGCAGGGAGGAGGTTGTTGCTCTCAATGTTGTTGGCACATTTCAGGAGGACGCTGCTAATAAAGTTACACAATTACACAGTGAATTCACGTTTATTATTATATATATTTACAAAATACCACAGTTTTTGTCTCGGTCGTATCATTTTATTTTGTTGTATTTATCTGCGACACCTTAAAGGCCGGTCCATGAAAATATTCTCTGGCATTAAACCGGTTGGTGGCACACAAAAAGGTTGGGGACTGCTGCTTTAAAATATCTTTAAAAAACACTGGTAATGTTTTTAATTTAAACAAAATAACTTTTTCTTGGTACCATGAAGTTATCATGAGCTCATCATTAGTATCCTGAAGATTTATAGGACCTAGGCATGCTAGCATCATGGAAAGACAGAATTGTTTAACTAAATATCTTTTAAATAACTTCTTAATGTTAACTTACAAAGTGGATTATCCATGATACTATTGCTCAGGATGTATCGCTAAAAACACAGGTTCCAAATAATTCATAAATATATGAAAATATATATAAATATAATTAAAGAAGTCCAGTCGCCTTCTTTCTAATTTCTACCATCACCTCGGTAACTGGTACCTATACAAACGCCCTTTTATCAAATGTTTGCATGACTGTTATTCATGATAATTTTTAATCTACTGCTCAATGGGAGTAAACATGATGCAAAGCAATTAAAGTATATTACACAGTTGTGTTTTATCACTGAAAAGAAAATATGTTAGACGAGGTGTTTGTCATTGTGCGGCACGGAGGTGAGATTGTACTTGCATAAAATTTCATCAGCAGCGCAGTAGCAGTTCCCATCTGCTCAGCACAATGACAAAACTCTCGCCAAGTCTGAGGCTGTACCGCCAGAGGGGAAAGCCAATCAAATTAATCACTTACTCTTCAACCCCGCTGGGAATCACTGTGTGCATGAATAGAGAAAACTGTATTTATAATGGGCCATGACCCACTGATAAGTACCATGGGTGGAGTGTATGATTAAATTAATGAGAGCTGGTCACATGTTGCTTGCGGGGGGCAAGAAGCCTAAAATACATCTTGATGCGACACCAAAAAAAAGAACTATTCTATTATGAAGAACTTTAGAAAACCGAATTATCACGAGTTTCTATTGAGAGTCAAGGTGCTTGAGGAGTTTTACTTCAGGCTTTAACTGTGTCAAGAAGAGATGGAGGGCACTGGCCATCAGTGCCCCATTTTTCATCTGTACTGAATTGCTGGAAATCTATTTCCCTTTCTTCTCCTTTTTAAACACTACCTTAGCAACAAAAGCTGCATTCTCCAGATTTACTAACAAGTCAATTTGCATGACATTTCTGCACCAGAGGCACTTTTTTGTCATTGTTGTTTGTGTGTGTGCGCCTGTGGCACTCTGAAAGAGAGGGAAAGCTTGTTGTCTGGGAAAAAAAATGAGCTTCAGAGTGTGTGACAAACACTTTACCCGGAGCCTTTACACAGCCCCGGGGCTTTCTCACCGGCACTCAAGCATGTTGCTGCTGTCAGAGGGAATACTCGCCTCGCGAAGCCTCCGTTGTTCAGGTTATAAGTCAATAGTGGGAAATTGTATGCAAATGTGACCTTCAGTTAAGTTGCCCATCTCCCTGCAATTTAGGGCAGTTTGTTCATTTTTTATCTAAGTAACTCAATAATTGCTTGACTTGGACTGAAGGGAGAGTCATAAAACAACATGCTGCGGAATGTTAAACAATAGATAGACAAAGATTAAGAAAGAGAGTGATTAGTGAATCTGTGACGTTGCTTACAGCATGAGAAAGTCCCAGATCTTTTCTATGTGCCCTAAGTCAGCGGTCCCCAACCCCCGGACCTCGGACCGGTACCGGGCCGCGAAAGTTGAGGCTCGGGTGTGAAATGTATGTTTTTCAGGGTTTTTATCGGTTTTCAGTGTTATTTTGTTATCGTTTTTATCTTTAACTCACTAACGTGTGTTATGAATAAATCTTCTTTTTTTTCGGTACCGGTACTAGTTTTATTTTGTTGTATTTATCCGCGACACCTTAAAGGCCGGTCCGTGAAAATATTGTCGGGCATAAACTGGTCCGTGGCGCAAAAAAGGTTGGGGACCGCTGCCCTAAGTCATTGTTGGTGATGACCTCAGCCGTAGCCCCACACCCTAACCACAACACTGTGTTTTTGAAAAAAGTAAGAAGAAGAACTTTTTGGTGGGAAAAAAGTAAACAAATGTTGATATCTGCCATCACTTTTTGTCTCCTGTTTGACAAAGTGTCAGAGAATTTTTTTAAAAGAACAACAAATACATTATGGCTGGTTTGAAGTTAGTTTTAGGATGATGAGGGTTAACATACACAAGGTGAAATGAAAATCTGCCTGAAAATTTGGGTTGGGTTTTGTTTAGTCATACAATAATGTTACTGTTATAGTGTTTTTTGTAATAGTAACAAGCCTGGCTCTATGTCATGATTCTCTCTGTATATATGACCTTTGGCTGTTTGTGGTTAACAGCATATAAAAAAAGAGAAATCATTTTTTATTTTAAAAGGTGTTAGACGCGTAACTTGGAGGGTGACTGTAATGTCAAGCGGCTTCTCTGGAGAGGGTCCTGCATTGTCTTTTTTGTACCGATTGATCTCATGATTTTGAAGAATTTTTGTACTGCTTCTTGTGAATCAAGAAACACGGGGTATCACTGGGTCAGGAACACAGGAGATGGTGTTACTGGTCATTACAAACTCTGGGTGGCTGCATAACATCTTCATATATTAATGGCTGACTTTTCTCCTTCCCCTTTTGCTTCTAGTCCTGTTTTTTTTGTGTAGGATTATTAAGTACTCTGCTGTGAGTTAGGTATAGCTCTGCTTCTTTTCAATAGACTGAGAAAAGAGGTGATATTTATCATTAGCTTAAGGCCCAAATGCCCAACAAAACACAACAAAAACATAAGCTTTACTTAACAAAGTAATGCGATAAAACCAAGTCCAATAGTAAAGCATAACAAAAGGTAACTCAAGGCAGGAAAACAATTGATGAGGTGAGGACAAAGAGGAAGACAAGAGACGAGACCACAGCGAATTATCTGCCTCCATCTCACCCTATCTGTGTCACACAAAACCTCTCCATATCCTCCTTCACTGCTTCTATGAATCTTCTCGATGAGCCATTCCTTTGATTTGGCAAAGATTATATTCTGGATGCTCTTCCTCACACAGGCCTCTCCTTTTATCCAGGGTTGGGACCAGCACTAGGGGTACGTTAGAGCTTATTTAATTATTTTGAGTGAGAGATTATAAGGTTAACATTTCAGAGTGGGTTTCCTTTCCTATTCAAAAACTGACAATACTAATATACATTTTGTTCTCTCGTATCAACGTATACCACAGACAAATGTTTGAAGCTGCTGTCACTGCCAGTATAAACTATTGAAAAGGGAACAAACTCTGCAGTAAGCAACTTGTGTAAATCAAGCTTCTAAAGGGAGGCTTGATTGTAGAATTACAACATTGATTCTAAAACATAAATATAAAATTAAAATAACACAGCATATCTTGCTTCTAAACCATTATATACCTTTCCACATGTCAAAGTTGCCACTTCCACTGTCACTTGTGCACCGATAGTTGCAGGCTTTTGAACTGAGAGGTCATAACAAAACAGAATTGCCCCTTTTAGCTGTGATTGAAAGGATGTGGCATTTAGATATCACATTTTGATTTGGCTAGTCCATTTTAAAAATCTTTGCCTCAGACAAAGCAGCAGTCTTTCTTGATCATGTTCACATAGGGGTTCTTCTTTGCATGATAGAGCCAAAAGTACATTTGTTATCATCACAGCAATGATTTTGATCATTCTTGGTTATTTCACCATACATGTAAAACCTGTCATTTTCTTGTTGTATTCTGTATTCATGTTAAAAATAAAACACATGCTGCGTTACTGAGCAAATTGTGACTTAGGCTAATTGCTGATCAGACTTAATTTGAATAGTTTTTTTAAGATGATATATATTTTCTATGTTTCTATGATGTAGTGATGAAGAATCACAAGGATTTAATAAAAAAATATTTTGGTGGTGGTGCCACGGACAAATCTTCCAACTTTTGGAATCCAACATGGTTGCAACAGGTGTTAGCTGTACTTTGTTACCTATGTACACCAAAAAACTGTGAGGGTGCAACACACAGACACAGATCAGCTTATTAATGCTATGTAATGCATTAATAACGAACTAGAATTTTACTCACACAAACTGAAACTTCAGGGTGGTCTAAGCCACATAGTAAGCCATAATAGTAGTGATGGGTCAGTCGCGAACGAAATGGCTCTTAGAGCCGGGTCTTTGACGTGAACGACGGGAGCCGGCTCCTTATCGCGAGCCGTGGGGTTTTTATTTTTCTTTCTCTCACCCTCTCTCTCTCTCTCGCAATTTTTTTTCGCTTCACTCAGCATGCGAGCCTTGTGCTTTACGCTGGGCAGAGGGGGAGGGGCGGTAGTTTCACTCAGTAGCACAAGAACAGAGCGGGAGGGGGAGAGAGAGACAGAGAGTCAGGGACAACAATGTCACATTAGAAAGGTCTAGTAATCATCCACAACTATTTTCAGTTGCAGATGATAAAGGATTCGGAAAGTTTATTCATGCAGGCCCATATGACAGAGAATATGCATCTTCTTTTATATTTAATTGTGTTGTGGTTTGCAGTGTTTTGTGTTGTTTTCACTTTAAATTTGTAAAAGGAAAAAGCTGAAAATTTAAATAGTTAAAAGTTGAAATGTGAATAGTTGATTTTTGTATTATATGATTTATTTATTACATTTTATGTGGAGTGAATAAATAAAAGTATATTTACGGTGGCCCCTACAGACAACGCACATACAAACTTCAAAACACGTACAAACTCCGAAGCACATAAAAACTCAAAACACGTACAAAAGACAACAGAAGTGCTCCAGGATGCTAGGGGCAGTGTTGAGCTTTTGTTACCTAGTGGCTACACAAGCCAGCAAGTACCAACGACCGGATATGGTGTGTGGTAGTAAAAGGTAAAAGAACTTTTTTTCATTTTATTTGACTATATATGAATGCTTGTGTATAAATACACAAACAATACACATATGCTTTCATGCTCTCAATTGTGTAATTTAAGTGATCTAGGTAGCTCTGTTTTGGAAGTTCAGTTCATGCTAGAAATGTGTTTTGGAGTTTGTATGTGCTTTTTGGAGTTTGTGCGTGTTTTGTCTCTAGGGTCCACCGCATATATTTATATATAAACATATATAAATAAAACCACTTTTTTTTTACATTAGTAATTCCTTTTGTGCATAATTTTATTTATTATTTATTTATTTATTTATTGTTAATAATAAATTAATTAAAGCAACAAAACAACCTGAAGAGCCGGTTCGGAGGCGAAAGAGCCGGCTCTTTTTAGTGAGCCGAACCGAAAGAGCCGGATCTCTAAAAAGAGCCGGAAGTCCCATCACTACATAATAGTAGTCAGATAGTCCTGATTACCATTACGTTGATAGGCAGATAGGCCCGTGAGATTTCTGCTGGGTCCAGCTCTTTCCCCTAACTCCAGTATCCACCTGGATGAGTTATAACAAAACTATTCATTGTACTCAGCCTGGTACAGAAAGCATTTTTGTGTTCCAGGCTGTAAATATGAAGTTTTATCATGATCCCCCAACAAGCAAAATTTAATTATATGCAACATTCTCTGACTGGAAGAAATTTGTTTAACATTTAAACCTATTTTCTGCACATTCCAGCACATAAACTTTAAACACAGCAGAAAATAGATAAAATCAAAGACTAGCGGTCCTGTTGCTCTATTTTCACCTGTAAAGCAGGAGTTGGGTAGGTGGAGGTTTACCCTGGTGCAGGTGTGCCGCAGCGGTCAGTGGAAGATTTCTCTGTGAGTTTCCCATTACGTGGTAGCGCACTCGGTGCTTGCTTGGAAGTTTAGGGGGGGTTTTTTTGCTGTAAAAAGAAGTTTTCTTCCCACGCACAGCGGACACTAATGTGTTTGTCACTTTTTATGGAATCAAACTCAAAGTAAGGTCAGTACTTCCACGCTTTAAACGCTGCACACTCATACTCTCCCCCGCACTCCATATTATCCATTGTTGATCTGCAGACGGCTGTTGTCACAAATGTCGCACTCGCTTACGTCACTGTCATGAGACATTCTCGCATTAACGCAGTAACGCAGCGTGCTTACGGGAAAGTAACGGTAATCTAATTACCATTTTTGCAATAGTAATCCCTTACTTTAGTTGTTACTTGAAAAAAGTAATGGGATTACAGTAACGCGCCCATCTCTGCATAAATGCCACCTGTCTTTGTAGCAAATTGTTAAATGAGCATATTAAAGTTGTCTTGAGCAATCTAGTTCGGACCATTTTCAGAGAATTTCTTTAAGTTTCCTAACTAAAGGGATGAACCAGTTTGTGTGTACACTATCAAACCATACACACCTACAACTTAGCAAAGAACCACTTTTAAATAGTGTGTTTAGGTGCTTTAGAAGCCTGCAAAAAAATAATTTGCTCCAATTTCTTTTGCTGAATCTATGAAAAATGCCAAAGCTAACATAGTTTGGCAGACAGAAAATAGTATTTTTGCATCAATAAGGTGATTTCATATCCATTTAACTATTTTCCCCAGTGTGTACTATGAGTTACTATGAGCTTCAGCATTGGTGCCACTAAGAATATTTGAGTAATTCTGCCCAATACTGTTCTACTTCAAAAACAAAAATAAACAAAAAAATTACAGAAATGTGGCATTTATTCCATAATCTTTGAGCTTTGGCTCTACATTATTTGACAGCTGAAAGTATGTGAGCAGGCAGACAAATTGTCAGTCTGAGACGATTTGTCACACGGAGCGTGGCAGGTCTCCATTCACTTTCAGACACTGTGGCTTAATGTTTGCACCAGTGACAGGACTGTCAGAGCTATTTGTCACAGCTCCGTTTAGTGATCAGACTGGTTGCACCCTCTCTGGCCTCCTCTTCTCCAGTCCACAATAAATGTCAACAGCTAAACCAGTGGAACACAATCAAATTATCTGCTTTCTTTACGGGTGTTTGTATCTTTTTACCCAACTTCACTGACATCTGACAGCAGAGGTTCACTGTCATATAGCGTTTGGCACCGGACTCATCAAATCAGAATTTAATGGTTGCCCAGCAGGGTGAGAGAAATCATTGCTCTGAATATGTCACAGTTCGTATAAAGATTATAAAAGGAGGTTCACACTTTACAGTCAATGCTTTCTAACAGCTGGATTTACAGCAGTAATACATGTAGGACGCAACAGGTTTCCTGAAGCACTTTTTATTGCATGAGCTTAGTTAATGTCTGTGAAACTGTTCATTTAAGTCAATGTGTGCATCAAAAATGTGTGCTAATATAGAGTGTTACTGTCTGTGTTATATAAATGGAGCCTATCCTGGCTGTCATGAGGTGAGGAATAGGGTACACCCTGGACATTACAAAACAGGCAAACATCCACGCTCACCTACAGCCAATTTCAATTTCCACAATTAACCTAACGTGAAAATGGGAAGAAGGCGTGTGTGTGTGGGGGGGGGGGGCACAAACCCCAACAAACCAACTCCAGCTGGCCAGTGGATCACTGTCTAGCACAACACCTGCAGCTAAGGGGGCAAAACAATCGCATGAGTGCTGCTGTTTGACTGAGGAAGAATAAAGTAGTCGTGGTAAGCCAATCACATGACCACTTAAAGACAAAGCAACAAGGTGACATATACCAGCTTTTAAATTGTGTTGATAGGCCACGTAAAACCAGAGTCATGATAAACATTTTTCCTCAATAGTTTCGTCACATTTACTGTCTAAGGACAACGCTAGTAAGCACTCTCTGCTTATGACCAAAAAAACAAAAAAAAACGGGACGTTTTAGGAGTGACGGCAAGATAAGAGAGAGAGAGAGAGAGAAGACAGCAGAAAAACAGAGAGAGCGAGTTTTGAGATGGGAGAGATTTGTGACGTTTAGCGTGTTTCGAGTGTGTAGTTAATGTGTTGTCTTGTGTAGTTAGTGTGTAGTGTTGTGGATGGACCGAGTTCGATAGCGTTCTCTTGTCGCCCGATGCACCGATTGGCGCAGGAGGCTCTAAGTCTGATTCTCTTCTGGTTCCAGCCTCAAGTGGTCATCAGTAGAATAGGCCTAATTTTTCAGCCTATAGACTCTTTTGGTTTTCATGAGAGCAAGCATTATGTAAAGCTGCTCGCGTTATTGCAGATGCTAAGGTATTTGAGGTTGTTTCTGAGCACAAGGCTAACATTCAATCCTGAGGTTTTTGCAGATGCTTATGGAAATACCCAGCTCTTTGACCGCAACATGTTCTACTATAGTTTCATGAAATGTTTGTGAAGTGTTCCTATTTGCCTTGATTGCTGCATTAAACAGTTGCTAAATATGTCTTGATCATCAGTTCTAGACAAAGCCGATTTGACTTAATGAATAATTGTCTAAACAAACTGTCCAAAAATGGAAGAAAAGCAATAACTGCTGCTACTCTATATGGGTGTTTGCATCCTGCAAAGATCAAAAATTACATATACTGCATGTGCAGTCACTTAAATATATTATAGAAATATGCATAAATATTTTTTAAATATAGCAATGTAAATGTAATTTATTTTTTCCCATCATTTCTTTTAAAGTCAGTAGTTATTTGTTGCCCTCTAGTTTTTCCAGCTCCCTCTGTAAGTCAGACTTTCAGGTAATTAGATCAAATTGCTTGTTTGCCCTGGATCCTCTTTAATTTCATGCTGAAGCTGCTTATTTTTTTTCTTCATTTTTTGCCTCCTTGCATTAGCAGAGGAACCCCTGCCAGTACTTTTATACAAATTATACATTCATCTCGCAAGTATTCCCACCTTTGCACCAATCAAGCTTTCAATCAAACTGAAACAGAAATGCCTGGCTCAGTAAGACATTGATATGCAGTGATTTGATTTCAGTCCATGGCACAGTGGCAGTATGACACATATGATAAAATAATGTGTATGAAAGGAAGTCTGTCCTTTACAAAAGTAGCAGCAGCTGCCATCAACTTCAAAGTATCTCCATGGAAAACCAGTAGCAACCAACTTCAGTACAATGCGCCTTGTTTTTGTTCTTAGCCTACTCTGGCACTCCAGCTATTTCCTTCTTTTTATTAAATGAATTGGAATCCACAGGGAAATCAATAAATCAATGCACAAAGCGCTGGGATAGTGTTACCCCTTTTTTGTTAATGACTGGACAAGGGAAAGTTACATTGTTGAATGGATTTTCTTCCTTTCAATGTTTCTTTTTCTTAGATCCAATTAACACGCTGAATGCAGTAAAAACCGCCGCATGGAGTTTGCAAGATAAAAAGCTTTAAAGCTTTTATTACACTGATTTTTCTCACAGAAGGTTCATATTTAAAACAGTCTTATAGCAAAATTCAACTCATAGGATCAGTTCAGGTATCAATATCATTTAGTAGGTTCAATCTAAATCAGCAAAACATAAAGAAATGTTATTAGTGTAATGCAAAAACTGGATAAACAAAACTGCATATTTGTGTCGTACTTCTAGGGGGCTACCACAATATTTAATATGAACACATTTAATTAATGTGTACTTTAAGCAAACACAGTAGTGAAAGTACCAATGCCATTTCATTTACAAGCATTTTTTAAAATATAAAAACTATGATAGCTTTATAGGATTAAAGGATCTCTTTTGCTAAAGTATATTTTTTTGGGGGGGGGGGGAGGCAGGGTTGCAGCACAGCATGGGGCACTGTGTTGGATTCACTACTCACCTGACAAAATGATCACGCTCCAGTACTGCACATAGTTTGAAAACCCCACAAGTGTTCCAGCTAACTGCCACCAATAAGAATTAGGACCACAAAAGCATAAATCCTCCGAAAAAATAAATAGCTAAAAGAAATCAATAATTCAAATCCCAGAGGATAATAATCCATGCCTGACTGGAATTTAAAGAACAGAGAGAACAATTTGACTGAAACACAGCATAAATGTATTTGTTGAGAAAAATCCAGCTCTTTCTCTAGTACACAAGAAATACACCAGACCTAACAGGTGTCCACACAACCCAGGTTTGTGTCCTCTGAGTAAATGCTGTAATTTTAGTGTACGGTAGTGACTTGAATACATCACAGATGGTCGCTGTTGAGATGCATGGTGACTGTAGATTTGTGCAATTTCCACCATTTGTCCTCTACAGGACACTGTAGTTCAAGTTTCTTGTTTGCGCGGGCACCATCTTGGTGTTTACTGCGTTTGCTTTGCAAGGTAAAGGTAAAGTCAGTGGCATCGCGCATGGGTTTTGTGTAAAAATAAACATTATACTTTGTAAGATGGCGATTGTCCAGTCATACTATTTATGGTGCATTTGTTGAGATGTTCGTGCTGTCCAATGAGAGTGTGAGGAGTTTCTGTTCATGTTTTATTTGGAATATCTGTCGCGATTTTGGGCTACATTTCCATTTGTTAGGGGAAAATGCAAGATGAAGCATTAACTCCTTAGCTACACTTGCTAGTAGTGTTGTTAGGTTAATTTTGAGTCATTTGCATACCTGAAACCAAGAAATGTTTTAAAGGTGCCTTAGTTACATGATTATTTTTTATACAATATGTGGCTTATTTCTTTGCACTTCATTATTTTTTAAGCACATAGGGCCTGTCTCAATATGTGTACTTGTGCGTTGCACTTTCTCGTGTACTCGTGATACGTCATCAGTCGGAGACCAAGTACTGTTCCAATTCAAAGTACGCATTGTCACTGTCACTACCCGATCCGTACCGGAAACCCAATCGGTACCCCGCATGCGCGAAAGTTGTCTACTTCCGGTCGAAGTGTTTTACGATAGTTACGGGTCAGAGTATCTGTTAAGATGTTAAGAATAACAAGTATCTCTTAAAATGTTTCCAATAATGAAACATTTCAATATAATGTAGACAAAAACGAAAAATAAAAAGATAGTTACGGATTAGGTCTGGGTATCGTCACTGATTTCTAGAATCGATTCGATTCCGATTCACAAGGTCCCGAATAGATTTGATCCACGATTCGATTCAATTCGATTCGTTTCAATTCGATTCAATTCTGGGAAATTTTGCCTCAGACAGTCAGAAATATTATAATTCAGATCAGTACATTTACATATTTTTGTATCTATAAAAAGGAAGCTGACACTCGCAAGACTTTATCAAAGGTGTGAGCATCACAGCAGATGCTTTTGTGTCAAAGTAGCTGAAGATAAAACACAGAAAAACATGAAGGTGATTTTCCTGGCCTGGGGTTTTATAAAAATATTCTGCAGTACATCAAAAACGAAAGAAAACCATTAATCAACATATGAACATTACCTCTGAAGTTACAGCGATTTTATTAGAGACACGGCTAAGCGTTTTGCATTTTGCATAATTTGAAAAAGTTTAAATTTGTTCAGAAGCCTATTGAATGGCAGAAATTAGGTTTTCTTTTAGGAAGTAAGTAAAAGGAAAAAAAAACAGCAGCCGACAGCGCTGTAAACAACGGTAGACTTGTGCGTAAACAAGCAAGCGAATAATGCAGAAAACAGATTTTTAGACGGGAAACTGTTCTTGAAGTACACTGAGAGAGAGAGAGAGAGAGAGAGAGAGAGAGAGGGAATTTATGATGATGTTTATGTGAAGCTAGTTTGGAATCAGCGAGCTGTCGGCTTTCAGCCCCGACCGTGTCCGTGCCGTCGGGTGAGAAAGGCGACATCTCACTGATTCTGATCCGCGGGTCTGCGCTTTGTGTTTTTGTCCTTATGCAGAATCCGTGTTCCTTCTCTCATTTACTGTTTTAGCTGTTTGGTGGATCTTGAAATTTTGTGAGGTTTAACCTGAGATTCTGGCGTTTCGGGCAAAATAAATTAATGTTAAAAAATTGATTCAGGATTTTAATGAATTGATATCACATTATCCAAGCCAGAATCGATTTTAATCGATAAATCGATTATCAAAACCCACCCTTATTACGGATCAGGACTCCCGATCCTTACTGCGCATGTGCAGGGGTTTTCTTCTTCTTCTTCTGTTCGTTTAATGGCAGTTTACTCCCCAGTGTATGAGGATATTGCCACCTGTTGACCGAGCGAATTAACCCTATTGTAAACTGAATTAGCGTCATTACAAACGTGTGTTAAATTTGATTTAGTGATAGTCAAGTGTGTTTTTGCTTGTCTGTGTGGAGAGGATTGATTGGAATCTGAAGGAAATTGCCTTCCCGGGTTTCCTCCGTGGCGTGAGCGATAAGCAGAGTTCTGTCCTTTCCTTCTAAGATTCCTAATTATTTAAAGTAACACTCAGGTATGCCATTCAGCTGGGTTAGTTACGACGTCGGGAGCAGCTTGGGAGAACAAGGAAACACAGACTGCTTCAGGTTGTCTTCCCAATCGACTCAAAGGTTTATTTGATACACAGCAGTTTATATAGATGAAAAAAAAGGTTCGTGTGTCAGCTTTCCCAGTTCAAACCGGTACAGACCAAATAAGGAAACGTCTTCCTGCCTTGTGAGCAAAGAAGTATCCTGTGTGTAGTTTATCAGTTCAGCTATAATTTATGATCATCCCAGCAAAATACACTCCTAGACATAAAATACAGAGTTCTTTCATCAGTGAATTCTGAAACAAACCACCTAGCCTTTAACGAGCCTTTTCCAGGAGATAAAGAAAAAAAGGAGGATGGGAGTAAGGAAGTGGTCTCATCTCTGTGGTATTTTCGACCTTGGGGTACCAGCTTGTGAGTCCTACACATTAATTCTTGGGTCACAGAGAAAGAGAAAAACAACTAGTATATGGGCCTTATTGAGTAACAGTTTTCCTGTATGAAACAATATCCTGTAAATGCTTACCGTGGTATCAAAATACCTAACAGAATCCGATTGTTAAGTGATGACATGACGAATCCTACTTCCGGGCCTAAAGTAGTCTGCGTTTAATATGGCTTTTGTGTTAACATGTTTAATGTTTTGTATTTTCTTCTATTTAATCTCAAAAAGTTCCTAAAACAGTCAGTGATCACTGTTGACCTCCCCCGGCTTTTATTACCGCTAATCATTTATTTAAGCTCAGTTTTTAAAACCTTAGGATGTAACTACAGCCCAGCCCATGCAGCAGTATATGAATGACTAACCTCGTATTGTGGATGGATTATCTCAGTTGTTCTCCTGGCTGAAGTTTGGTTCTTTTACAGCATCCTGCCATGCGATTACATTTGTTCCTGACCACCGAGAACACTCACGTTAACTTTTATCGAGTGGAAAAAAAGTTAGCTTGTTTATATTATGTATCACTAGCGGTCACGTAGCACATCATTATATACCAGCTAGCCCAATTTCAGTAACCCTACAAATGTCACTGCTGTTTAGTTTTCTGTCTTCATTTATGTTGGAAGTGATAGCAGAGCTCTACGTTTTAATTTGTTTCCAAAACCCCGCAGTCAGGACATGCTATATTGTATTTAGATAGAAGCTAGCAAGCTAACTCCCTGCTAACTTCTAACTCCGTTAAATGTCATAAATTCCGTTTTCATGGATGCCTGGATATTAAACTCAATTGTTACACCTGGTAGAGCAGAACGCTGATCATTTTATTACAGATGAAAGACTTTAGACAGTTTTTCAACTCTCAGTAATGCCATAGTGATCGTTTGATATATGGACCTGCAGCGGAGTTTAGGTCCAGACACGGCTAGTGACGTCAGACTGAACGACCGGATACTGATGATGATGTCTGCTCCTCACTGTCAATTGTCAGTAAACATTAATCTGGCTAATGAATCTTCACGTGACATATTACAAAGTCTGTATTATTAACTCTGTAATTAGGCGCCATTCTTCTTATTTTACGGCGCTGTTGTTCAATTGGGGAATGCTCTCTGTTGAGGAGAAAAGCATGAATTTGTTTCTATATGGAGGTATCCATTGTTTAAATGTCCCGGTAGTCGAAAAGGAGGCAGAGCTGTTGAGAAATGCTAGGAGCTAACCGGGCGCTAACCGTATCATTCAAATATATTGAATGTCGCAATGTTGGCAAAGAGAGGAAGTGACGTAAGATTTGCGCATGCGGGGTACCAATCGGGTTTCCGGTACGGATCGGGTAGCGACGCGCATCAAGCCGAGAACGCGAAAAAGTCCCGGATGTGTTCTCGCTCCACCTGTTTTATCGAGCATGCATCAGTGGTGACTTGGTACAGCTAAATATCCCAGAATGCATTTTGTCCAAAACTCAAATGCGGCAATGGCGGACAAGCGGGCCTAAAAACTTTTAAATATTACTCTTTCTGGGTCATAAAATAATTTTCAGGCGAGAATGTAGCTGTGTAAACTTCAAATATCTGCTCGATTTATCAAGATATCATATATTTCCAAACGTGCGCCGACGTCTTCGGAGACGTCTGTGACCCGCCAGCTCCATAGCAGACAGCGAGGTCGAGGATCGCTAGAGCCGGCGAGAACAGCGGACTCCCAAGACATTGTTTTCAACCCCCCCCCCCCCCCGGTCTTTTCGCGCTACTCAGGTTAAACAAACCCCAAACCCCAGCAGCTGTCTATTGTATTGAGTGTCCACTAAAATAAAAATAAAAGCGTTCTAACATCTCACCTGCGTGTTTTTATTAAGGCATACATGTACACTATTTTTTATTAATAGAGATTTAGCTACTGAGGTTAAACATGATATATAAGTAACTTTGATCACTTCTAAATGTTAATGTTTGGGTTATTTCAGTGTTTTATTTGTTCCTGAATAAATCAGTTTGGCTGTGATTAAAGTTAAGCTTCATAACATATTAATCACAGTTAAATTAAGAGGGGATTAAAAAACTTAAAAACTCCGGACCTGTGACATCATCAAGTTCCAATTGTACAAATTGCGTGTCCGTACTTGCATTCTCGGCAAGTCCGTACTCCGTGCGGTTTCGGCAAATCCGGTCTCGCCGAGAACGCGAGTACGTACTCGCTTACTTAGAATTGAGACTGTTTACTGTGTTTGCTTTGCAAGGGCCAGCAGCAGAGTTGGAGTGCTTTATGCCCCAACATCTAAAAAAACCGATGCTGTCCAAGCCACACATTGAACCATACTTGCCAACTTTCGACCTCAGAATTAGGGAGACAAACAGGGAGACATACAAAAAACTTGAATTTTACAGTGTTTATTTATCGGATAAAATAAGTTAAATGTCACCGTTATTGTCCGGCGGACCTGGCCTTCGCAGTCTAAGTGGGCCGGGTCCTCCAAAAGCCAGAAGTGAGAAACTGTGAAATTGGACGGTCTAGCCTCCAGAATTACGTCACGAGCTCTCTCGATGGAGTGAAACTTTGCCGTCTGCTCCTTGCTATCTCAAATATAACTGGACGCTGTCGTAAACTCTCGACCATCTCACACTTCTGTTTAATCAGTTTTCTGTTTGACGTTTATTCAGCTGTGTGAAAACCCCGGCGGAATCCTCCCGAGGGATTAATAAAGTTTTATTTAATCTAATCTAATCTAATAACTTTAATCTTAGTAATTTTATTATTATTATTATTACTCTCTAACAAATAAAACACTGAAAAAAGCCAAACAATAACATGTTTAAGTTATTTAACTAAGTTGTTTATGTTATCATGTTTAACCTGAGTAGCAAAAGACCGCTGGGAGTTCGCTGTTCTCGCCGGCTCAGATATTTGAAGTTTACATAGCTACATTCTTGCCTGAAAATATGTTAAAAGTTTATTTTGCAACCCAGAAAGAGTAATAAGAGTGATATTAAAACTAAGTAGCTGCAGTAGTAGTAGCCATTGTTGGAAACTGGAATTGGCTGGGCCAATCTGGGTTGTGGTTTTTTTAATTTTGTTGTCCGGGTGAAAAGTCGGGAGAAATTCGGGAGAATGGTGGCTCCGGGAGATTTTCGGGAGGGGCACTGAAATTTCCTTTTAGCTTTTTCCCTAGCATTGCTGAAACTCCTACAACCTACAGTACAAGTCCCATCCACAGCATTTTTGTTTATGTATGTGTCATGATCCTGAGTCTGCCGACTCAGTGTTTTGTGTTTCTTTATGCTTGTGTTTATTCTGAGTATGTATTCTGCTATGATTTGCCATTTGTTAGGTTTCTGTTCTGTGCCTGCCCTGGTCCCACTTCTGTGTTCTGTCTGTGGTGTCACACTGTCTGTTTGTGAATCTGTCTGTTTCGTTCAGTGTCTTGTCTGGTTCTCTGTGTCTGAGTTTCCTGTTTTAATCTGAAGGTCCCCGTCTCATGTGAGTGTGTTCAGTTTACGTTTCCCCTGTCCCGTCAGCCCTGATTTCTCCCAGGTGTGTTGCCCTCCTGTCTCTCATCCCCTGATTACTGCTGTGTGTATTTAAGCCCTGTGTGTTCTCCTGCCTGTTGTCTAGGTTTTTTCAGTCATTCGTCATAGCGCACTGCCTGTTCTGTCACTCCACTCCTTGTAAATAAATGTCACTAGTATCATCAGTCTACTGCCTACATTTTGGGTCCTTTCTCCCACCAACACCACACGGCTCGCCCCGGCAGCCTTGACAGTACGAACCGGCCAAACATGGACCCAGCAGCATTCGCACCTTCTGAGGAGCTTCGGGAGGAATTAATTGATTCAGTTTCAAGATTTTAAAATGGCGCCGGTGAGGTCGGCTGCCGTGCTGGATGCTCTGCCCCAACTTCTCCACTTTTTGCGGTTTTTCGTCACTTTTTGCTATATCGGCCATAATCTTGAATGGGCATCATGCAAAACACACAAATTCACTACAGTAGAGACACTCTGGTTTCTATTGGTCTACAATACACGAACATTTCACCATGTTTAACTCCAGACCCAACCTGGCCAAAGGATATCCTGAGAGAGAACAAAGGACGCGACCCTAAGCAACGGCCTCGAGGGAAACGAGCCGGCATCAGGAACAGGCTACGGGCTCGCACACACCGTTCTGTTCTGTCACTGCCAGAGGCCCGTGCGCCTACTGGTTCTGCTCTGTGTCTTCCAGAGGCCCGTGCGCCTACAGGGGCCCCTGTGCCCGCTGGTTTTGGGACTGTTTTTGCTGGGGGGCCTGAGGAGCCCGTCCAGCCACCAGCTGCTCCACCATCAGCTTCACCCACGCCGTCGCCTGGTCCAGCTTCAGCTTCATCTACGCCGTCGCCTGGTCCAGCTTCAGCTTCGCCGTCGCCTGGTCCAGCCTCTGCCTCAGCATCATCAGCATCGCCTGGTCCAGCCTCTGCCTCAGCGTCGCCTGGTCCAGCCTCCGCTTTAGCCTCACCTGGTCCAGCCTCCGCTTCATCCTCCGCATCAGCTTCAGCGTCGCCTGGTCCAGCCTCCGCTTCAGCTTCTGCCTCGTCTGGCCCAGCCTCTGCCTCGCCTGGTGCTGCGGGGGCCACGCCGTCTTCAGGTCCCAAACCGCCGGCCAATTTCCGGGCCTCTTGCCAGACGTTATCGCCGTCGTGGGCGGCCTCCGAATCAGCACTGTCATCCCTGTCGCCGCTATTGCCTTCCGCACGGTCGGCCCCCAGAACTGTTTGCCCGTCGCCGCCGTTGCCGTCCGCACGGTCGGCCCCCAGAACTGTTTGCCCGTCGCCGCCGTTGCCGTCCGCACGGTCGGCCCCCAGAACTGTTGCCCCGTTGTTGCCGCTGCTGTCCGCACGGTTAGCCCCCTGAATTATTGGTGAACTGTACGCCAGTGATTTTGTGCTCCTGTTTTTTTTTTGTTCTAGGTTTTTTTTTTTTTAACCTATTTGGAACTCCATAATAGAAAAGCTTTTAACGGGGTAACTGTATTTCCAAAAAGGAATGTATGAGGCCTCATTCAAAACATCCATTATAAAAATTTCTGGAAAAGAGTGTGGTGGGTTAACCACCCCACTATGGAGCTGTTTAGTGTGTTTGGTGTATCACCAAAGTATTTGCCAGTTATCAGCACAAAATTCTTGCTAACCATAATGCAAATGTAACTTGTTTTACAGTTATTTAGACATATTATATACATATAATAATGCTAAGGAAATTACATTTTCAAAACAAGGAGATTACCAGCATCATGGAGGCGAATGCTTGAGAGAACAATCATATCTGTCTTAATTATGACAATTTATTGCTGGTTAAATTTTAAAAGTTTTAAATCAAATGTAGATACAATGTAAGTATCACCACATTCTGATTACATGGTGGGCCCCGATTTAATGCTCGACTTAGACTTATTATGCAAGATGACCATTGCAGGAAGACAAATGGAGGAGTTAATGGTGCTGCTCCTTCTGAGAAATACATTTCTGATGTCATGTGGTGATAAATTTCTTTTGTGTGCCCCCTTCAGGTGATTTGTGGTTTTGTTAAGTGCCAGGGAGGAGATGGATGCACGTTGGACTTTCCAGTGGAATTCACGTGGCTTCACATAATCAGCTCATTTCTTTCAGAGTACTTTTTTTTTCTTTCCTTTTTTTTGGGACCAGAAACGTTTTTCTGTGATGTACAGAACAAAGCTTTATAACCTTGAGAAGCTTCTTTCATACCATATTTTTAGTGTAGTCCTGTGTAATATGAACATAAGATTCAATAATCGTTTGAAAACCATGCAAATGAGTCTTCAAAAGGGGCCAAGACATCTTCTTAATTAAGTCAGCTGGAAGCTTCAGTACTGAGGGTGGAGGAATGTCATCAGCTGAGGAGCTCTCCAGCATTACCAAAATGACTGTTGACCCACAACGTGCAGGTTGAAAGCTCCTCTACATGTGACAGGGATGTCTGCTGAATATGTGCCTGCCTGCTTAGTGTCAGATGAAAATTAATAGACACAGATGTATTCCACAGCTTAGGATAATCACGTAGCCCTCAGGGCACAAGGAAAAGAAAATCACAGTCTAAATATCCCATTAATTCAAATTCAGGGAGGTCATGTCGAGGTTTTGCCTTCGTGGCCCTGACATTTTAATCTGAAGTCTGCTCAATTCTTCATTAATAGAATAATGGAGATTGTGATAGTTGGCTTTGTGTTAATAATACCTTTCCACGGTTGGACTGAGGCATTCACGCTTCTTTTCTTTCTGGAATCCATCTGCGTGAGATATTCTAACAATGACACCTGCTCTGCATCCTGCCTGTCCCAGCACGGGATACATCTGCCCTAGAATATTTCAACATTTAATTTACAGCCCGAGGCCACGCTAAACAACATGTTTCTACATTTGTGTTGTAAAGGAGGCGTGTTGTGTTGCAGAGACAGCTTTAGAAATGTTTCAATCTTTATGGATCTACGAGTGTTTATGGCAGCATTTTTATTTCCGCCTCCCCCTGTGCATGTATGTGTGTGTGCAAAAAGAGACAGCAGTCAGCGTTCTACTTTTATGGAGCAGACTGCAAACAGCATGCAGGATGTTGATATCACTCGTTTCCAACACAATGTTTGGGAAAGATGAGAAAAGTCTTTAGTGAGCTTGAGATATTCATATGTGGCCACTTTAAGTCATAATTGATTTCTCAGTTTTGAGGTTAATTAGCGACATCAGCAACCAGCGTTAATAGGACCACATTTTAAGGGTGTATAACTAATGAGAAAAACCTTAATAACCGGTGTAAAATTCCTGTATGTCATAATCTTTAACAGCCAAAGCAGTATGTGCATATTAGACGGATTCTGAAAAAGTAGGGACAGTTTGTAAAGTGTAAATGAAAATTTGCAATGGCCCATGGAAAACATATAAAAATGTTTGAACTGAGTAAGTGGACCATTTTGAGGAACAGCTTGTCACATTTTGAAT
This sequence comes from Aulonocara stuartgranti, assembly GCF_965226115.1. Lineage (NCBI taxonomy): Eukaryota > Metazoa > Chordata > Actinopteri > Cichliformes > Cichlidae > Aulonocara > Aulonocara stuartgranti. The sequence goes on along the minus strand of NC_138957.1, from coordinate 9,127,711 downwards.
TTGATGGCAGCATCAGATCTCAAAAAGCTGGGACAACAACCAAAAAACAGCATCATTAGAGAGGGACACTCGCAACAGGTCAGTAATATGACTGGGTCGAAAAAAAGAGTGTCTTAGAGAGCGGCAGCAAAGATGGGCAAGGCCTCACCAGGCTGTAAAAAGATATGCTAAATTGAATGAAGACATTATGGAGCAATTTCATAACTTTAAATATCTCATCATCCACAGAACATAATATCATCAGTATCATATATCATTCAAAAGAATGTCAGAATGGAGAAATCTCTGTGTGGAAGGAAAGTAACGGATGCCCGTGAGCTGTTGTGCCCTCAACAAAAACAGACATGATTTTGGCCATGTCCAAACTAATACGTTTTCGTTTGAAAACGCATCTTTTTCTCCCCCTTTTGGCCTTCCGCCCACATTGAGACGCCGCTTTCGGTCAAGGAAAATGCAGTGTTTTGAAAACGCTCTCCAAAACGGATACATTTGAAAACGTCGTTTTCTGGTCGCAGTGTGGACGGCGAACCCGGAGACTTTTTGAAAATGATGACGCATTTTAGTCATATGATGCAGTCATGTGACCAATTAAACTGAGATAGCGGAGGGCATTATACAGCAGTAGTTTTGTTTGCTCTCAATTTCGACAGCCCTATTAAAGATTAATATCAGTCTGTACATGCTCCAGATAGCTTTTCTTCACATTTTTATCCAGGCTAGTGTGGACATAGTCTCTGTTATAGAAATCACTCTATGAAATCACTGTCTGTGAACACAGTTTGCCGTGTGTGTTTCTCTGTGTGTGTCTGAATGTGCGCATTGCTGGGGCTGGGGCTTGCTGTTCTTTGGCCCCTGTGAGACAAGGTTATGATTGATGGGGGGTTGTTGCTGGGGGTACTTGGTGGCTCCGCGCCCGATCTCTGCCGGGCAATTCTTGGTTACCTGGCTTGTGCTAGGATAGCCAGCTTCTGTTGGGGTCAGCTGCCTGTTGCCTCTGGTCCTCTGAGGCTGCTGTCCTTTGGCTGTGGAGGCTCCGTCTGGGACCTCCGTCTTCCTTCTGCTGGGGCGTGCATGCAGTTGTCATTAGGAAGTGTGGTTTCAGGACTTCATTGGTCTTCGGGGGGATGGGGGGTGGTAGTCAGGTGGCCCTCATTATCAAAGATGTTTCGTGACAAAGACACATACACAGAAACACACAAACCTTTTTTTAGAAGTAGCAGTTGCTGACCCGTTGCTCTGATTCGGATGCAGCAAATGAATATTGCTCCTTTCTTTTTTTACTCTCTCTTCTCCTATTGGCTCCGGCATTGTTACACAATGTAGATACAGCGCCTTGAGGCAACTGTTGTTGTGATTTGGTGCTATATAAATGAAATTGAATTGAATATACTAATGTGAATAATAAAGAATATTAGAGTAAAAAGAAATTGCCTTTTAAGAGAAATTATGATTAGCATTGAAAGCTGCACATGGTTTAACAGTAACAGATGAATAAACACATCTGTATATAAATGACATATAAAGGAGGAGTAATTAATAATACCTTACTCATACCATAATAATGCCCTACTAATCCTTAATAGTGGGACATTATTAGAATGTGCAACCAAATTTTACTATTATTTCAATATTACTATTATTTTTCTGAAACTGTGTGATGGACCGAGCAGTGAAAGAAAGTCAGGCACAGGTGAAAGTAAAAAAAAAAAAAGTACTTTTGTCAGGGGTAGACATTTGTTCAAACACAAGTAAGAGAAATGAGACAACTGCAGACCAACTCAGAGTGTAATTAGAAAACGTGCGCACGGGTGAATGTCTCTCTGAGAAGACACACACACCGAGCACAGGCTCGCTTGCTTTATTTATAAGGCAAAAATGGGTTACATAGTACTTCCTCTTTTAACTGTCAGGGAAGAGGTTAAACATTAAATCAGCTTATCTGATCTTTCACACACTGGGATAAGAATACAGAAGTATATCATGCTTTATCTGACATCACAGACACTGAAGGAAAAGAATGCATCATTATATCATGCTGTCAAACATCTCAGACACTGAGGTAAGGAATGCATCAGTTTTCCTTTAACAATAGACTTGGTTAGGTGATTCTTCAACAATAGGCTTGGTTATGTGAAAATATATGAACACACAAAATATAAGGCATACTTGGTTAGAATATAAGGCACACTTGATTATATTGTTTTATAGAGATTTGGTTATAATGTATAATGTAGAAAATCTCTAACAACTTTTGTTTAACCCAACAACATGGTTGGTTAAATCATACATGAAATCAAAATCTTGGGCCCGTAAAAGAGGTTGAAATAACAGAACTCTACTCAAAGTTTAGTTAAGTAGTATCTGCAAACTATGCTGATAACTCAAACAAACTGACATAACCAAGAGACAAAGGGGAAACTTAAATAGTTGCTGATCAGCCCACAGAAAACACAAAAAGGGGTAAAACACACAAAACACATAACTAAAACTAACATAATAAACTCTAATTCTCCCCCATGGTCGCTCAGTAACTCAGTAAATCATAAATAACAGTGTAAACTAAAATGTGCACTTATTTAAGAAGACAGTGTCATGCTAATATGTGAATTAATTCTAAACCAAAACCAGTTATTTATTATCCTGTAAATTAAACCTTATATTTAAAGAAAGACAAATGTGAATGCAGTGTTGTGCGTACGCCTCTACACTGAAATGACCACTGTGTGGCTGTAACTGCAGCCATCACAAACTGGTACATTTTCTTGTACCAACAAACAGAGTTTTTCTGCCTGTTTCTGTTGTTAATAAAATATTAGTTTATGAAATTTGCAAATCATTGCATTCTGCTTTTATTAACATGTTTGCACAACGTTCTTTTTTTACATTTTGGAATTGGGTTTATACATGAATACTCCCCTTCAGAGCTGAAAAGACATTAATAAGAGTCAGGTGATGCCCTGCTTCATGTAGGACAAACCCAAAGATGACTTCTATTGCAAATATTTTGTAGCGCTGGTGCGTGTGTGCTCACATGTGTGTTCTTAATTAACAACTTTAAACACGTTTGTGTTGACATTGTAAATTGAAACTCGTGTGCATAAAGGAGAAAATGTGTCTTGCATACATCCAAATGGAGCCAGTGCAGATAAGGAGGAGATTAGAATAAAATCCATTCCTGTTATCGAGGATGGATTATCCCAGCAGGAGCCCCGAGGGTATGGATGTTTTCTGCAGGACCCCCTTTGCGCTGTGCCCAATCACCATTCAACCCCCTCTGAGTGAACGAGGAATTTATCTCATCCAACTGACTTAGTGTCATTACATCGTCTCAGGCTTGTTCCGAAATCTCCCCAGTGCTCGATCATTTTATTGCCAGTAAATCACCTCCATTGAATTCTATATATTAATGTGCTATTATCAATCTTCTATTTAATTAAACATAAAAAAAATTTAGCTGAAGTTAACATCTACAGTTGTCTTAAGGCACTTTACATTGTCATAAAATCCCTACAACATGAAAAAGATCAGACGCTTCCCAGTGAAGACGAACTCCCAGTTTAAAGGAAGATACATCTGTCAGACCTCAGCATTTGCCAGACATCAATTTTCAAGTTTCATTTTAAAAACAGAGTTCGTCTGTGTCCTCAATCCAAACTGGGAGTTCTTCATAAAATAAATCTGAACACTGAAGGATCTGCCTCCCATTCTACCTTTGAAAATAGTTTTGGGTCAAAATTTAAAAACAGGGTTTTTCTTTTCTTTCTTTTTTGCCTCTTCAGTCGCTTTCGCAGCCTTTCAAGCGTGCACACAGTTGAAACGTCAAGACAACTGATAATTTAATTGCAAAATCTTTTCTAAAGGTTAAGTATCCTAAATACAAAAGCAGAACATGCCTGCACAGAAATAACTTATGAAGAAAGGAATTTTTATTCCATTTCACAGGTATTTATATATAATCCACTATTTTGTTAAATAATTCACTGATATAACATAGATTATTCTCTAACAGCTTCATCAGCTGTTCAAGTCGATAATCATTAGTTATTCAGGCCCTGCTTTGTTAACCACTTCGTAATTATGTGGTCATTCCTCACTTTTTCCACTTACTCAGAATTTTTGTGCATTTGTATATTATACTTCAAATTATTTCCCAACCAAGCTGTAACATTAAACAAGCATTTATGTATTTATTTATTGGAGTTGAAACAATGAAGTGAGCAGCAATTCAGTTTTGCTCACAGCTTGTTTTTCTCTCATCCTATAAATACATATATATATATATATAAAAAAAAAACACCCAGCACGCCCCTGCGGGCGGTTTATCCTTCAAGCTCGGGTCCTCTACCAGAGGCCTGGGAGCTTGAGGGTCCTGCGCAGTATCTTAGCTGTTCCCAGGACTGCGCTCTTCTGGACAGAGATCTCCGATGTTATTCCCGGGATCTGCTGGAGCCACTCGCCTAGCTTGGGAGTCACCGCACCTAGTGCTCCGATTACCACGGGGACCACCGTTACCTTCACCCTCCACATCCTCTCGAGCTCTTCTCTGAGCCCTTGGTATTTCTCCAGCTTCTCGTGTTCCTTCTTCCTGATATTGCTGTCATTCGGAACCGCTACATCGATCACTACAGCCGTCTTCTTCTGTTTGTCTACCACCACTATGTCCGGTTGGTTAGCCACCACCATTTTGTCCGTCTGTATCTGGAAGTCCCACAGGATCTTAGCTCGGTCATTCTCCACCACCCTTGGGGGCATCTCCCATTTTGACCTCGGGACTTCCAGGTTATACTCGGCACAGATGTTCCTGTATACTATGCCGGCCACTTGGTTATGGCGTTCCATGTATGCCTTGCCTGCTAGCATCTTGCACCCTGCTGTTATGTGCTGGATTGTCTCTGGGGCATCTTTACACAGCCTGCACCTGGGGTCTTGCCTGGTGTGATAGACCCCAGCCTCTATGGATCTTGTGCTCAGAGCTTGTTCTTGTGCTGCCATGATTAGTGCCTCTGTGCTGTCTTTCAGTCCAGCTTTGTCCAGCCACTGGTAGGATTTCTGGATATCAGCCACCTCCTCTATCTGCCGGTGGTACATACCGTGCAGGGGCCTGTCCTTCCATGATGGTTCCTCGTCTCCCTCCTCTTTCTTGGGTTTCTGCTGCCTGAGGTATTCACTGAGCACTCGGTCAGTTGGGGCCATCTTCCCAATGTATTCTTGGATGTTCGTTGTCTCATCCTGGACTGTGGTGCTGACACTCACCAGTCCCCGGCCCCCTTCCTTCCGCTTAGCGTACAGCCTCAGGGTGCTGGATTTGGGGTGAAACCCTCCATGCATGGTAAGGAGCTTTCTTGTCTTTATGTCAGTGGCTTCTATCTCCTCCTTTGGCCAGCCTATTACCCCAGCAGGGTACCTGATCACGGGTAGGGCGTACGTGTTGATGGCCCGGATCTTGTTCTTACCATTCAGCTGACTCCTCAGGACTTGCCTGACCCTCTGCAGGTACTTGGTGGTTGCAGCTTTTCTAGCGGCCTCTTCATGGTTCCCATTCGCCTGCGGGATCCCCAGGTACTTGTAACTGTCCTCTATGTCTGCAATGTTGCCTTCTGGTAGTTCAATCCCCTCAGTTCTGACTACCTTCCCTCTCTTTGTTACCATCCGACTACACTTCTCCAGTCCGAACGACATTCCAATGTCATTGCTGTATAGCCTGGTAGTGTGGATCAGTGAATCGATGTCTCGTTCACTCTTGGCATACAGCTTGATGTCATCCATGTACAGGAGGTGGCTGACAACTGCTCCGTTCCGTAGTCGGTATCCGTAGCCAGTCTTGTTAATGATCTCACTGAGGGGGTTCAGGCCTATGCAGAACAGCAGTGGGGACAGAGCATCTCCTTGGTAGATCCCGCACTTGATGGTGACTTGTGCTATGGGCTTGGAGTTGGCCTCTAGTGTTGTACGCCATATCCCCATTGAGTTCCTGATGAAGGCTCTTAGGGTCCCATTGATCTTGTACAATTCTAAGCATTCCAGTATCCAGCTGTGGGGCATTGAGTCATAGGCCTTCTTGTAATCAATCCAGGCAGTGCACAGGTTGGTCAGTCTGGTCTTGCAGTCTCGGCTGACTGTTCTGTCTACCAGTAGCTGGTGTTTTGCGCCTCTGGTATTCTTGCCAATTCCTTTCTGTGTCCCGCTCATGTATTGACCCATGTGCCTGTTCATCTTAGCCGATATGATGCCTGACAGGAGCTTCCATGTAGTACTGAGGCAGGTTATTGGTCGGTAGTTGGAGGGGACCGGTCCCTTCTTGGGGTCCTTGGGGATCAGGACCATCCGACCTTCGGTTAGCCATTCCGGGTGTCTCTCGTTAACTAGCAGCTGGTTCATTTGTGCTGCCAGACGCTCGTGGAGTGCAGTCAGAAGGCATCGGTGGGCAAGAGACGAAAACAGGGCGTTGTTGGAATGCTACTACACAAGTAACCCCGGCGGAAGGGGCTACATGAATAGGATGAGGGACCTATGGATATATACACATATATATATATATATATATATATATATATATATATATATATATATATATATATATATATATATATATATATATGTGTGTGTGTGTGTGTGTGTGTGTGTGTGTGTGTGTGTGTGTGTATAATGCAGCAAGTGTGTAGCAGACATTGTCAAATCAGCTAAACATGTCCATTAAAGCTCAGGAATTATTTATTGATCTTAAAGGCAGAGCCAGTAAAACACATTACACAGTTTTCATCAGAAGTTAGTGGGTTGTTTTCTTTTTTTTTTTGTGGAATTTTAGGCTCATGTTCAAAACACACTTTTTTCTGAGCTTTTTAAATCCTTTTGATCCACTGTGGCTTAGAATTTTTGCTTTTAAACTTCATTCTTTGTACCAGAAACTACATTTATTTGATATGATGTAAAACTCTATCAAGCATTACCTACCTTCTAGACAGGAATATAATGTGTCCACTGGTTTATTCATAGCAGCAGCGATATCCAGGACCAACAGGGTAAGTTCACACAAACAGCTTAACCTGAAAGCTTTAACTTTACCAGGAGCCATGTTGTTTTGAGAAAGCAGCCGATGAGTCTCCTGTGGAAGCAAATGACATTTCAGGCACGTGTATGCCGTCTTTATAGTCTTTCTTTCCACACAATATTACTTTCTCCAATCTTGGGAGAGCACATGTTCAAGAAGAACGTCACACGGTGATTTTTGCTTGTGTTCATCTACTTGTAGCCATATATAAAGTCTGTGAAGCAGGTTATAATGGACCAGCAAGATGACACTGGAATATCTCATTAGAACCTCAGCTGAAAACGTTCATAAGTCAAGACATTGTCTGAGATTATTGATTACACTGTCAAAATCAGTCACTTTTACATTTATATGAAATGAACCTGATGCTAAATTTAAGCTGTGAACAGAAATAGAGACGAGAGATGATATAGCTCCTTCTATTCACAGAGAGAAGCTTTTCACTAGTCTGTCATGTTGAGAAATAAGGAACATAATAGCTGCTAAACTGAGCAGCCTATAAAATTTCACCCTGGAAAGTTGTAAATTATTGATATCGTGATATAAAATGTAATTTAACGAGACAAAGAATCCACTGTGGAAAAGCTCACAGCACAGTGTTTTACTAAGAGAATTATTATTTATCCTTTTGTGTTCCTGTGTGCGCTTACACTGGAAACTAGATTTAGCATGTTTGCTAAATTTAGTTTAGATTTGAGCGTGAAGTTAAATCCAACCGCGCATGGCAGGGAAGATAAAGTGAATTTGTGGGAAGTGGTGAACACAATTTAGAAAGAACAACAAGGTACTTGAACACTTTCTGTTCAAGTACCTTGGCTTATTAAAGTTTACTACAGATCAGAAACTCTATGATTATGTTCTTGAGTTAAACTGAAGGTCGCATGAAGGTTGGAGGTCTAGAGCAGCTGACTCTGTAGAAAGTTGGTGACCTCTGCGCACTACCCACTCTGTGATTTTACGTGGCCTGCCGGTTCATGGCTGAGTAGCTGTCATTCCCAATCATTTCCACTTTGTTATAATACCACCAACAAGTGACTGTGGAATATTGAGTAGCGGGAAAATTTCACGGCTGGACTTGTTAAACCAATCACCTTTTACGGAGCAACACTGGAATTCACTGAGCTACTGAAAGTGACCCATTGTTTCACAACTACTTGTAGAAGCAGTCTGGATGTTTGATTTTGAACACGTTGCCATGGAAGTGAATCGAACACTTGAATTCAATGATTTGGATGGGTGAGTTAATACTTTTGAATGTAATGTAGCTCTCATTACCAGTGATGATTCTTAACATTCTTAATGTTTGCTGTCTGAAATATTTTGAAATCCTTGGAGAAATTCATAATAAGTACAAGTGGTCACAACAGGACTTTCAGCGACCACATAAACACAGCAGCCATGCTGGAAGCTGTCTGGAGATGCTGGTGTGAATGACCTTGAACTGGTGATATGACAAACTGAAATCAGGGAAGGTTTTTAATGTGAAAAACCCCATCCCAGAACGTTTTCCTCACACCATATCGCAGTCTTTTACTTGGCTCAGGACTTTTACAAGCAGGCCTTGATACTTTCAAAGCAGTTACTGTGTTGCTTCTTCAATGAAAAGCAGTATAAAAGTGGATATCACATCACTTTTAATACATTATGTACTGTGAAGAGGGACAATAAAAGGTCGCGTATGCTTGAGTGCAAGCAAACCATAATTATAACCACATCCATACTGCTGACTGTACAGCTCTGTGTGAGCTCTCCTTTAATCACTGCTCTCCTTTGATGATTCAACATAAATCTGTTTATACATTTACTTCTAAACATAAAGCAAAGTAACATAAAGGAAACAGCAATCTGAAACATAAATGATGTTATTTTTTTTTCCAAGCTAGAGATTAGCTGCCCTTTTTTAGGGAGGTATTTAACTTTGAAGTGGCAACCCGGTGTGACAGAATGGAAGGAAATCGCTCGCTTTTAAGCAGGGGACATCTTTTGATATTGATTGCAGCCTATCGTTGTTTTTGGAGGAGATTAGCTAAATTACCGTGCCCATAATTGGGACTTGCACTTAAGTAGAACTCCACTGTGGGAGAAGATTTAAAATTCCATTAGTGTCAATGACAGCTAGGCAGTGGGTTTAAGACTGCTCTCATCTGATCAGCGTCCAAAATGTTCAAGGTAATTGATGATGAAAAAATTAGCCTGCCTCTGCAGGGTGATTGATACCAGTGACTTTCTAATTACAGAGCAGCGCCTCTGTAAGAGGCCTTCGCACTTATGCATTGTTGGAAATCTCTCTTTTTCTCTCGACTCAAAGAACAAGTGACAGGGGATCATAATTTTCATTTATGGTGTACGTATGTGGTCTAATCACACAATGGCTCCTGAGTCATCATAAGACTTTTGCACTGCTTTCATTCCCAACCCCTCGCTTTTTTCATTATGACATTTAATTTGAGCTAATTGTGTCAGAAACGCATAAAATTGCCTCTCCAGCTATTAATGCTTTTCGCCTATAGAGACCTGACTGAATTCTGTACTTTTGGACACAATTATAGATTTTGTAACGGGACTTAGAGTTACGTGAAGGACTCGAGGAGTGTTTGACTAACTTACAGATACACTACCTGATGCCTTCAAATTTTCTGCAACATATTAAAGATGAAAAACAATAAACTAATGCTGAAATCATTAACTATTGGAGTGTTTTATTATTTTTTAAAACATACTAATTGTCTATAAACCTATTCACCGCACAATCGTCCATACACCACTGTATTTGATCTTCTTTGGAACACATGAAAGCAAAGTGAATCTTTTTGGACTTTGCACGGTTGGTCAAACAAAACAACACTTGAACACTTTGATCTGTGGTGCTGAACGTTAGCAGGCGATTGCACTTATTTATTTATTATTTTTTAAAGAGAATTCATTAAATCCCAAAATCTTATATCTTAAAAAGTGCTCAAGATACAACAAATAAAATATCACTTTTTTTTTTACTGTGGTCTGTTTAAAGATAAGGGGCCTATATACTGCAACAGTGTTCACTTTTATGATAGGTTAGGCAGATTTAAGGGTTTCAGTTGCTAATTTAATTGTCACTAAAACATACATTTCAAGTTTGATCCATGAAGACTCTTAATATTTTTGTCCAACTATATTCTGGAGGTCATACCTATCTGTCCAGGGTCCTAAATCAACCAGCTCTATAACTGGTCTAACATGTAAAGACATGTTGCACAGCTATGCACTTGCTTAATACTAGCTTCAACCTTCATCCTTGGCTACTACCAAGTTCATTTTGGCCTGTACCACAAAGCCGGCCATATTAGACATTAGAATTAATAAAATTACCTACCATCCATAAAGGGAAAAAAAAACACATGAACTCAACAAAGCAGTGATTGCCAAAATGTGGTTAGCAGGCACCCTGGTGAGCCATGATCCATCCGTTGATCTTGAACATGTCCTGTATCTTGTCAATAATGTATCTTCCTCTTCCCCTCATCCCTAACTGATCACTGCCCCTCTGTGAGCTCAGTTTCCCCTTCACACTGTCACCAAATGCTTTGTCTTATTGTTGGTGATTTCTCTGTAGTACTGTAGAATTCTACCCCAGAACACAAAGCACTGAATAGCACTGAATAGCGGGAATGTCCAAAAACGGCAGCTACTGGAAGTAAAGCTGGAGAATAGCAACAACAAGCAAACTGTAAGAACATGAAGTTATTTTTTTAGTTATATTAATCACATTCAATTAAAGGTCAGGTGAACCACAGTTGACCTTCAGATTTCAGAAGGGGCCACTGCATTCGTAAGTTTGGGAATGGCTGCCACGGAGGACAAGCTTCATAAATATGCTTTTTAATGCTGTGGATCTGGGTGTGTTAACAGCATACTGAACGGGGGAATACAGAGCACTGAGAGAACAGAGAGAACTGATGTGCTTTCATCATATCTCTGCATATAATATTTGTGTAAAATGTGCAACCTGATTATTACATTACAAAGACTCCATAAAATAAGATGTGATCACTTACTAAATCTTCCCACTTATTGTTTATCCCCTAAGTCAGAGCACATAGCTGACATTTCTTTAATCTAAAAGATGTGTGATTAAAACGAGTGGAGTAAATTGTTTCAAAGAAACAAAGTTTCTATTTCCAGTGCTTTGGTTATGACAGTCACAAGATCTCTGTCCTCATTATTTGCGATCTTCTCCACCGCCGCTGCCACCATCACCACCACCACCGCGAGAGAACAAGGTCTCATATGCTGCTTTATTTCACACTTCACTTGCCATATTCTCCAGCAAGCAGGACCTCCGACTCATCAGAGTCACAGACCGGCCCGGAGAAATGTTATGCAAATGTTGCCGCGGAGTGTGGAAAGTGAAGAGGAGGGGAATCATATCTACTCCTGCACTAGATTTCTTTTAAAGGGCAAACAGTTTCCTCAATGAGACAGTAATGAAACATCTTTTTTTTTAAAACTGGATTGAATTCGAGAAAAGTGCCAGCAGGGCAGCAAGGTGAAGTGAAAAACAAAGAAGCTGAATCAACCCTGTAGCTGTGGGACTTAAAAGGTGAAATTTGGCTGTACGGCTTCGCATAGCAGCAACTAAGAGGTAAAGGCAATGAATTTGATAAATAATGAATGCAATGCCATTTGTCCCTACTGGTGAACTCAGTTTCACCCCAATGGCAGATTTTAACATCAACCCCAGCACACCTTTAACCACTTTGACATCAATAAAATATTGACAGTAAGAGCAAACTACATGTTTAAATATTTACTGGTGGAGTGTTTGGACATGGTGTGATGTTAACTGATGAGGACTTGAGAGGTCAGCGAATTCCACCACATCCTGTATTACTGACCGAAAATGTGTTTCCGAGGCAGATTTCTTTTTAGCCCTGTGACATGATACTACACATACATAAATGTCACAGAATGCCATGTATTACTATGTCCTGTCATTTATCGCTGACATTTTCAGCCTGTTCTTTGGCTCCCAGTTGATACTGCGCTGGTTAAATGCGCCTTTTTTATGCTTTGAAACACTGGACTGATCTGATCCTTTTTATTGCCCTTGGCATCCAGACAGCGGGAAATGAGAGTAAATTGAATCAGTGTTGTGAGTGACAGAAGCATTATGGTCCGGGCTTGGCCATCAGGAGCCGAACTTGCAACAGGAAAGACGGAGAGAGATAAATCGCAGGGGCTTTGTAGCTTGGATCCTTTAAGGTACACACCAGTGAGACTGGCAAACAAATACAAACACATCCTTGTGTCTTCAGCCAAATTAGAAAAAAATTTATTAAACACACAATTCTGCAGTTTAAGTAATCCACTCCTGACAGTGGATGGATGCAGCCATGCAGGGATTTTAGACCCTTTTGACCACATCACCCTTAAAAATAACTATAATATAATAAAAGTAATGATGATGTATTTTAGTATTATTTTGACATTATCTTCTAATGTTATCTGTGCTTGCTCGTCTACTGCAGACAGGATAGAGTGAAAAATGTGCAGTGTTATTGATATTGTAACATGCTCCAACAGCGTGGCTTGTTATTAATCACTATTCTCTGGCAGAAGGAAGACATTTCATGGCACAAATCAGTGATCTAGACTTAAAACACACTTTAACTGAAATATAGCAAACATGCAAACTGTTCTGATAATGCAGGGGTGATGTTGTCAAGTGTCTGTTTATTTTTATTTGGTTTCTAAATAGACAAAAACATTTGCTAAATCATTAGCGATAATTTGCTAATTTTAGCTTTTTGAGCCACCAGTCTGCTGGTGCATCGCTAGTTGCACAGAAAATAAAGGTGCTACTTTATTACTTTCGTTTGTTAAAGATTTCTATTCATGTTCTGGGCTTCAGTGTTTGTTTACAGCCTGTATTCAGTCTGAACATTTGTATAAATTGATACGGATCAGTTTATGCATTTTATTAGTTGGTAAATTCAGTTTTACTGTAACATTTAACTTTTGGGTGAAGGTCTGAGAGAGGACAGAGAGGGACAGAGCAGGATGAAGACAGCATAGGGAGCGAGAGAACAAAATAAACAGGTAAGAACAGTCTCAACACATGCAATTAGTGGGTTAGATCAACTGGTGATTCTAAGTTGCCTATAGGTGTGAATGTGAGTGTGGTCTGTGACAGTTTGGCAACTTGTCCAGGGTGTATCCCACCTCTTGCCCTTTGGCAGCTGGGATAGATTCCCCAAGCACCGTGAGAAGGATGGATGGATAATTTCACAAGCATTTTATTCAACTTTGTGTTCTTCCCAGTTGCACACTTAAAAATATCAGTGGATGTTATAAAGACCATATTAACTGATATGAATTGTAGCGTTTGACAGGATTCTTATCACTAAACATGGTGATCAGCTATTAAAGCTGCTTTTGAAGATAACATAGTATATACCTAACTGAAATGAGGTTTAAAAATGTGAAAACTGTTGATTACAAGTAGCATATTCCTTTAATATTAAATGCAAGGCACTGTATGCAGGAGCTGAGCACCCCTAAAACTCTGAACCTAGATTCACCCCCTAATAAATATACCAATTGTATAAATTTGAAAATCCTAGGCGATTTTCAGAAACATTGACCTCTGACCTTGAGTCAAGGTCACTGGGATTCATACTCGTCTTAGATTTTTAGTAGATGTACCAATGGTATCAATTTGAAAATCCTGGGTGACATCTTTCTGGATTTATCGAGTTTAAAAGATCGTCAGAAAACTTGACCTCTGACCTTCAGGTTAAGGTTGGTGAGATTCAAACTAGTTCAAGATTTTTAGTAAATAAACCCTTGGTATGAATGTAAAACTCCTATGTTGCCTCAATTTTGAGTTTTCACATTCAATACCCGATCCACCTTTTATGGCTGAAGGGTAAAAACGGGTCAAATTTGGTAAAGACAGACTTTTAAAATCTTTGTCAGTAGTTTTTGAACTTATACGCTGTAGTTTCTGCCCATCCTGATCCTGAAAAAAATATCTGTTGGACAATAGTCACTCATTCTTGTGTAGGCAATCATTGTCTGTGGGAGATTGATAATGTTGACCCAGCTTTAGTGGGATGATGCACTTTTATCGTGTAACAATGGGGGAAATTTCCAGTTCATGACTTTTATATTTGTGGTTGTGAGTAGCGTGTTTCATTAGCTTTTGATTGGATTACTGATACTCGGTACAAATGTCAACTTTTCCCTCACAATGACAATTAAACTATTTTACAATCAGTATGTTAACATTTCATTTGTCTGATCATTTTCTCTGCAAGCCAAAGATTAAAAATATTCTGCTCACTTAAATGTTTGGGCGGAATAATTGGGAAATAAATTACATTCTATTTATTCCCTGTGGAATTCCATATAATTAATATTCATTGCATAGATTTTGAAATAATTTTTTACTCTCTATATAATTTAATTGGAAATGGTTTGATTCTGAATTTTTTATCCAACTTTTGTCCCATATAGTTTCCTTGTATTCAGATTTAATTAAAACATAAGCATGATAATAAATAAGCTGTGGACTTTTTACTATCACAGCTTCCCTCCAACACAGCATGACTCTTTTTTTATTTCTTAATTGATGGCACTTCATACCAAATTAATATTCACTTATATTACAGTTTATGTGTGAGCTAAACATGGTCCTTACTAAATGGACCATGTTCGAACAGCTCATTATTCAGACTACTGTACAGAAACTAAACACTTGTCTGAGACAGCAAAGAAAAGTACTGCAGAGAATGTAATCTAAAGGTCAGCTATTAATTCATTTCTCCCTGGGGACACAACTGCCAAGGTCATGCAGCACCAGGGCCTTGAGTATTTCTCACCTCTGAAGCAAATGAGCACCGTGTCATCTTACATCGGGACCCGATGGCTTTTATTTTCTCAAAAGCTCCATCCGGCTGTCACAGCATACACTCTGAGTAAAGCAGTCCTTTCCTGCACCTTTGCAGGATCTGCTGTGGGACTGCTAAGCACCAGGGTACACTACACAAACTACTGTTTGAGTACTTTGTGCTTTCCAAGGATGTTGCTATTGGAAGATGTTTTGGCTTTATTTAGGATTTCACATGAAAAAAAGTCTCTCTCTTGTCTTAATAGTTAGTAATCCCCATGCACATTTTTCACTTCAGCCTGCCAGTCGGTGAACTAATATTAAAGCTCTCAAAGCTCCAGATATTGCAACTATAAACAAAAAACATTTGCTGGGAAAGAATTTACAGTTGGAATATTTATCCACATATTTATTTTATTCATACTAGCTGTGGATTCGGGAAGGATATGCCAGTAAAACTGTGATTTCAAGGGAAAAGAAAAGCAAACAAACAAAAATGCGTTGTGTTATAATCCCATTTCACCTTGGTATCTGAAGGGAATATTAGGAGGAATATATCAGTGAAGCAATAAACTCATTTCTGGATACCAAACATGCATACAGCCCCACAGATAAAGCCGTGAGGATGTATTCAATATTTAAAGGAGCAATATCTGCACCCAAAAATGACTATACTTGCAACAAATAAAACAGTTAGCAAAACCAAGGATTCAAAATTAACTTTGTCAATATTTGCATGCTTCATGTACCATTGTACCTTTTCTGCATATGTTTATGTTGGAAATCGCTTTACTTATATAAAGAAAATGTAACTGAAGCCGAAGTAGGGCCAGACTGTAATTCCACATATTATCTAATTGTACTGTCCCACAAGATGCTGCAGAATTATTTAATCAGGCCAGTCACTAAAGCTGCACTCACACAATAAAAAACAGTGGCTGGAGACCCAAAGTATTGGAACTGTATACAATGAAATTGCGATGTTGTTGCCTTTGACATGATAGGGACAAGGTCTGCAAGCACTCACAGTCAGATGCCATTTTCAAAGCAACTTCAGTGCATCAAGACATCGATAAACCAACAGTAAGACGGGGTCAGTTTGCAGCTGAATAGATGCAATCTGTTTGTGATGATATGGTAATTAACTGGGATATGTTGCTACAAATCGTATATTCTGTTGCTGTTTATGCAAACGCAGAAATTCACTCAGAATTTCATCTCTTTTGTGGCAAAAATTATAAGGTAGATAGTGACTAAACTGCAAAATGACATGTGCTCAGCAACCTTGTTGTTATATATGAATATAACCATAATACAAGTCAAATGCTCTAATGAGTTGCACTCATTGGTCAGAGTGGCTCAAACTGTTGGGAATCTGTCTGCATTTTTGAATAAGAAGCCAATTATTTGCAAACCTTCATCAGTCTGTCTAAATCAGACGGTAATTGCTGAGGGCATTGAATTTTAACCTCTGCGTGACCAACGTTCACTGGAACTACACGCAGTCCGTCACCAAATGTGGAAAACTTTGATGTGATTGCCGATTGCTGTAGGAGGTTGCTGTGCTTTAATTACTCATGTGACTGACCCAAAAGAGCATCTGTCTGGAAAAACCAAAACATCTTAATTAAATGGGGGTAGAGAAAAACAAATATCAAAAGTTAAACCTCACGTCCAAATACATTTCAATTTACACGTTCTTAATGATGTTGGACTTTTTCCGGTTCCCTTCTGTGGCTATCATGATATTATGCCCATTGAACCAGAGGAAAGAAGAAGACAGAACGAGATCAGAAAACTGAAAAATCAAAGACGGTGTCATTAACTTGGCCAAGGAGGAACGGCTGATTGGTTCATTTTGTCTGTATGTCAGTAGGATAAGAAAGAAGTTATGGTCCGATTTGCATTAAGATTTTTGCCAGAGGTTGGAACAACTTTTCTTTTCTACTGTTGGCAAAGATGAACATTTGGCATATTTTCAGAAATACATATCAAAGTGGGTGAAAAAAGAGCAACTCTGTCTTCATTCTGAGCCACTTATTGTTCTTCTGTGTTCTACAAAAATATATATACCAATTAAAACACTGACCTAAGGATGGCACTGGATCTAAAGTTAATCGCTCACCGGTTTAATGATTCACCCTCTGGCGTTATTGAATATGTGTGTTAAATGTCCTTTGATATTTCATTAAAACCCATAAATGTCTACCTCCTGGTGGCACAAGCAGACACGTCAGGGAAAGTCTGTTCAATTCATCATCTGGGGACAAGTGAATGTCTGCATGACATTTTGTGGCAATCCATCCCAGGATTGCTGAGATATTTTTGTATTAAGCTAAAATATGGGCTGACCAGCACCCCTGTCCATATGGCCATGCTTTTAAGTAGAAAAACAAGAAAAAGGTTGTCAACACAACCACTCTTGGGGCCTTTAACAGCATGATACTTTGACATTTAATATTCAGTCCTGAGATGCCTTTATTAAAACATCTTGAGCACAGGTTCACCGTCATTATAGACGATGCAACGACTTGTTTGACCAGCAGTCAATTAGGAGTTAGTAAGAATCCAGCTTTAAATGGTGGATAATGAATTAGACTGCAATATTAAGATCCTGTGCTCAGTGTTTACCCATATTTCGCAAATCGCCACCAAAATCACATCAGCAACTTAAGAAGCATGTGCAGTTTAGAACTGGAGAGAGATTTCTTTGAAGGAAGTGACATTTGCACACCAGCAGCCTTACAGATCAGAGCTTGAGGTGATACACCTGCAAATAAGCTGGAAGTGTGTCTGTTTGCACTCCCTGCCAGTGACTAAGCCTGTGAAGTAATCTTGTTACGACTGCAAAAAGCTGGAATGGAGCTACTTGTATCTGAGCTTGGCTGCAGAACATGATCTCTTAAAAACTTTCCATGGCAGCTTGCCTTGATAAGTAGTTTAGTGTTAGAGTGAAAAACGAAACTCTCCCAACAAACGTACCTCCACTAACTGCACATCTTTGGACTGTGGGAGGAAGCCAGAGCACCCAGAGAGAACATGCAAACACATAGAGGTGGCAGGAGGTTGCCAGGAGGCAACGGTGTTACCCACTGCACACTGTGATGCCTGCAAACCATCCCCTAAGCAATATTTTTAAGACAGACAAAGCCTTTTGTGAAAAATGCATAGCAACATGGCTTGGTCGTCCAAGATCTAAACTCAGAGGAACAGTGTCCAGCAACATAACTGGGTAAAGGAGCAAGACTGGGTTAAAGATGCACTTTTTTTTTATTTGCATCATTTAAAATTATTGTTTTCTTCATTTTTTGATTGCCACAACTTCCAGAACAATTTAATAAAAACAAAGATGACATACACTGATTGTCTAGGATTAGAGTTAGGGTTTGGGTGATCACCGATGATGACTCAGACCTTAGAGCAGGGGTGTCAAACTCCAGGCCTCGAGGGCCTGCAGGTTTTTGATATCACCCTGGCTCAACACAACTGAATCAAATGATTGGTTCATTACCAGGCTTCTGGAGAACTTCAAGACATGTTGAGGAGGTCATTTAGCTTTTTAAATCAGCTGCGTTGGATCAAGGACACATCTAAAACCTGCAGGACACCGACCCTCGAGGCCTGGAGTTCGACATCTGTGCCTTGAGGGTTAAGCAGCCTTAGTCACACATTTAGCTAGTAGAAAGTAGAAGTAGTCGAGTAGCACAATATTAGTGCTTTTAGAACTTACTGACTTAATGCATCTGTCTACTCAGTACCAAAGCCAAACCAAAGCAGAAACTAAAGCAATGATCTAAAAGCTTTTTTAAATTGCTCCATAGAATTAAGAGCAGCTGTAGAGATGGGTGATAACTATCTTTGGGTTTGCCACTATGGGCTATTTGGTCCATTGTTATTTGTAAAAACGGCCATTAGAGCTACTTTAATCTTTGGAATTAGCACTGTGTAATTGGCATTTGCATCTTGTTTAAGTCATTTGTGGTGCGGTGGCATATCTGTTTGGCTGCCAAATTCCTTTTCATCACAACCACCTGAGATGCGTTTTGCTTTCTTTGCAGCAGGAACATATTCATAATCCAAGAACCCTCTGTGGAACTGCTATTTCTAAGTGGGCTAGACATTATTGTTGTGTGTGACATTATCTTGTTGTGTACCATTAAGCTCTCATAGGTTGATTCGTCAACACATTGTAATGTGCCAAGTTTAAAAGCATGAAGCCTGGGAGGACATGCACGAGAATAATAAAAGGACCGAGGGGGACGTTAAGTCACCCATCTATTAATTGCACTGACTGTTGTGTGCAGCTTGACATTATGGAAGCGAGAGCTGGTACACAGCCAGACGACAACAACCAAAGTGAGGAGAGCGCATTAGCTTTAAAAGAAAAATGCATTAGATAACGTTCACTGTAATACTGAGAGAGCAGTCGGCACTTGAAATTCATCTTGTGACTTGTGACAGCTGTACTGCATCACCCAGGAGAAATCAAAGGTTGCTATCTAAACTCTTTTATTAGCTTTTGATAGTAGCAAACCAGACTACAGGAGTTACACAGAAGCCTCTCTGTCAACGTGACGCCCTTATGAGATATTCATGCTGAATTGAATCTATTATTCACTATTTACATAATTGATCGGATTGTCTGCAGGCTGTATTAATAGAAAGTGACAGTTCTTAAAATGAGAGGTTTCACAGGGTCCAGGAAGATGAGCAGCTGAATTGCCACTTATTTAAGAGGCACACACGCACACCCCTCCCATGGAGTTGGGTGCCAACAAGACCAGTCTAGAGCTCTGACGAACAAATCGAGTTAGGTAAATCACCACCTGTACCCCACCAACGAGATGATTTCAGGCTCAGAGTGAGCAAGCTCCGGCGTCATTTGTCTTCCTCCTCTTGTTTCCCCGAGATCACTGGGATTAAATGGGCTGTATTTATCATCAGTGACAATTGTAAGAGATATGGTCTACCTGTCACAGTGGGAGACACTTTGATAAAGTCAGACCAAACAAATAATACACCTTCATCCTGCTTGGACTTGACAGTGAGTCGCACGTGCAGATTTACAATAGACGACAAAGAAAGTGGTTACTCAAACCACTGCTGCTTCGGACGCTCCATAAAAAATGTGATAATTTCTGCTGTGTCGGTTTATCACACTATCTCTCAGACTGTCTGGAGGTTGGGCTCCAGATTTGATTCTTTGTGCCTTTCCCAACATTTTACCTACAACAAAGTGGCACAAACTGCCACATGCACACTCTGGCAGCAGCAGTGTTAGTGGAAGAGGGAGACCTTTGATGGCTAATTAGTGCGGGCAGCTGTCAGAACGGTAATGACAGAGATTTGAAAGTTTTGATACTCTGGTCATATTTATGGTTTTGAAGCTCGCTTTGTTCTCTCGGGTATTATTGGGTTGCCGTGGATGGCCGTGGAGAGGAGGAGGCGAGGAGAGGGGAACATCAGATTTCCTCTCCTCACACTGGATGTGACCACATTAATTATAGATCTTGGGAAGCAGCAGTTACATTCATTTGGCATATTTTTAGAAAACTAAAGGCTGATTTATTTCTTTAATCAAGACGACAGGTGTCAGTTCATTTCAGGAAAAAGATACTGAAAGCTGCTTAAAGTTGTCAGACGATGACATTTTGAGCCGGCTGAGGTGTGAAGTGTCTATTTGGGAACGCTTGCCTAAAGCTAAAGGTGGAGTTGAGGGCCTTCCACACTGTGGGGTTTAAATTACTATGAATAGCACTTGTGTTATAAGGTACAATTCAAAAATACATGATTTCTAAAAACTTTTAATTTGCTATATTTTGAGGGCAAATATTATAATTTGCATGAAGTGATTTATTTAGTATTTTCAGTTAATCATTGTTCTGCATATTTTAAAATTTCATATATTAATCTCTTAAGTTCTTTTTTGCAATGTTATGGGTACCCAACAGTATTTCATATTATTCTAAGTGATATTCATGTTGAAATTTAAGTCTTTAAGTCTGATGTCATTAGCTGTGTAGGGGTCCAAACTCCGCTGCAGGTCCATAAGCCAAGCGATCACTGTGGCTTTACTGATTTAAAAAACTGTCTAAATTCTTTCATCTGTAATAAAAGCATCAGTGTATTTGCCCACCAGGTGTAACAATTAAGTTTAACATCCAGGCATCCATGAAAACAGAATTTATGAAATTTAACGGCGTTAGAAGTTAGCAGGAAGTTAGCTCGCTAGTTTCCATCTAAATATAATATAGCAAGTTCTGACAGAGATTTCTGAGACAAATTAAGACGCACAGCTCTGCTATCACTTCCAACATAAATGAAGACAAGTAAGTAAACAGCAGTGACGTTTGTAGGGTTACTGAAGTTTGGCTAGCTGGTATATAATGATGTGGTACGTGCTACAGCGACACAGCTATGTTAGCATATTAGAGACACAGTGAAGCTGGGGGACCTTTTTCCTCTCGATAAAAGTTAACGTGAGGGTTCCCGATGGTTAGGGACAAATGCAATCACATGGCAGGATGCTGTAAACGGACCAAACTTCAGTCAGGAGAATAACTGAGATAATCCATCCACAATACGAAGTTAATCATTAATAAACTGCTGCACGGCTGTGGTCACTGACTGTTTTTAGGGGCTTGTTGAGATTAAATAGAACAAGTTATAAATCATTAAAACATGTTAAAAACACAACAACCAGAGTAGTTTGGACCCGGAAGCAGAATTCATCACGTCATCACTTAAAGACCGGATAATCAAAAACTATAACGTCCCTCATTCTGAACGTCTACTTCTACCTAAATACTTGCATTTAAATTACTATGTTGCAAAAATAGTTAAACATTTGAAAGATTAATGAGGGTTTTAAACAAAATCTATGTATGACAGTGCTGCGCAGTTGGGACCAATGTTTTGTACCCCAATTTTCTACACTACATTGATTTCTAATTAAATGTTTTCCTCCCCTGTGGGCCCCTCCCTCTGCCTTGTTGTTGGTCCCTTAAGGCAGCCCATTTGAAGGAAAAAAAGTCTGGAAACAAAATTGACATTGAGCAAAAATGTTCTTCAAACACGTTCTCAGTCCAGTAAAAACGAGATATCCCAACAAAGAATTTTCTTCCATTGAAGATACTTTTTTCACAAATACAGCAGAAACAACGCGCTCTCTGATATTTTTTGTAAAAAGGATATTCTTAATGCTTTAGTTATCATGAACTTTGTGAAGAACTATCATCAAAAGCAGTGCAAGTTAATCTTCTTATAGCTTCTTAATCCTTTTTTTTTATACCAGTTTTTTCCTTTTTATTATGCAGTGTCTGATCCATGTTCACAAGAATCAATGCTTTGTACATTGAAAACAAGAATTCGAACTGCATTACAAAATCTAGTGTATGTTTATATACCTTGTTGCTATGAAGTAACAGTGTTAACTGCTGCACCACTGCTTTACCCTGATATTTGGTGCTTTTGGCTACTGCCAGGTTGTTTTTATGGATACAGAAGTGATGACTTTTGGACAAGAGGGCGATGTTGTCAGTTTCAAGCTAACGCAAGCAACTGTTAATCAAACTCTTAATCAAAAAGCTATTTTAAATTATTCTTAATCACCTCAGCAGGTAGCACCGTCATGTTTGTTTTTCCACGCAAAAGTTGTAGCTGTAGATTATCATTATTATTAGTTTTTCTTGGTTGAGTTTTAGTCTGGTTTGTTTTTTCTAGGCTTTCTTGTCTATTTAAGTTCCCCTTGTGTCTCTCTCCTTTGTGTCCCTCTCTCGCTCCCTCTGTCTCTTGCGTCAAGCTTGTGTGTCCCAGTTCATGTAGCTCCATTTTTCCTCTTTTATTTTGAAAGTCTTGTCTCTATGTTCATTGTGCTTAGTTTTACTTTTCTCTGTGGCTTCATGATTATTTGTATCAACTTCCCTTATTACCCTTCTATGTATTTAAGTCCTCTGTCTTCCTCTGTTACATGTCAGTCTGTCTGCTTATCTCGCATCATGTCGGCTCGCTTTTGGTTAAAACTTCAGTTCATCTCTCTAGTGTCTGGTTTTGGGTCCGTTTCACAAACACACCGGCATACCCCACCGTGACAGGACACTATAATAAACCACCAAGTGCCAGTAAAACATAAAATAGTGCACTGCAAACCAGAAACTGAGAATGTTTGTCTTCAAAGTAAAAGTTGTGTCTCACTGGTGAAACCAGCATCTGTCATAAGGCAAACTTGATGAAGGTGAACATTCTCACTTTAATACTTAATTGTATGAATTGTATTCATAGTTTATATAGTAAGGTAAAGACCCTACTTGTTTGCATCTACAAAACTATCTAAGGGTGACCGCATGAATAACAACCCAAGCAATCACAGGAGTCAAGGCCTCTTTGCAACCAATTGCATCTCCTGATTATCAGCAACCCGGAGCCAGGTAATATGTATTTTTCACTAGGAACTGATGGTTACCTGTGGGTGACTTATGGTCTCCAGGTCAGTGTGACTTAGACCTAACAAAATCACAGTATAACTATTTGATTAATAACTATCAGGTGATTTGGGGATTTAGGATAGAAATCCATTAGATTAACCTGTTATGGAAATATATGTGATCACAGCAAGATTTTTGTGAGAATCACACTGTTTGACTTTGAACCCTGCATGGCAAAGACCTTTTAAAAACTTGCAATTGCCCTCTATGATAGGATTGGACTTTGTTTTTTATGTGCCACTGTCTCAACATATTGGATTAGTGTTATTTATAAGTTAGAATCGTTTGGGTCATCTCAGGATATTTTAGTAATTTAGGGTAAGTATCATAGTGCATGCATGTATTTGATGTATACTCTCTGATGTTGAGCTGTGGCTTTTAAAAGTAAGTATTTTGTTATATATAGTATTGTGTCTGAAGCTGATTGATACTGACACAAGTCTATGCTCACTATCATTTGTAGCTATTGCACACGTGTTTAAATTTGATGAGAGTGCTGTACTGATAGACCAAAAGGGCAAATAAAAATGTAGATTTAATAATGGTCCTGGATATTTGCATTTACTGGAAAGTCATATTACACAATTTCAATCTGGCCATTAAAGGTCAAAAAGCAAAAATATGGCAGCATGCTTTGGTTAAAAATGGACAAAAATCTTTAAAAAAACAATAGCATAATTTCATATTATCACCAGAAAATGTTTTGTAGGTGTGAGGAGTTAACTTTTACAGCTAACATCAGTGAGTGCTGGAGGAATCCCAACACATTATACGACTGCTTATAGTGCCCAAAATGCCTATTTACCACTACGTAAAACGAACTTTACACTACAAGCACAAACAAGCACTGAGTGTGTTTACGCTTAGACACTTCCCAGCTATTTCTTTCTATTCATAATGTATCCAGCTGTGTAACTAATGGAGGAGAAAGCAACTTACCTGTTTTTTTGTGCGGATGCGTTTTATGAGGCGCTGCTGAGGGACTCTCCCATTCTCACATGGCACTTCAAAAGATGAGGCCATTAGAACTTGGCAAAGAACATGATACATCCTTACCCTAATTTGTTTAGTCCAGGGATTAAATTAACTCATCTAAGAGCTCATTTGCAAAGGAGAAGATTAAGTCCTACCCTCTCTCTGGTGTTTTCTAGTGTCACCTTGGGTAGAATTTCCTCTAAATGTGGTGCAAAATGATCAATACCATGAGTAGTGTAAAATGGCAGGTGACATCTTCTGAAGGGGGAGAAGTGATAATGGATCCCACACCGTGTCTCATACCAGAGGGCTTGTCAGTAGCCTCTTCCTCGGATCCCTCCTGCGGTCTGCGCAAGGTGTATCATATCAGATGATTGTTTTCAATGTGACTTTGATTGATATCAGATCCACGGTGTTGTCTAGTCCACTGACCAGAAGCTGGCTCTTACGGGGTATCACTTACCTGCGAGTCACCACATTACCGTCCCTACAACTCCACTTTGATGCAGGTAATGGCACCACAATATCTCTCATCTGCTCCGTCTGCCCATCCATAATGTGTCATGTTCTGTAGATCAAAGGAAGTGAAGTAGTCACTCAATTTTGACAGATCAATACACCCCTCAGGAATGTGCCCTGCAGCATGACAGCTCAAGTATCACCTGCTTCTCGCCATCATTCTTCTTTCATTTTCTCTTCCATTTCCTGTCCTTTTTTTAGTCACAAATGGTAGAAGCTGGCTCTACTGAGGTTTGACTTGCTTCAGTGACAGTAAAAAGCTGTGCAGAAAGTGAAGCATATGAGGGGTGACTGCAATGTTACAGGGGGAAAAAATCAAAAACCATACCTTTGGCTTATCTCCACTTCAAGACCATTTTTTATACCTCTGCACCATTTTCAGCATGGCTGCCATTTATTTGAGGAAGAATTCCCATTATAGCCATGTGTTCTTGTACTTCTATTATGGAGAACAAGTACATGGGTATTTCATCTTGTGTGCCAAAACATTCCTTCAACTTGATGTTTTTATTTTTTGGAAGTGGACAAAGTTAAAGGGAGGAAAATCTGGCAAAGGCAACTAATGGCAGGTGAGAAATGCAGTGATATGGGCAAAAAAAAGGATCTATGCTAGCACACAATGGCACGCTAGAAGACATCACAATTCTGATCATTTCTGCCCAATGTTCTCCCCAGACACTAGTAGTGTGTGTGACAATCTCACCCTGGGGGACAGATTCACAGTACAAAATGTCAAGAAAAAAAGAATGTGAATCCTCCTGGTCCAGCTTTTCACCTGAAATGGCAATTTAAGCTCAGAAACTGTGGATCCTTTTACTAAAGTGCTTGGTCGTACCCAGAGACCAGGCTCTCGTTAGTGACAATGACTGTTCACAAAAACAAATACAGATGAAACTGATGTTTGCTCTCTACACAAAACTGAAGTCTGTGGTGAGAACACAGAGAACATGGTGCAAGTGGTCAGAATGCAATGTACTGGGAGCAATCCTATTCAGATCAGTTCAGTTCAATTTATTTATATAGCACCAAATCACAATAACAGTTGCCTCAAGGTGCTTTATATTGTAAGGTAAAGATCCTACAATAATAGAGAGAAAACCCCCAAATCAATCAGATGACCCCCCCCCCCCCCCCCCCCCACTGAGCAAGCAGTTGGTGACAGTGGGAAAGAAAAACTCCTTTTAACAGGAAGCAACCTCCTACAGAAGAGAGGAAGGAGAGAGCCACAGATTAACAATAACTAATGATTAAATGCAAAGTAGTGTAAGAAGAAGAAACATCATGGGAACACCCCAGCAGCCTAGGCCGATTGCAGCATGACCAAAGGATCAGGATCAGCTGTCAATCCAAACTATAAGTGTTATCAGAAAGGAAAGTTTTAAACCTAATCTTAAAAGAAGACAGGGTGTCTGTCCCCCAGCTTCAAACTGTGAGCTGGTTCTGCAGAAGATGGACCTGAAAGCTGAAGCCTCTACTTTTAAATCTAATAGGAATCAAAACTAAGCCAGCAGTCTGAGTTTAAATGTAATTCTGGATTTAACAAGAATTTACAGGGTCAAAATGACCCAGCGTTCTAGAGGCCATGGTAATGCCATCCAGATTAAGTATCTGGTTACACATCATGTTTCTAATGTTTTACGGCCAAGTACAATAACTTTAGTTTTATCTGAATTTGGAAGCAGAAAAATAAGAGGTCATCCAGGTCTTTAAGACATCCGTGCAACTTTACTAAATTATGTCATCTGGCTTCATAGATAAACCTGGGAATAGGAGCCATTCTGAAAGACGTCTGAACATCTCCAAGATTATTTTGATTATCTTGAAGTGGTGATTGTCCAAATTTGTATCAGGTAACATTTTAGATTTTTATAGAGTTGTTGTATCTACCCATATGGAAAAGATATATACAAATCTTATAAAGTTTGTATTATAAAGTACTTCTTGTGTGAAACTTGTATGAAAAGCATACAAGAGTGAAAACAGATATAAGATCCCTTGAAAAATTATATAAATGAAACTTGTATGTTTTGGATACTTACTAAAACAATATATGAAAGTGGCCACTTTCATGGATGAAATTTCAGGATGAATTAAATTAGACAAAAGCAAATGCTAACACGTTTATATTACGTTAATGACAAAAGATGAGATGATCACTAAATTCCTAAATGATAATTTACAGTACAAAAGCTTGGCATGCTTTAGATTCTTAAACGTAGTGTCAGAAGGGAGGGATCTGACAAGTCTTGAAGTGATTCTACATCACTGCATCACTACAAGAAGAGTTAGAAATGAAACATCTCAAAGTCTCCCTCTCTAGATAGATAGATAGATAGATAGATAGATAGATAGATAGATAGATAGATAGATAGATAGATAGATAGATAGATAGATAGATAGATAGATAGATAGATAGATAGAACGTTGAATATTTACTGCGCCAGAATTAAATTAAAGAATTGAATGTGAAATAACTGCAAAAAAAGTTTTATCAGAAAATTTTTAAACTGAGTTAGATCATGCCTGGCCACCTGCAAGGAGAGATGCATCTACTGAGGATGATGATTGCAGCCAGACACAATGCAGTCACACAAACAAAGGCTCACTGACAAAGTTCATAGAGAGGAAATGCTTGCGGATGTGAAAACTGTTCTACGCACCGTCCTCCATACCAGTATCACTATAACCAAGGAGTTCATATATACCACTGGCACGGTAATCCTAGAAGCACTTGGGTATAAAGTAGAGGATGGATGTAGTGAAAGCCCCCTGTGGAGAAAAAGGCTGGAATCCAAAATGAGAGAACCTAGAAGGATGCTAGTCAGCTAACAGAGGTATTTAATGGCAAAAGAGATATACCAGTAAAACAGAGGCCCAGAGAATACATTGTCTCCAAATATCCAACCAGGGTGTTCTCAGCTCCAAGAAAAAAAATACAAGGGTAGACCCACTCAGAGCAGAGATGGAGCAATCTGGGAAGAAAAAGATGTCACACAACACCAACGTCAAGTGGCTGGTCGACCTAACAGTAGACCACATCAACCTCCCAAAACAAGAAACAGTCCAGATCACAAAGACAGAGATTGTACAGTGAGAATGAAGAGCATCAGGCCCTGACGTAATCTATGCCTACTGCCTAAAGAAGCTAAAAACACTCCATGATCGCCTGGAAGCACAAATAAGGAGGTTGACTGGCTAACACAAGACAGAAGAATCCTTGTCATGAATAATTCCCACAAAGGTATAACACCACTGATCTAAGCAATCAAGCTGAATAGGTTCATGAGTCAACGCATGAGCGCAGCTAAGACTGAAAATAACACCAAAGGGTCAAACCATGTCCTGGTTGATAAAACAGTGCATTGGGACTCTAAAACCAGTCCGTCCAACCTGAGCATCTACTGGATTAACTATTGAAAGCCTGTGACTTATTGCCCCACATATGGATACTGGAATGCTTGGCACTGCACAAGGTCAAGAACTGTGGGCTAATAACATTTATCAGGAACTATGGAAAACAAAACTGGAGGTCAACCTAAAGGCAACTCAACAAGTCACCATCAAGCCAGTCTCAAGCCAGCTCATGACTAAGAGCAGATATAGATTCTGGAGTGGAGTCACCATCAGCCACCTCCTGTCCATGGATGGCATCAACGTGTATGCAAGAGGTGAATGACTCACTGTTCCACCTCACCAGGACATAGATTCCACTGACATGAAAACTCACAATCCACAGAGGCTTCCACCCAAAGTCCAGCACCCTGCACCTGTACCAGGAACAGAAAGAAGTAGAGCGATGAGTAATGAGTGTCAGAGACACGACTCAAGAGGAAACATGGAAAATGCCCCCCTAAGATAAGCTGCTCCAAGAGAAAAGGCAGCTGAAGACAGTGTGAAGACAAGGACAGAAGGAGGAACTGTCATGGAAAGCCATGACAACCAGGGAACATCTGTGCCACATATGGATTACAAGTCCCAAGCTCCCAACGGGAGACACTGCCAAAGGTGGTTGAGAATGAGCGGGCTAGGGTCCTGTTGGACTTCAGGATCCAGACAGACAACCAGCTGCCGGCCAACCAACCAGACATAGTTGTCGTTAACAAGAAGAAGAAGACTGCAGTTGTGATAGATGTGGCAATCCTGGCAGACAGTTACAATATAGAGAAGTATCAGGGATTAAAAGGTAAAATGTGATCAGATGTGGAAGGTCAAGTTAGAAGTGATAATATTCAAATTCAAATTCAAATTTTATTTGTCACGTACGCAGTCATACACAGTACGATATGTAGTGAAATGCTTGGACAACTGCTCGTGACCTAAAGAAAACAAAAAAGGAAAAGGCTATGAATAAGATAGGAAATAAATATGAAAAATTAAAAAGGGTAAATTTAACTAGGAAGGAATAAAATATAAATTAAGGTTAAAAATGAAATAACTGTACAACACAAATTAGAATGAAGGGTAAATTTAACTGGGAAGGAATAAGATAAAATATATAAATTAAAGTTGAAAATAAAATAACTGTACAACAAAATACACAATATAGAACTATATAAGAATGTATGAAGAAATCTAAATATAAATAAATATATACACAATAACAGCAGCTGTACAAGTATTAACCGGAAATGAAGAATATAGTGACCAGTGTTGTGCAAAAAAACAATGTGTGCAAAAACAATGTCCAGAAAGTCCAGTGTGTGTGTAAGACCCATATGTGTGGGTCAGTACTGTGTGGTGGTGTGATTGAGAGACCGTATCGCCTGCGGGAAGAAGCTCCTCCTCAGTCTCTCTGTGTTGGTCTTCAGGGAGCGGAATCGCTTTCCTGACCTCAGCAGAGAGAACAGTCTGTTGTTGGGATGGCTGAGGTCCTTCACGATCTTCCTGGCCTTGGTCCGGCACCGCCTGCTGTAGATTGAGTGCAGGTCAGGGAGCTCGGAGCGGATGGTGCGCTCAGCTGATCGCACAACCCTCTGTAGAGCTCGTCTGTCC
This sequence comes from Aulonocara stuartgranti, assembly GCF_965226115.1. NCBI lineage: Eukaryota > Metazoa > Chordata > Actinopteri > Cichliformes > Cichlidae > Aulonocara > Aulonocara stuartgranti. The sequence goes on along the minus strand of NC_138957.1, from coordinate 9,097,824 downwards.
TGCATGGTGCTGTTCCCGAACCAGGTTAAGATGTTTCCCGCCAGGATGCTCTCTATGGTGCACGAGTAAAAGTTCCTGAGCACCTTGGAGGGCAGTTGGAAGTCTCTCAAGCGTCTGAGGTGGTAGAGACGCTGTTGGGCCTTTTTCACCACGGTGTTGATGTGACAGGACCATGACAGGTCCTGCGTGATGTGAACTCCGAGGTATTTGAAGCTGTCCACTCTCTCCACTGGGCACTCGTTGATGACAGGGGTCTGGTAGTTCCTCTCCTGCTTAGTGCTGAAGTCCACTATCAGCTCCTTTGTCTTACTGACGTTTAGAAGGAGGTTGTTCCTCTGGCACCAGTTCTCCAGATTCCTAATCTCCTTCAGGTAGGCCGTCTCGTTGTTATCAGAGATCAGGCCCACCACGACGGTGTCGTCAGCAAACTTGATGATGGTGGTGGAGCTGGTAGTGGCCACACAGTCATATGTGTACAAAGAGTACAGCAGGGGGCTCAGAACACACCCCTGGGGGGCTCCAGTGCTGAGAGTGGTGGAGGCTGAGACATGTCCGCCCATCCTTACTGCCTGTGGTCTGCCAGTTAGGAAGTTGGAGATCCACTGACACATAGATGAGCTGAGTCCCAGATGCTCCAGCTTGGTGGTGAGTGTGGAGGGAATTATGGTGTTAAATGCAGAGCTGTAGTCTATGAAGAGCATTTTAACATAATTCCCCCTTCTAGTGTCCAAGTGAGTGAGTGATGTGTGGAGGAGATGAGAGATGGCATCGTCTGTGGAACGATTTGGACGGTAAGCAAACTGTAGTGGGTCCAGTGTGTCTGGTAGTGAAGAAATGATGAAGTCTCTGACCAGGCGTTCAAAGCACTTCATCACTACTGAGGTGAGGGCTACAGGGCGATAGTCATTGAGAGAAGCAGGGTGGGGTTTCTTCGGGACAGGAACAATGATGGACTCTTTGAAGCATGTGGGGATCACCGACTGAGATAAAGAGATGTTGAATATCTCAGTGAACACAGGAGCTAGCTGGTATGCGCATTCTCTTAGGATACGACCTGGGATGCCGTCTGGTCCTGCTGCTTTCCTGGTGTTCACTCTTTTGAAGGCTCTCCTTACTTCATGCTCGGAGATGACGAGCACGTTTCCGGTGCTGGCAGTATCTTCCTGTCTGCAGCCGTTAGCGCCGCTAACACTAGCATTGTTGGAGACCTTAGCTGCAGCCTCGAAGCGAGCATAGAAAGTGTTCAGCTCGTCTGCCAGAGTCACGGCCGCGTTCATCATACCGGTTGTTGGTGCTTTATAGTCCGTTATTGTCCTTAGTCCCCGCCACAGGCTCCTAGAGTCACTCTGTTGGAGTTGTGACTCTAGTTTCCTCCCGTAGCGCTGCTTCGCCTCTTTCACCGCCCTCCGCACGTTATATGACGCGGCTTTGTACGGGTCCATGTCCCCCGTTGTGAGTCCCGTGTTGTAGGCAGCGGTGCGGGATCTCAGAGCGTCGCGGATGGTTTTATCCACCCACGGCTTCTGGTTGGGAAACGTTGTGATAGTCTTTGTCTCCACGGTATCATCCGCTAGTTTCCCGATGAATCCCACAACCGCTTCCGTAAACACATTGACGTCATCGTCGGAGCTGTTTCTGAACATGCCCCAGTCTGCGTCATCGAGTGCGTCCTGTAACGCGGCCACCGATTGATCCGTCCAGCGCGCGACCTTCCTCTGAACCGGAACTTCCTGTTTCAGCCTTTGTTTATATTTTGGCATGAGGAAGATGGCGGCGTGATCAGATTGTGCCTTGTAGCCGTCCTTGACCGTAGTGTAGCAGTAGTCCAGTGTCCTTTCACCCCTGGTGGGGCAGGTGATGTGTTGATAAAAGTTCGGCGCTGCGCGTTTGAGGTTGGCGCTATTAAAGTCCCCCGTCACAATAAGCGCAGCGTCCCGGTGTTGTGTCTGGTGCTGTGTGAGTGCCTCATGCAGCTTGCATAAGGCGGTGACCGTGTCCGCTTGTGGTGGAATATAAACGGCACTTACAATGACCGATGTAAATTCCCGAGGTAGATAAAAAGGACGACACATGATGGACAGTAGTTCCAGATTTGGTGTGCAGGAGCGTGTGAGAGGAACAACGTTCGCACTGTTGCACCAGTTGTTGTTCACCATTAAACACACGCCGCCTCCCCTTGACTTCCCCGAGTCCCGTGTCCTGTCCATGCGGTGAACCGAGAAGAACTCAGCCGGCTGGATGGCGTGGTCCGGCACCGCTGGGTTCAGCCATGTCTCAGTGAAGCAGAGGAGATTGCAGTCCCGAATGTCTCTCTGGAACTTTATCCTGGCCCTGAGGTCGTCAAGCTTGTTCTCCAGTGACTGGACGTTGGCGAGCAGGATGCTAGGCAGAGGTGTGCGGTGTGCACGAGCTCTCAGCCTGTTCCTGACGCCTGCTCGCTTCCCTCTAGGCCGCCGCCGCTTCCCTTTGTTCTCCCTCGAGATCTCACTCGGCCAGCTCGGATCCGGAGTTAAAAACTTCGAATTGTGAGTACATTGTATACCAATAGAAACAAGAGTGTCACTGTCATACCTAATGTACCCAATGGTGATGATTTTGCCGATTTAGAAACGCTGAAAACTAACTTAAAAAACAAAGACAAAGAAAAAGTGGTCGGAGCAGTCGTGACGGCAGCCGACCTCACCGGCGCCATCTTCATCTTGATTTTGTGTGTGTGTAATATGTGTGTCTGTGTGTCTGAGAAACACTCTGTCAGCCAGGAAGAAGTGCAGCAAGATGCAGGCAGGCAGCACAGACAAACGCAGGGCAGCACAAAATCATTAAATCACAAAATGTGAGATATATATGGTATGGCATTATGTATATATGTACAAGTATATATGTACAAATATAAAAAAAAAACACCCAGCACGCCCCTGCGGGCAGTTTATCCTTCAAGCTCGGGTCCTCTACCAGAGGCCTGGGAGCTTGAGGGTCCTGCGCAGTATCTTAGCTGTTCCCAGGACTGCGCTCTTCTGGACAGAGATCTCCGATGTTGTTCCCGGGATCTGCTGGAGCCACTCGCCTAGCTTGGGAGTCACCGCACCTAGTGCTCCGATTACCACGGGGACCACGGTATCAATATTGAACCGTTCGATACAGTGCTTTCAGTTCGGTACGCATATGTATCGAACAATACAAAATTTTTAATTTATTTTATCAACTTTTCTTCTGACGATACTGTCTGTGTTGAGAGCTCAGTGGATCTGCGCTCGACTACTTCGCCTAGGCTGCACTGTCGAGCGCAGATCCACTGAGCGCAGCGCAACCTAGCAAGACAGACGCTATGCTCGTTGCAACATGGCAAATTGAACCTCCCCCACCCTCATTCAGATCTGGCCTTCGGAACTATTTTGGTCTTCATGTGACGTATGACCCTGAAGGTAAGCGCGTCATGGACAAAAGTAAAACAGTATGTCGGATGTGCCATGCAATGCTCAATTACATGGGTGGGAACTACTGCGTTAGCGCAGTTAGCTCGTTAACGTGTTGACGCCGCCCAGCCCCACGCACGGGGATGGTAGCTCATTAACGGAGATTTGCCGTGTTGTGGCGTTAACGTGATTTCAGATTAACGCTGACAGCACTAGTGGGAACACAACGAATATGACTGCACATTTACTCCGACAGCATCCTAGTGCAAAGACAAGTGGAAGCAGACAAAAACAACAAGCACGCATGCTACAAACTTTACCCGAGTCATTTAGACAGCCGTTAGCACATGATTTTCCTTATGGGGACCTGATATGTTTAATATGCTGCTGAGAATATAGCCCAGAAGAAGCGTATAGTATAGCTTTTATTTTGGAAAGAGCCATTTCTCTGTAATAAACTCTCTTTTCCAAAGATGAGTGATTTCTCAATCAGATATATTTATTTTTTATTACTTTTTGTTTCAGCAACATTAAATTTAAAAACTGTACTTTTGAGTTACAATATATATTTATAATTTTAATAAATGACAAATTAAAAAAGCATGAACATTTTTTGTATTGAAAAAATATCGAACCGTGTCACCAAAGTACCGAACCGTGAATTTTGTGAATCGTTGCACCCCTAATATATAAAAAAAACACCCAGCACGCCCCTGCGGGCGGTTTATCCTTCAAGCTCGGGTCCTCTACCAGAGGCCTGGGAGCTTGAGGGTCCTGCGCAGTATCTTAGCTGTTCCCAGGACTGCGCTCTTCTGGACAGAGATCTCCGATGTTGTTCCTGGGATCTGCTGGAGCCACTCGCCTAGCTTGGGAGTCACCGCACCTAGTGCTCCGATTACCACGGGGACCACCGTTACCTTCACCCTCCACATCCTCTCGAGCTCTTCTCTGAGCCCTTGGTATTTCTCCAGCTTCTCGTGTTCCTTCTTCCTGATATTGCTGTCATTCGGAACCGCTACATCGATCACTACGGCCATCTTCTTCTGTTTGTCTACCACCACTATGTCCGGTTGGTTAGCCACCACCATTTTGTCCGTCTGTATCTGGAAGTCCCACAGGATCTTAGCTCGGTCATTCTCCACCACCCTTGGGGGCATCTCCCATTTTGACCTCGGGACTTCCAGGTTATACTCGGCACAGATGTTCCTGTACACTATGCCGGCCACTTGGTTATGGCGTTCCATGTATGCCTTGCCTGCTAGCATCTTGCACCCTGCTGTTATGTGCTGGATTGTCTCTGGGGCATCTTTACACAGCCTGCACCTGGGGTCTTGCCTGGTGTGATAGACCCCAGCCTCTATGGATCTTGTGCTCAGAGCTTGTTCTTGTGCTGCCATGATTAGTGCCTCTGTGCTGTCTTTCAGTCCAGCTTTGTCCAGCCACTGGTAGGATTTCTGGATATCAGCCACCTCCTCTATCTGCCGGTGGTACATACCGTGCAGGGGCCTGTCCTTCCATGATGGTTCCTCGTCTCCCTCCTCTTTCTTGGGTTTCTGCTGCCTGAGGTATTCACTGAGCACTTGGTCAGTTGGGGCCATCTTCCTAATGTATTCTTGGATGTTCGTTGTCTCATCCTGGACTGTGGTGCTGACACTCACCAGTCCCCGGCCCCCTTCCTTCCGCTTAGCGTACAGCCTCAGGGTGCTGGATTTGGGGTGAAACCCTCCATGCATGGTAAGGAGCTTTCTTGTCTTTATGTCAGTGGCTTCTATCTCCTCCTTTGGCCAGCCTATTACCCCAGCAGGGTACCTGATCACGGGCAGGGCGTACGTGTTGATGGCCCGGATCTTGTTCTTACCATTCAGCTGACTCCTCAGGACTTGCCTGACCCTCTGCAGGTACTTGGTGGTTGCAGCTTTTCTAGCGGCCTCTTCATGGTTCCCATTCGCCTGTGGGATCCCCAAGTACTTGTAACTGTCCTCTATGTCTGCAATGTTGCCTTCTGGTAGTTCAATCCCCTCAGTTCTGACTACCTTCCCTCTCTTTGTTACCATCCGACTACACTTCTCCAGTCCGAACGACATTCCAATGTCATTGCTGTATAGCCTGGTAGTGTGGATCAGTGAATCGATGTCTCGTTCACTCTTGGCATACAGCTTGATGTCATCCATGTACAGGAGGTGGCTGACAACTGCTCCGTTCTGTAGTCGGTATCCGTAGCCAGTCTTGTTAATGATCTCACTGAGGGGGTTCAGGCCTATGCAGAACAGCAGTGGGGACAGAGCATCTCCTTGGTAGATCCCGCACTTGATGGTGACTTGTGCTATGGGCTTGGAGTTGGCCTCTAGTGTTGTACGCCACATCCCCATTGAGTTCCTGATGAAGGCTCTTAGGGTCCCATTGATCTTGTACAATTCTAGGCATTCCAGTATCCAGCTGTGGGGCATTGAGTCATAGGCCTTCTTGTAATCAATCCAGGCAGTGCACAGGTTGGTCAGTCTGGTCTTGCAGTCTTGGCTGATTGTTCTGTCTACCAGTAGCTGGTGTTTTGCGCCTCTGGTATTCTTGCCAATTCCTTTCTGTGTCCCGCTCATGTATTGACCCATGTGCCTGTTCATCTTAGCCGATATGATGCCTGACAGGAGCTTCCATGTAGTACTGAGGCAGGTTATTGGTCGGTAGTTGGAGGGGACCGGTCCCTTCTTGGGGTCCTTGGGGATCAGGACCGTCCGGCCTTCAGTTAGCCATTCCGGGTGTCTTTCGTTAACTAGTAGCTGGTTCATTTGTGCTGCCAGACGCTCGTGGAGTGCAGTCAGCTTCTTCAGCCAGTAGGCGTGAACCATGTCGGGCCCTGGTGCTGTCCAACTCTTCATACTGGAGACCCTTTCTTGGATATCTGCCACTGTGATGGTTACTGGACCCTGTTCAGGGAGGTCGCTGTGGTCAGCCCTCAGATCCTCTAGCCACTGAGCATTGCCGTTATGGGTTGCATCCTTCTCCCATATGCTCTTCCAGTATTGCTCCGTCTCCAGCCTTGGTGGTGCTATTCTCTTATTGTTCCCTTGCCACTGAGAGTACACCTTTGCTGGTTCTGTGGAGAACAGCTGGTTTATTCTCCTGCCTTCTATCTCTCTGGTGTACCTCCTCAAGCGGCTGGCCAAGGCTGTGAGTCTTTGCTTGGCAGTTTCCAAGGCCTCAGGTATGGACAGCTTGCTGTATTTCTTAGGCACCTTATTTGTCGCACCTTTCTGCAACTCCGTTAGTTGGCTAACTTCCCTCCGTGCTACTTTGATCTTGCCCTCTAGCCTCCTTCTCCATGGAGGGTACTGCCCCTTGTGGCTGTTCAACTTGTAGCCAAGCATCTCACTGATCACTGCTGCCGTATTGTAGATCAGCTTGTTAGTGTCGGTAATCGTGGTTGTAGGTATTGCCCGTAGTGCTGCATTAACATCATCTAGCAGACCTTCTGAGGGTACTTCACGTAATCTTGGTAACCGGCTACGGGGGATCCAGGTTTCAAGCTTGGCCATGATCCTATTTTTCAGGTCAGTTCCTCTGGCACTCAACGATCCTTCTCCTATCGCACTTGGGGCTATGTACCCAATCTCGGGTGGGGGTGATGATATCCCCCCCCTGACCTGGCGTCCTGACTCCTCCTTGCCGTAGCATTTGTGTTGTACCTCGTCAATCTCTAGCTGTGAGAGCAGTCCCTTCTTTCGAATGTTGGAACACTGAGCTACTAGTTGTTTCGCCGTCATTGTGGATGTTGGGTATCGAAGAATCCATAGGTCCCTCATCCTATTCATGTAGCCCCTTCCGCCGGGGTTACTTGCGTAGTAGCATTCCAACAACGCCCTGTTTTCGTCTCTTGCCCACCGATGCCTTCTTGTTCCAGTAGCCCACTTTTCGTCAGGGTGCCCTGGTTCCTCAACACCTGACGCGGACCTTGTTGATCCGGGCGACGTCCGAGCCGGCATGCCTTCATATTTATCTGTCTCGCTCATGTCTGCGGTAGGCTTGCTTAGCATAGGGGGTCTAGCCTTAGGACCCTTACTGGATACAGACGCCCCAGGCAGGAATCGAACTTGCGATCCTCTGTTCCAAAGGCGTGTAGTCTAACCACTACGCTATCCAGCTGCATATATATATATATCTATATATATATATCTATATATATATATCTGTCTGCTCATGTGTTCTTGTGTTGTCATAAGACCTCCATGTCCCCACATTGCATCAGTCTTACTAAAGACAAGCATGCGTAAGCAGCAAATCAGCCATAGTATTCAGCTATCAGGCAATAAGAAGACGAGCATGCTGACCAAGCTGATATTATTACCAACCCTATTCAGGTTCTTCTCACAAATATAAAAATGGGCATTTTCTCAGGTATTAGAGGTGCATGTACAAATGAACAGCTGTGGTCAACAAAAACATGCTGTGATTCTTATCACCAGAAAATCCATGCAATTTGTGTAGGGGTAGCTTTTTTTTTCTGTCAGCTCAATTTGCTGGATTTCCATAACCCCCCACCCCTGCTGTTCCACAGCCTCCGCTCACACTGGCCAGCAGGAAATAGGCATTCGATGCTTTTCTAGATGACTTCCTGAAAGAAATGAATCTCTCACAGAAAATGAGAACAATGAATAATGAAACGCTGGATGGGATGTGCCTGACCCATGCTATTCATACAACCTGTGCCATCTCTCAGAGCCAACTATGAAATTGAAGGTTGTGATCACAGGGCTGGAAAGAGCCATGGGCAGGACCATTAGAATGGAGGGAAACAAATAGGTTTTCTTGGATGCACATATAATCATTTGATTTAGGCTACATGTAGACCAGAGCGCCTCAGTCAGGATAAATGTCACGTTTTGAAACTCTCAAACAGATTACATTTTTCTTGCTTTATTCATAACATCCCACGTGTCTTCTGGGAATAGCTGTGTTTTCAATCACAGCTTTTTTGACAACTTTTCGAGGCTTTGTCAAACTGAAAATGTGCGATCTAAAACTTTCTGTACACTGCACTGTACAGTTTATGCCTTGAGTATAATTGGATGCAAAGTTCCTCAGGGAAGAATACAGTGAGAACAGAACAGACCATTTTCAGTCTGTGCAGCCACTTTACAGGAAGAAAAGTGTTTTAATGGCATTGTAACCCCACAGAGAAAATAATCCACCAATAAGAGAAAATACAGCCGTGCAGTGCCGCAAGAATGTCGGGCCCAGGAGGTATTTCAGGTTTTGAAAGCCTGCTTCTCCGCCTCACATTAGCCTCAGCAGGACAGCTAAGAAAAGACGGGAAAAAAAATTGCTTGCGCCCTTTTAAAAAAGAGAGAGAGAGAGCGAGAGACAGAGACCGACCACAGCCCTCGAGCTACAGCTGCAATCCTAACATGAAGGAGTCAGCTTGAGCACTAACAAATCTTTCTAATCCCTTTCAACATAGAGCAGCATTTGCCAGACCCCTGCTCCTCCAGGGTCTTAGAGAGAGACAGTGTGTGTGTGTGTGTGGGTGTGTGTGTTCATAGTCCTGTCAGTTAGGGTAAGTTAGGATGAGCGAAGGACTTTTGAGAGTCACTAGTAGGAGAGACGAAGCACCGTGGCCACTCAGTATGAAACTCCACACTATGCTGTAGAGCTATCATTTACCCTATGGGGGCCTGGGTGGCTTACTGCCTGTGTGTTACCAAAAGCTGTGAATCGCAAGATCAAGTAATTACTGAACACTCCTGAGTGTGTATTTTTTATGTCACACATTTTGGTTGAAGTGAATGACTTTGGTGATCATTTGGCTGTATATAATTGCATCGAACGCAGTGATAGGGGTCCCTATCTGACACCCGGCGAGGAGCGCTGCGTCTCAGGTCACCGGGCTCTGTTTACGAATCATTGATTTTGCTGTACTACAGCGAATGACACAAGGTGCAGCCTCACCTCATCACGGACGCTCCTAGTGAGGCGCCAGCAAATAGAGAAAGCGGTGAAGGGTGTGGAGGTGGGGACACGGTGAAGTGTCGTAGCGGTCCAATTATGTTTTTGTTATAAAAACATAATTGCAGGGACCCCTTCAGCACTGGCTAATTCTACCACAGTCGTCGATTCCAGTGTAATCCACTGCGTCATTTTCATCTTGGAAATGCTGGAATGGGTAATCAGATGATTGATTGAAGAGAAATGCTTTACTGACAGAATACTGACACGGACACAGCTGGCTGCCTGTCAAGGGGGGATGGCTGAATGATATATGAGTATCCACACTCAAAACAAAGCAAAAAAAAACAAAAAACGCCCACATTTGCAAGGTGATATCGTAACCCTCAGTAGAATCTGTGTTCACCCATTATCGGAGGACGTGAAGCATATCCGAAGACCTTTTTGCCTCTCGACTGTTGATTACATTTGTGATTTGTGTTTTTTTTCCCTTTGCGCTCTGCCTCAAAATCCTTAGCAGTGAAGCCATAGCATAAGACATCTGCTTTCAACACTTCCTTATTAAAAATGATTATATGCATATCAAACTCGAGCTACTTACCATGACACGTTCAGTGATAAAAATCAGCAAAGAATTTAATTTCACTTTGCCACCTGCACATCAAATCACCGTCTACTTCGTCCCCAGTTTTAATGAATGCTGTGACTACTGTGCAGCAGGGTGGTATTGAAATGCAAGTATACTCCCACACATACAGTCTCATAGCTCATTTTAGGTACAGACACCGATCATTAGAGGGAGAAAACATAATAGAGGTACACTCCTCCAAAGGCTTACCACTGCAGAAAGGTGCTGGGGAATGATAATTATAGTAATAGATATTGTGCTATAAATAAAGTTTGAAATGCTAAAAATATTATGCAGCCTTGCCATCGGTGCAATAAAACATGCACTATAATAAGTATGAACTATAACTCCAAAGCTGCACAGTGTATTCTTTGGAAGTGTAGCTTTTAATGCATTCTATTGGATTCTATTGTTCACACATGGAAATCAAATGCATAAGAATAAGATAATTTATGTGGAAGAAAGAAATTGTTAAGACAGAGCTGCTGTGTTCTGATTGATGCCGAGGAAAAGTGGTATCGACTGACGAGAGTCTCTTTATTATGTTTATTGATTGTGTTTTGGTGTGCTCTGGATTAAAGCCACATGTCCACGCTCTCATTTTCAGATAAGAAGGGCACGGGAAAAAAATTGCTGCTTCAGGTAATGAAATATGAGGATCTATTGAATTGGAAAAATAAATGCTTTCGAAAATATTGCTCTACAAAGCTAAACTGACAGGGCTCTGCAACCATCATTATTTATTGCGAGGGAGCGAGCTGGGGAGGATGACATACTGTAGTTCAGTGCCGTTCAGCATTTTTCCTGCAACAAGACACCGCGCAACGGCTAGACTGTCTCCACATAAAAGGCTGGGTTAAGAGAAAAAGTGCACGGGGCAATATGCGTAAAGAAAGCAGGATCAATAACCAATCTGTGGAGCAGAGAGGGTCAGGTGGAGCATGGGGAGGTTATCATATACTGGACTTCAACACGCGTAATGGAGGAGTCCTCTGTGTTTTGGACTGCTCTAAGATACAGTGTTGCTCACAGGAGCATCTGTGGATCGTAAACAGAGTGGAAAATGCTTTTGCGTGGCATGCAGCGGCGAATCCACTCAGAATTCCATTACACCATTTTCAGATGCCTCAATAAAGACCAATTGACACAGTTATCTAATGATTTTTTTATGTAAGTAACAAAGTTTTTATACCCGGTGTTGTGGATAGTGTCTCAAGCTTTTTTGCCTTTTGGAGACCAAAATACGGCCTGGTGTGTGGCTAATTGTCCCAGTAGTCTTTGCTGAGGATTTGTGGGCATTTGAAAGTTCCTCTTTTCTTCTTACCTGGTTCTTTTATCATAATATTCATCCAGTATATCTTTTCTTTGTACATATCCAAACAATTTCAGCCTTGTTTCTCTAACTTTGCACCTGTGCTGCTTCTCTGATGTACTTTTTACGATCTTGTCCATCCTGAGCAAAATCAGCCTCCAGCGCACCCTCCTGTGTTTTTGTTAGTACAACCATCTCCAAACCAACTCTCACTCTAAACCTTCCCTTTGACTTTTGCTGCTTTCGTTCAGTCACAAGTCACCCTGACACTCATCTCCACCCTCTCCACATCTCCCTGCCTGCTCTCCCTCTTGTGCACTGCCTGTTGATTTGGATGGTTAACCTCAGGTATCTAAACTCATCTATCATCACTACCTTGCTTCTTGCTTCTCTTGACATTCATTCCTCTTCTCTCCAGTACATATCTCCACCTCTCCAGGCTCCCTTCCACCTGCTCCCTAATATCGCTACAGGTCAGTGTAATCTGTGAATTAGGATAGGCTAAAGTTTACCACACACACACACAACAAAATCTGCATAGTATACACAAAACTAGGATTATGCAACAATACTATTAGTAATACTGTTCTGTGTATATATATATGTTCCACATGACGTTTGCATCCAAAAACTTCCAGATTTCATGTCATTTTTTCGCAGCACGCTCGGAGTGCAAAGGCAGTAATGGATACAAGAACTGAGGACACTGCTTGATCGCATGATAGCAACTCGTAAATCACAAGATAGGTCCTAAAGAATGCAATGTCTTGTCATCCTTTTTGACTAATGACGATTCTAAACATTATTAAATAGAACTTGAAACTAGTGACAACCAATTAGAAAACATTTCTGCTATTCCATGACTCTTCCTGGAAGCTATATTCATCTTTTATAGGTAGTTTACAATGCTGGGTGTGATGGATTACTTTCTAACTTTGTTACTTTGTAACACTTTACTGTTATGCAGTAATGTAACACTTTACTAAATTTATTAAATATGGTTACGATACTGTTGTTCCTTATGTTACAGAGGTTCTTCAGTTATCTGCACTAAAGCAGACAGAAAGAAAGAAAATCATCCTCTTTCTTTCCTTTCTGCACACTCGGACTTCAATCAGCTTATTTCAGTTTGTGTGCAGGAGAAAGAAAATGGTGGCACGGTATGGGGATACTGCTTTTGAGGAGTGGAGTTGTGGACATTTATTGCACACAAGGATAAGAGCATGATGGTAAAGTGGAAACTGCGTCCAAGACAGAAACAACAGCATTATATTGCTAACACAACTTTGGCTCTCTGCAAGCATCTGCAAAGGCAGGCTGCTACTGCATTCATGTGTGTTCGGTCTCCATTTCTAGAAATGTAAAATAAAGATTATTTTTTGAGCGTGACCACTCTGAGTTCAGTCTTTCTCTTTCGCCAAAAGAATTCAAAAGAACGGGATTTAACACATGCTAATGCAAAGCTACAGCGTAACATTTCAGTGAGATATATGAACTTGTTTTTAGACAGTGCATCTTGGATCTGGAGAATTTTCACTTCCATTGGCAAATCTTTTTATATTTTTTTATATTTTTATTTTCAAGCAAAAATATCTTGTATTAAGTGAAAAAAATTTGCCAATGAAACAAGTTACTCTGTTATATGTAGCTGATTGTGTCTTATTTTAAGTGTGATGAGATCTTTTTGACTGGAACAAATATACTTGGTAAGATTGAGTTTTTGCAGTGTAGCCAAGAACCCAGCAGCCAGACCCTGAGCGGTCAGACTTGACTAAGGATGTGTGTTGGTGTGTGGGACTGTAGCTTAAGGTTTATATTGTTAACTAGTAATTATGAGACAAGCTCTTTCAGGTCACTTTATGGAGTAACAACAAAGTAATATAACAAGTAGTGCAACTAATTCCTTTCTCCAACATTAAGTAATGTACTGCACTGAAAAGGAACGAGAAATGTGTAATACGTTACTTATCTTGGGCAACAACCTCCACCCTACTAGTTTATTTTTTGTAGGCCAAGTAAAATCCTCTGACTCTTTGCTGTGCAGCTTCCAGAGTGTGGAGGGGAGCACTGTCTTGCATCAAGTGCCATTGCCATTTTTAGGCAGGTGATATGTGTCAGGGTAACATTCAGGACCCACAGTTTTCCAGGAGAATACTTCACTGAAGTGAAATGCTTATTATTATTCCGTCAGTGGTGTCAATGTTCTGATCCATGCATATCAAACTACAGCTCTCTCATTTCCTATTGTGTAGAGATGTTATCCACTAGTAAGTTTTTTAATATACAAGAATACATTGTGATGTAAATTCCAGAGTGAGAATATGGTATTTTTTCATAAATGCACTTTTATGAAACTGTTCCATCACATTTTATTTATAATATTATCTCCGTCTGCAGGTTTTGCTACTGCTTGTGGATTATTTAGCACAAATTGTCACTCGCAATTGTATGGGAGCTTCATAAAGAGCTAAGAAAAAATGCACTGGTTCCACTTGTTTAGGCTATTTGCCAGATAGAAGCTATGGGGCTAGAGGCAGACAAGCTGTCTCTAAGAACTAAATCTAAAAATACACTCCATAATATTTATTTTTACTTGCCATCTTTTACCAGGTGTGTTCCTATGATTTGTATCATTGTTATTATCAATGCAAGCAGTATCAGCAGCTGAGCTTACGTGCTGGAAGTATTACCACAAATTCTCTTTATGTATAATGAATGCAGATGTTTCAGCACAGACAGCACAGACTTATAGTGTACTGAACTATACAGGTATGTGCTGTTAGTCAAAATGCAATATTGTAAAATGGAGGAAATATTAAGATTGTGCAATATTTAAATTAACAACAGACCTAGAACTGACTGGTCTGTTGCCTTTTGGAAAAGGGTGTTTGAAAACATTTATGCATTAGCAAGTAAATGAAAAGCTGAAATTAGTCATGCAAAGGTGAATACTGTCATATTTGTGAGTGATTCACATTAATCGAGTCTCTGGTGTGCTTATGAGAAACCAGGCTTGCCAACTAGATTTACTCTGGCCTGACAGAGTATTTCTACTGGATCTGATCAATGAGTCACCTATCCACACTTTAATTACCTGTTTGGTCAGAAAAAAAAACATCCCACACTGTGTAACTGTACATTAGGTCTAAATGAGTTGGACATTTTAAGAAGGTAGAGAAGAAAGGATCATTAGGAGATTATAAACTGAGTTCATCTTCTTCAAACCAGCACTCCGCAGGCACTGATGTTTCCCTTTCATAACTGGAAGCAGAAAAAAACAATAAAACCTGGATGGAACCAAGAGGGTGTTAGTGACAGGTGTCACAGTTAAATGGTGCCATATGTGTGTATGAGAAAAACTGTCTGAATTTAAACACAGCACACAAAATTACTTGATCTCAACAACATCCCGACAGCACTACTTCACCTCTGAGCTGTTGCATAAGAATTAATTTATAGGAAAACCTCAAAAATACCTCATTAAAAAAGTTCTTAAAGACGCTTAGCTCTGATGCTTTGATATATTTACTGGCTGATTGGTATAATTACAGTTTACCCAATGTTTTCATTCACTGAACTCCCTAAAAGGAGACAAAATTCAGTGAACATGAAGAGCTAAGGTATGGTTCTGCTCCAGCTTGTCAGGAACCCCTCACTGAGTCCAGCTGTCTTTATGTTTCTGGTTTAGCAAAACTCTCAGCAGGCCAGCTCCTAAAACAGGAGAGAATCTCAGCAGGAACCATATGAGGAGCATACAGTATCAGTCGCTGATTTACTAGCTGCATGAAGAGTATCTCAACTGATCTTTAGCTTGGAATTCTTTGTTTTTTTGCTAAGTGTAGCAATTATAAAATTAAATATATACTATACATTTAGTATGCCCAATAGTTTTCCTTTACCTGGCTTCACTTACACGTGCCATAACATCAGATGTCCTGCTTATTAATGGTTACATGAAGGGGGCTGCGAAATCTATAAGTCAGAGACTAGAAAATCAGAGATCTAGTTTTCCAGCTTAGCTATGAGTGTGAGGATGTTAGTGTTGGCAGTATATGACTTATCACACAGTAATGAAAGCAGAGGCAGCGGCAGCTTAACTACCACACTAGTCTCCCATGAGTCTTGCGTCAAACACTACAGGTTCATTTACTAAGAGCTGATGCAGCCATCCAGAAAAATCTAAGTTCAAACCTTTGTTAATGAGATCAACAAATGCTATAGGTTTTCATCGACTTGTAGTCAAGCAGCGTTAAGCCCGTTTCCAAAGACAACAGTCAACTGCATTCACAAGACTGCAGTAATTTACAGGATGGATGCAAAAAGGCAAAAAGCTTCATAACAGAATGCTGTTTTGTAGACAGAAGGCTTTCGCTTCGATGTTAATGATGTCTCTTTTGAAGTTTGATGTTTTCAAAGTAGAAGTGTAATATAGTGGAGCACAGTAGTATATAACATAGAAATAGTAGGTTAAACTTAAGCACTTAAGTAAAATATTAGGGTAAATGTATTAAATTGGAGTCAATCCCTGGCCCTGACCCCGATTTGATCCAATGGTGATGGTTGTAGTTGTGGTGAGGTTGTTTTAAGATATACCTTACTCTTGTCTAGTGGCACTGATGAGGACCTCTGGATGTCAGTGCCACCCATACTACTTCTCCTGTGGACACACTCCAAAAAGTGATCAAAAATCAGACTTGACTCACCTTTTCTTTTTTCATCTCTCTCTCTCTCTCGCCCTATTTCTAGGATCTTCTGCCACACCAAACCTCTGCATTTCCTAAGAATCAAATCACTTGTTACTCTATATAAACAAGAAGCTTTAAGGAGTGTAATAACTCACTCAGTTAATTAAAGCTGGTAAAAGATCAATAAAGCTCCAGGTCCCTCTTTCCTCATTTTTCCGTATTAATTAAAGATACTCACTTTGAAGAGTGTTTTTTTTTCTTTTTCTCTTCTGTATCTGGTTAATTAGAGACTTTGAAGCAGTGAAAAGCTCCAAACTTGATGAATGAAACAACAGTAAATCAAATTAAGTTGCATGATCTTAATCAAAATGTGAGCCACTTTGCACTGATCCTGTCAGCTTAGACCTGTGAATTTGCAACATTAACAGTGAATCTGAATCTTTTTGACCAATCTGATTTCCCAGTCAGAATTTAAACGACGTGTTAGAGGTCTGGGACACGGCAACACTGCCCTGAAATTGCTCCACCGTGGCCGCGAGCACAGAAATACAAGGCAAATGGCTTTCCCTGCATCATAACCTTGACTGCAGCAGCTACTCTGCTTTGAGCTTTGGCCATTGATGCACTCGAGGGCCACTTTGTGCCAGTATTAGCCCTCCATGTCGCCATGTTGCCATCACAGCTCACAGAGCCCAGTGGCAAAAAATAATAAAATGAAATGTCAAATCAAAGGGAGGACAGAGAATGGTCTTTACCACAGGGCTTAGAGTTTTGAGTGAAATGGAAAAGTGGATTTACTGCTGCTATTCTCAGTATTGAGTGGATATGCTGCAAATTGAGTCAATGAAATATGGAATGAGCTAAATTCACACTCTGCGTCTGAGGAAGAGCTTCTTCCTGTGACAAGAATCTTCCCTAGCTCAGTGATATATGCAGGATTCTAACATAAAGAAATAAATAACAGGAACTTTTAGATAAATGCTTCATTTCAGTAAATAAAAGAGCATCTATTCATGTGCCAGCATTACACCGAACATTATTTGGGTTTAAGCTTGCTAAATGTTCTAACAAATAACATAAAAGAATATAAGATTTGAAAATGCATTCAAATGTTAAGCTTTGTTGAATTTTCCACAATCATTTTTTTGTTTGTTTTTGCACAGCAATATTAGGGGTTCAATTGCAGTAATAGCCCATTCTATATCTGAAAAGCAGTACAGTTTCATAAGTTGCTTGAAAATGTCCCAGAAGACACAGCAGCACCACCCGAACAATCACAAAACCTTATTCAGGTTTTGTGAATTACTATTAAATTACTAAAAATAATTATTTTTATTATCGATTATTATTTTTATTATTAATTATTTTTTGATTAATTTGTTTTTACATTGTTTTTTTATTTACTGTTACTGTTTTATTTACTGACTCTGGATACTGTAGCTCCGGTGAAAACTAAGACCTCAAATCAGAAGTTCCTGACTCCGTGGTATAATTCTCAAACACGTAGCCTAAAGCAGATAACTTGTAAGCTGGAGAGGAAATGGCGTGTCACCAATTTAGAGGATCATCATTTAATTCAATTCAATTCAATTTTATTCACAAATCACAAATCACAACAACAGTCGCCTCAAGGCGCTTCATAGATACAGAGAAAAACCCAACAATCATATGACCCCCTATGAGCAAGCACTTTGGCGACAGTGGGAAGGAAAAACTCCCTTTTAACAGGAAGAAACCTCCGGCAGAACCAGGCTCAGGGAGGGGCGGCCATCTGCTGCGACCGGTTGGGGTGAGAGAAGGAAGACAGGATAAAAGACATGCTGTGGAAGAGAGACAGAGGTTAATAACAGATATGTTTCAATGCAGAGAGGTCTATTAACACATAGTGAGTGAGAAAGGTGACTGGAAAGGAAAAACTCAATGCATCATGGGAATCCCCGGCAGCCTACGTCTATTGCAGCATAACTAAGGGAGGATTCAGGGTCACCTGGTCCAGCCCTAACTAATGCTATGCATTTAGCCTGGAGAAATAGTTTGCTGCTTTATAAGAAAGCCCTCCACAAAGCCAGAACATCTTACTATTCATCACTGATTGAAGAAAATAAGAACAACCCCAGGTTTCTCTTCAGCACTGTAGCCAGGCTGACAAAAAGTCAGAGCTCTTTTGAGCCAACCATCGCTTTAGCATTAACTAGTAATGACTTCATGAACTTCTTCACAAATAAAATTTTAATCATTAGAAAAAAAAATCACCAATAATCATCCCACAGATGTAATATTATCTACAGCAACTCTTAGTACCATTGATGTTCATTTAGACTCTTTTTCTCCAGTTGATCTTTCTGAGTTAACTTCAATAATTACTTCCTCCAAACCATCAACGTGTCTTTTAGACCCCATTCCTACAAAACTGCTCAAAGAAGTCCTGCCATAAATTAATGCTTCAATCTTAAATATGATCAACCTATCTCTAATAATCGGCTATGTACCACAGGCCTTCAAGCTGGCTGTAGTTAAACCTTTACTCAAAAAGCATCTCTAGACCCAGCAGTCTTAGCTAATTATAGGCCAATCTCCAACCTTCCTTTCATATCAAACATCCTTGAAAGAGTAGTTGTCAAACAGCTAACAGATCATCTGCAGAGGCTTATTTGAAGAGTTTCAGTCAGGTTTCAGAGCTCATCACAGCACAGAAACAGCTTTAGTGAAGGTTACAAATGATCTTCTTATGGCCTCTGACAGTGGACTCATCTCTGTGCTTGTCCTGCTAGACCTCAGTGCAGCATTCGATACTGTCGACCATAATATCCTATTAGAACACGCTGTAGGGCTGGACCAGGTGACCCTGAATCCTCCCTTAGTTATGCTGCAATAGACGTAGGCTGCCGGGGGATTCCCATGATGCATTGAGTTTTTCCTTTTCAGTCACCTTTTTCACTCACTATGTGTTAATAGACCTCTCTGCATTGAAACATATCTGTTATTATTCTCTGAATCTCTTCCACAGCATGTCTTTTATCCTGTTTTCCTTCTCTCACCCCAACTGGTCGCAGCAGATGGCCCCGCCCCTCCCTGAGCCTGGTTCTGCCGGAGGTTTCTTCCTGTTAAAAGGGAGTTTTTCCTTCCCACCGTCGCCAAAGTGCTTGCTCATAGGGGGTCATATGATTGTTGGGTGTTTCTCTGAATGTATTATTGTAGGGTCTACCTTACAATATAAAGCACCTTGAGGCGACGGTTGTTGTGATTTGGCGCTATATAAATAAAATTGAATTGAACTGAAGTGAACTGTTACATTGTTTTATATTTCCATTTCTTGTGTTGTAAAGCACTTTGTGATTTTTTTATCTGTGAAAAGTGCTATATAAATAAATTTTACTTACTTACAAAGTTAAATACCCCTAATCCTAAAACTATACCAAATAAAGCTGAAAATTGCTCTCTCAAGTGTTAGCAGTCAGCGCACAAAGAAATGAACAAACACATTTTTTCATATTTTTGTTATTCAAAACATTGTTAAATACAGGGTTGAGTATAACATTAATGCCTCCTATTATGAAAGTTGTTAGTTGGTTTATTAATAATCAGTGTTTCCAGATCTTTGAAAACCAAATAATCACATCCACGTTCAAAGCATGTAATAACATCATTGTTAGTAATTACAAACTCAACAGACAATCAGATCTGAATTCTACTTCATCCTGCACACGTTGTTTTAGGGTTCTTATGCATAATAAAACTTCACAAATAGCTGGTAATGATTTTGACGTACCTCAAGATTCAACATTAGGTCCTCTGCTTTTCTTCGTCTACATCTCATTGACTTACATCAAACTGCTCCACTGACTGTCAGATTCGCAGGTACTGCTAGAGATATGAATAACTTTAGCACATTTAAATGACTGATCAAAAAAGACACCACACAATAAATAAAGTTCCAATTAAATTAGACTAATAGCATTAATTGTGAGTTGGTGTTTTTGTCTGGTAACACGAACGATTTGTTTTACATGATAATCATGAAGTTAAAATCAGATATTGCAGCTCCAACATTTTTACTCATCAGTCAGGCAGTGTGTCAGATTTGAAGTCCTGTATAACCTACTTAGTGCAAGAAAGAAAGTCATGACAACAGAAAATGAGTTTGTAACGTCTCTCAATGACTGTACAACAGAAATGAACCAGAGAGACAATCTGTCAGCCATCGATGAAATGATGACGACGGGCCCAAGAAGACAGTCTGAAAAATGTTAACTGACAAAGAAAATGATTCAGAGCACGTTAAGAGCACGGCAGGAGAGAGTGGGTCTGTGACTAATAGACAAGATACACAATTGTGGGTATCTGTCACATATGCAAGAAAAAATGCTTCATTGAAGAGAGCTCATCTCTCTGAAATAATGGTACCTCAAAAAACTCCCACAAGGATGAGTGTTAAAGCGTTCCCTTTAAAGTCTTGTTCTCAAGAGCAGATGGTGGAAAACAGAGGTGCGGTATCCTCGTGACATACAGACTACTACTGTTAGCAGAAAAAAACAAAAAACATCCAGGTAAAAACTGGTGCATTCTGCATGATGTCTTCAGCCTTTCACCTCCAAAGGTTTGTGTGTGTCAGTCTGAAATTTTTAATCTTACGTACAAGGAGCAGTGCCTCAGGAGGTAGAGTGGGTCAGCCACTAATTGGAGGGTTATCGGTTCAGTCTCCAGATCTAGCAGTTTTCATGTTAAAGTCTTTGGGCAAGATGAAGAACCAGGAGAAAAAGCATGCCACAGTATCAGTGTGTGTTTGTGTGGAAGAGAACAACACAATAAATGGACAGTACAGTGGCTTGTAGTGTAAAGTGAGCAGAGAACATCAACACAAAATGTACTGTGTTGAAATGCAACAAAGTAATCGGAGATTTTAGAAAACCTTCTAAAACAAAGTCCAGTCACAGGTCACATTAACATTAGCTGTACCTCTTTGGAAAATATTGATTTAAATACTTTTCTCCCGACAAATGAAAGTTAAGCTACACTGTCTTATTTCATCGCATCAGTATTCCTTCCTGCACGTCCCTTTCTTGATTTATGAACATTTATAATATATCTTTGTAAAATGCATCTGCGGGCATTGTTGTAATATAAATGGCACTCAGGAAAACATTTTTGTTTTAATAGCCTCAGACACTCATATTTATCTTTTAAGCTAAAAAGGAAAAAAAAATGCTGAAAATAAGAAAACAAATCTTGGCAGTCACTGGTAAACTCATCAATATCACTGGTTTCCAACAGCTGCTTGAGATGACTGACATGTTCATTTTATAAAGAGGGAGTGTGTGATGGCCTCAGTGACAAACGCTTTGCAGTGACCAGCACTGGATGTGAAGACAGTTTATTGCATTTTGACTTTTTTCAGATGTCCCATATTTTTAGGGATTGTGGTTCTAGTAGGTAGTAGGTACTGTATGTAACAAGTATGTTGCTTTGAGTCCAGTGATAGATAACATGCTGTGAAAAAGAGTGAGAGAAAAAAGACACTATGAGAGACAGAGACAGAGTTTAACAATTACTATTATTAAATAAAACTGGTGCATAAACACAAAGAGAGTGAAGAAGAAATCCTTAATTAATGACACCATTAAAATTCTGCTCTCTACCTAGAAATCTTGAAGCAGAATTTCCAGCCATCAGTTGATGCAGTGAAACTCAAACTCAGTTGGGTTGTAGCCAATGATCTGAAGCACATCAGCAGGTCCACCTCTGAATGGCTCAAAATAAAATGAAGAAACAAACAAATGAAGGTTTTTGAGTCAAATGAGCCTCAAATACGTTTTTTCCCCACCATAAATTAAATTAAACCTTAAGAAATTATTTCCTTATTCACTTGGGCTGTCTTTGTCTTATCCTAAGATTTGTTTGATGATATGAAACATTTAAATGTGAACAATGTGGAAAAAAACCCCTCAAAAACAACAAATCTCTGAAATAAAAAAGATAAGAAATCAGAAGTACAGTCTATGTTACAGCCTCCAACAAAAAAATGAACATAACCAGCATGTATACTGCAAGGCTCCAATTGCTGCTCATTTATTACACAAAAAAATAAGTGAAAAAATTGAGATAATAAGAAATAAATAAATAAATAAATAAATATCAGCATAGCACTAACTGGACAGTAGTGTACCTCAAGTACTCTTTTATGTACTCATCAACTCATATTATTTGTGTTTTAAAGTTGACTATATTTATTAGGAATATGAAATATAAATTTGCATAATTAATAATCAATTTTGATAGAAATTCTAGATTTTTTTAAAATTAAAACAATTTAATTTAGAGTTAAAAATGAGAACATTTATAGAAATTTCATAAAAAGTGGTTAATAAACTAAAATGACTGAATTTACAGTAACATCATGGGCAGGACAGGACACCCACTTGGTACAGAAGGGTGGACAATTCTTTTAATCAGCCGCTTATATTAAGGGAATTTAATGTAACGGGCTGTGGCAGTGGTCACCTTGGCCACCCCTCTGGATAAGATAATCATTGAGACACCGGTTTTAATGAGCAATCTACCCACTTTCACACTGCATTATAGCCATTTTGTGCAGTCAAGAAACAAAAACACCAAACAGCATCTGGTGAGATTAAGTACACTGTGTTGAAGATCCAGTACTCCCCCTTTTGAGACACATTTCCCTTCCTCTGCCCACAGAGATGTGATGCATCTTGCGTTCTTTGCCCGTGCAGCAATAATATCAACACTCCGTGGATCAAGCAGTTGTGGCAACCTCCTGAGAGTCCAGATGCTGCACGGAGGACCTGTGTTGACCTCACACCAGACCTGGGTTCAGTGTACTGTGGGCCTGCAGTGATCATCCTAAGGCCTTTTTAGATGAGGTGTGCATAATGGGGAGGTTTCTCTCACTGAAGGATGAATCAATGTGGCATGAAGAAGAGAATTTCCACCCCATTTCCCCCCCTGATTACCCCACCACATACAGCTCCTTAATAGCTTGTTGTGTGCCATAAATCTCTTTTTACCACCCTGGCATCACAGATGTATTACAGTGTATGCCTTACATATTAAACCAAAGGTGTCATTGGAATTTGAAGCTGGTAGTTTGTTGAGACAGCAGTGTACAGTAAGGATTCAGGCAACATGTTTCATGCTTATCTTCAAACAGGTCTCAGTTCTATAATAAAGCTGTCCGTATGTGTGATGGGAATGCTGCTCCCTTCAAGTCAAAAGAGGGACTGCAGGAGCACGAGCATTAATAGAAACAAGCTCTAAGGGCTCAGTGGGATCTCGTCTCATACTGATCACCTTTTCACCTCCGTCTGAACCAAATAATAATTTCTGGAATCCCACATCGAATCCTGATTTTCCTTTCAATGTTGTTTATATATTTTATCCATATAAAATATATTTTCAAGTTAATACAACTGAGAAAAAACACTTGCATTGATGTCTATATACTGCAGGATAAAAAGAAATTCAATTTCCATTATTGTGACAAAATGCTGCCACACAGGGATGATATTCCAAACCTATGTGTACATGTCCTATGTTAAGTCAACCCAGTATCACAGCAAAGCGTGTAATAGACATACCGGTCCACTGTGTCCATTTCGTGCTTTGCTTCTCCAAATCGTTAAATGGGCACACATGCAGAAGTTGCATTACAGTAGGGGGTGATAATGTATTTAAAGCCACAAAATGGTAGTGAACAAAAAATGTATGAAGCGCATTCCAGGGTCCTTAATCAAAGGAAAGGATTAAGCTGGAGGCTTCTCATGATTACTTAGTTGTTGGCTTAAAATAAAATATCTCCTTCTGGTGTTATTGCAGCCAGGTGCAACTTCTGCATGGCTTCGCTTCTCCAGAGAGTGAGAAGGACACGGTGGACCGAGGGGCTTATTACACAGTTTGCTGCGGTATCAAGTTGGTTAAGTTCAGAACTATACAAAAATGCCTTTTTCAGGGAACGCAATGGGTTAAAAATTTTAAGATGTTCTGCAGCAATGAAGGTTGATCAACCCTTTATAGCTGGTGCTACTAATTCCAACAGGTGTTCCAGCTTTTTTGGATTACTTTCAACCCCCTCTGTCTGCATAAAAGCAGTGTTGGAACACACTGTGGTACCTGCAGAGAGTAGTATGCTGCTACAAAAATGTCAAGAAAAAGGCAATCAATAATGGAAGGGAGACAGGCCATCATAATAACACTTGTAGGTCTTTCCTACAGAGAAATTGCAAAGAAAGTCAAGGTGTCAGTGAGTACAGTTTGCTTCACCATCAAAAGGCACTCAGAAACTGGGGCAAACTCTGACAGGAAGAGGTCCGGCAGACCTAAAGCCACAACTGATTCAGAGAACAAGTTTCTGAGAGTTCACAGCTTGCATGATAGGTGGCTCACAGGACAACAGCCCTAAGCACAGCTTAATAGTGGTCGTAGTAAGCAGGTCTCAGTTTCAACTGTGTAGAGAAGACTTCGAGCTGCAGGTTTGACGGGACGAGTTGCAGCAAGGGAACCAATTGCTAAGATGTCAGAATAAGACATAGAGGCTTGCCTGGGCCAAGAAACACCGCCACTGAACTACTGAGGACTGGAAGAAGGTATAATGGACTGAAGAATGAAAATCGGAAGTCTTCAGTTCATCTCGAAGGATATTTGTACACCGTTGAGTGGGCGAAAGGATGGTTCTACAGTGTGTGGCATCAACTGTCAAACATGGAGGAGGAAGTGTGACAGTCTGTGGTCGGTGACTTGTTTAGAGTGAGAGGCACCCTGAACCAAAACAGCTACCACAGCATGCTACAGCACCACGCAACACCCTCTGGTATGCCCTCTAGTTGGTCAGGTGTTCATCCCACAGCAAGATAATGACCCAAAACATAAATCCAAGCAATGCCAGAACTACCTAAGGAAAAAAGAACAAAGTTAAACTGCATAACTTTCAATAAAAAATTCAAAAATTTGGGATATTCTAAAACTTTTGACCGATACATGCAAATTGATATTTAATTTCATTGTTTTAATTTGTCAGCAGTTTCAATAAACACTCCAGTTTCAAAAGATTTCAATTTTCTGGCAATTATTTCAAGGTTCAGGTGTTCCAACCACTTGTAATCAGTGGTTAGTGCTATGAATTAAAAGAAAGAAATTAGACTGGCATATTTCATAGATGATTTTCCTGTGTGAGATGGGTAAATCACTATCAAACTGTTCAAAATTCAAAAATCTCAAAAAAAAAAAAATAATAAAAGCAATTATGAGGCAGCATAAGCAGCTTTTTACAAAGCCACAGGCATTCACTGACTTTCTGGACAGTCTCTTGTGGATAGTCGTAGGTGCATTGCAAGCACAGATTCCACCGGGATTTGGGAAAGTTAATGCTATATCTGTAATTACTGTTGGACATTTTTGTCTCCTATTAGTTCAAGGAAGATAAATGGATTCTATAACCTGCATGGTGCTTGAGCTCTGCGCTTCAACGTAAAGCCTGTAATCTCTGCATGTACACTAGAGGTTTCATATTTCCTCAAAACCCGGGTGTAATTTACATATATTTGCATGATGGACTATGATTGGCTCCAGTATGTCACAAATCATGCTCATCACCAACTCCAGTGGAGTGTAGAGAAGCCTTGCATTTGTAGAAAAAGAGTATAGAAGATCCTTTTTTGTTAAAAACAAAGAGAGGAGGAAGACAAGAAGCTGAGCACGAAAGTGAAGCGTAGATGAAAAGAGCCCTTTGTGTTGAACAGATCTTTAAAGTGAAGTCAGAAACCACATATCAATTAAAACCCTGCAGTCATAAAATAAATCACAAGAGTCCATCTGTGAAAAAAATCCAACATCGGATACGAGGCCAGCAGTAATATTGCTCAAGCAATATTTTCTTTGGGACTTGGCTGGTGTGCATCTCTTCATAATCCCCCTCAGACTCATAATTTAGATGATGGCCCCAGAGGGAAATGTTTATGTGTAAGCAAGGATATGATTCAGATTGTGTTTGTACCCTAAATTAAACAGCCCTTATCTCAGTGTTGCTGCAGAGGTGCAAAAGGATGCAGTCAAACTAGTCATCACAGGTACGTTTGCACAACTTACTGTTGTCACAGTCAGCCAGTTAGCGATGTTAGGTGGCTTTGCTGTACTTTCATGCCGTCTCGCTCGAGACAGGGAAGCGCAGAGTCTGTACTGGAACACACTGAGCGCGCACAGAACTCCAACTACATTAATAGGCGATGGGATTTTTCTTTGCTGTCAGAACTACATATGCAAATGTGACAGCAATGTACCAACTGGTCATGAAGAGCAGAGGGAGAGCTCTACACATTAGTCATCCCTGCAGAATGAACCGCACTGACAGAACCACTAATTAATGGTTAAAAAAAGATTCAAGAGTGATTTCCATCCAGCTCTCCTCCACCTAATCAGTTTATAATAGCGATTTCGTCCTCCGGGATGATAATGTCTTCTCTCAGATGTCTGCTTGCTCTGTCATTAAGCCCTTGCAGGAGTGGAAGTAGATTCTTGTGTGTATGTGTGTGTGTGTGTGTGTGTGTGTGTGTGTGTGTGTGTGTGTGTAGGTGCTCTGTACAAATAGCACTTTCAATATATGGACAAAGGTAAATAAGGCTTTAAAAAAGGAAGAGAAAATCTAGGGATAAGCACCGTCAGCACATAAGCATAGCTTTTATCTGGCACTTGTTTGAAAATAAACTTAGTGCCAAACATGGATATACAGAATACTTACACATGCAGTTAATGTCTGCAGTCGCTTTGTGTGAAAACTACAGATCAGTATCTCTAAAGAAGAATTGACAACCATACTGCACAATTCTCCTCCTGTTTGACATCCAGTGCATGAAGTCGAGTGTGTGTGCACATACAGTAGGTGTAAGAAGTCAATCTGCAAAATGACAAAACCTTCATGTTTTTATCTTTGCTCCAGAACTCCAAAACCAAACTAAAATGGCATTTTCCTTCCCCCAAACCTTTCATTTTCTGAGTAGCCTCCAAAGAAAATTCATTTAAAAACCACCAGCTTGACGTTGGATTTCATATACAGTAAAAGAAAGTGACACTGTGGAACGGTTGACCTGCAATTAAGACAAAAACAAACAATGGAAAGCAGCTCATTATGACTCATAATTACCTGTATTGGCCACAATATTTATGA
Source organism: Aulonocara stuartgranti (assembly GCF_965226115.1). NCBI lineage: Eukaryota > Metazoa > Chordata > Actinopteri > Cichliformes > Cichlidae > Aulonocara > Aulonocara stuartgranti. The sequence goes on along the minus strand of NC_138957.1, from coordinate 9,070,676 downwards.
CAGTAATAGCCCCTTTTCACTACTACCTAGTCAGTTTTGGTCATTTTCCATTACAGTTGAGTACAACTATGTGTGTGGGGTTGTTATAGCAACCCTGCTGAAATCCCGTGAGGTCATTTGCATGCAACAGGAACACAACACAACGACGGAGGATGTCAAGGTGATGCTTACCTGCTGCTGTGTTAGTGGCTTTTTCTAAGACTCTGGGACCACGGTGTTGTTTTTTGTGCAGCCATTTCCCTTGTTGTTGGGTTTCAGAAATGGCGGTTTGGGTTTGTGAAGGAGACGCTCTCATGACACCACTGACGGACCAATGGGTGGCATGAGGTTTTTTAATGTCACATTTTCAGTTCGCCTCAGATCGCTTAGAACCCCAGCCAGGTGCGTACTAAAAAAGTACATAGTACCAGGTACCACCAAATAATAACTCTAAAAAACCGAGTTCTACGTTTGCACATGAGGGAACTTCCATCTTCAAGTAGTATTAGAATTCAGAAAATGTCTTTAATGAAGGTTTTTAGCCATGAAATATACAGGCTCCATTGCTTGCTGCTGCTCATCGGAATAAGGCAGCCACCATATTGCTCAAAGGAAGCCCAATGGAGGACAAAGTCTATACAGTATCAAATATCATAAATGTTAAGCACGTGCTTTGTCACAAATTCTAAACTGCATTGATAATATAGGTTACTTAGTAAAGGGTTTCATAGCAAAATGTTGATGCCCATGATAGTAACCAAAACAGTTCTGCAGTATAATGTTTAAAATTCATATTTGACTTCTCCAGCAGTGTTTTTATAAGACTGAGCAATAAAAACTGACTGTAACACGTGAGGACCATGACTCTCCTCATCTAAATGAGTTGCCTGTTCTTGTCAAAGTTTGACTTGCTCTGAGAGCCGCTCAGAGCAAGTTAACTGGCTCAAAGTCTGTTCTTATCAGCGCTGCAGAACTTTAACATCTTCTAACTTTATTTTTTGGATGTCGACACACAAAGAAGACTGTGCTTCTTTGCTCCTCCATCCCAAACATCTTCTTGTGACTGGATCTCGCCTTCCCTTTCTCTCACTCTACTTTTCTCTCTCCCTTGCCCTTTCATACTGGATGAAGTCAGTAACATAGAGAGTGATGCGCTGACACTCTGCGATCAATTTTTGTCGACTGCTAATTTTCCCGATGCCTGTATGTTGTGACAGTTTCACATAGCGACTGGCAGAAATCTCCAGCAACCACTTGCCAACTGATTGGAGAGTCTCTAAAGCAGGTCTTATACTTTCTGCCCCCACTAGTCTGCTGCTCGGGTAACAATAATGATTATTTGGCCATCGGGTCTCCAGCTGTCCGTGTCCACAACCGAATATAATACAGGCTTAAATGTGTGTGTGTGGGCTGTAGCAATCAATCTGTATCAGGGAATATACATTTTTCTCTTGGCTGGTTATAGATTGGCATCAGACGAACATCTCACAAGCCCTGATGCAACAGCTATGAGAATAAATGCATCAATGGTTTTAACTGTGTAACCCAAAGCAGGTTATGAAGAGTGTATTTGCCAACTTTGCCTGACTTTGTACTGTTATTCAACCTTTATCCACAGAACTTTATATATAGTATTTTATACAGTGTATGATACACCAGTAAGTAAACAAGTTTTTATCAATAATAAAAAACAGCAAAGAACTGTGCTTGCAAATCTCCAATCCACTATCTTCACATAGTTTTCTTCCACAATAATGAACAATAAGATTTGAATATAAAAGGATGTCTACCGAACTAAAACCAGAGTAGACGACATTAATGTGTAAACTCTCCCATGAGAAAAATATTTGTGTTTTGAATGACACTTTGAGTTGATAACATGCCAAAGCGAAAGTTCTTCTTCCTGTTTTAAAGTTTAGTCCTTGACTTATTCTGATCAACCTTTTATTTACTCAATTTTTTATAAAGATTAAAGAAGACATTAGGGGTTTTTTCCAAGTTTAAAGCCTTTCCCCACAGGCCAGCAAAAGGTGTAACCTGTAAATGTAAACCACAGAGGATTCAGAGAAGAGTGGGCTGTCTTTTCAGAGTAGTACTTTATTTTTATAGGGTACTTGTACACCAACAGTAATATAAAAATCACTTTGAGATATTTATTACAGACACACTCTATGAGAATTGCATATAAAATCTATGTAATTAAGTTACAGAAACGTAGACTATTTCCTTGATAATTCCAGTGTTTAAGCTGACATATTGCTGACACGTGGAAAGCATGGACAGAGAAAGCAGCTGTTGTCGGGGTTACGCTGAGTTCATCCACACCTTTGCTATTGAAATTAAGTTATTGCAACACTTGGTATTTGCTTCCCCAGCCTCATTTTAAAAAGGTGTCTGAGCAGCAACGTGTTTATCACAATAGCAATTCAATTGAGTGTTTGTCATACACCGCTGCACTGACACTGTTTATTTGAATAAACAAAAATAAATCATCCCACCCCTCTCTTGCAAGCAGTGAATATACGAATCATGCACTGTAAGTGAAAGGCTTAGCTCGCTCCATGAGAAACCACAGACTGTAAAGTGCGACAATAAATTCATTTCACTCTGTCACGTTTATTGTGGTATTGATTGTCGGTTTAGATGGATCCATGTTGTTTACAAAGACAGATGTCTCCCAGTAACTATCTGATTGTCTTTTCTATTTTTGAAAACCCAGTGGGATTATGATGTATGTGATCACTGGTATGTGCATTGATCCGGTATGTGCATTATCTGTAACAGCAATCAGAAGCGTTGTCACTCAATTACACTGTACCTGATTTTATTAGTGCTAACCAATGCACCTGTGTGCTGCCAAAGCTTTACACAGAATACAAACAACTAATAAATATACATGAGGCCTTAGTCTGTGCCAAGTCTCGACTGATTGGCAATGACATACACTTAACAGATACATAGCTATCTGGAAGACAAGTGTGTCCAAAAAAAATGATTTAGCCATCCTGCCATAGATGTGTATCTGTTCCAGTACCTCATTGATTTTAACCGAGAGACTGTGCTGTGCTCTCCAATAAAAACATAAAGCCAGTTAACTTCATCTACAGACAAAATGGCAGTAATAAATTGTCCAATTCAGCTGTACCACCACATGTTGTTTTCCATTAAGGATTATGTCATATGAAAACGATACAGACATCAGAGCCACTGGTCAGTTCATCTCGACAGCTTGGCTGCTGAGACAACCGGCTGCTAGATTCTTGCATCTCCAAAAACATCAGAGCCGATTTCAAAATTTTAGAATGGATTTCATTAAGGAACATAACAGCAAAAACGATCAGCTTTAAGCTCAGATCAGTGAGGTGGCATAAATATACTGCGCTTCAGATCAGTTCAAATGTATTGCTGGTGTGCGTTGTCTCCATTTAACACAATTACATGTGAACAAATAAACAGCAGCCTGGTACAGTCCTACCTTGGGCTGACTTTGTCGGTGTCCTGTTGCTGTTGACCTTATAGTACGCATGGTGGACAGCAGAAGGTGTTTGCACTGAAAAAGAAACCACTGCAGCAGTATGATGCTACATGCACGGAAATTAAACAGTTCTCGATAAATGAAACACATAATGCACAGTGCATTGTGTACTATAATTATTTTTAATAAAGGTAAAAACATATAATATTCATTTAAATGTTTTAACTCTAAAACTGTCAGTTTGGCTTCAAACAGATGTGAAGATTTTACATGTTCGTTAATCCTCACAACTTTAATTCACGAGGATATTTAACCCTCTGACATCTAAGCTGTCCTCGGTCATGACACCTACCGTAATATTGCATTTAAATTCATCTAAGTGTTCAATAAAAATAACAACAACAATAATAATAATAGGCCAGATAATGGGAGTAAGGGTTAGGTTTACAGTTAGCTAATCTTATAGGCTAGAAGGAATAGAAGCTTACGTAATGTTCAAATATGCAAGAAGTCAATGACCTAAAGCTACATTTCACGTGTGATCATGGCCTGATTATTTCACTGTAAGGCCAACTGTACATTAATGATGTTTGTTCCTTTTTTTTTACGTTGAATAGATTCCTTAAAAACTCTTAATCAAAGGCTGTCTTTAATAATTAATTTAAATAGTGTTGAACACTGAATAATATTATTAAAATAACCCCTTTAAAGAGAAATTGTTTTAATATTATTTTTGTTGTATACAGTTACTAGTTAGAAAAGGGTAATGATGGGTAGAGTCAAGGACGGACTACTCAAGTCTTCCGTGACCTCAAGAAAGGCTCTGGATGGTAGGGAAGAGTTAACAGATGACTGGGAAAGTACAGCTGGAGTGCTGACAGAAACGGCCGAGATGGTTGTGAAATGACAAAGTACAAGAAAGCATTCAAAGGAAGAGGTAAGTAAGGTCTATTTGTTAGCAACTAAAATAATACAACAAAAAGTAGATATACATACAAAACCCAAGCTGATGTATAAAAAGAAATCTGAAATGAAAAAAACATAGTCTTCCACTGCACATTCACTCCAATTAAACCTTTTAGAATATTTTAAAATGCAGTGTAAGTTTCTGGCAAACACAAGAAATCTGTAGCGTAATCTGTAATGGAGTTTTTCTTATAGTTATTTCATATGAAGGCAGAGTTAGGCAGAATGAGTCATCTATGATTACATGTTTATTTCACTGAAGGATTTCAAACTTTATACAGACATCAGCTCCATTTAGAGACAGAGTCAGAGAAAGAGACACACTGAGCAGCTGAGGGCTTCAGTCAGAGTTCATGCAGACTGCAGGACAGCACTGCCTGATCCGCCTGGTGACACAGGCAGGACCTCCTCCGGCTTTGCATGCTGAGCAGCCACCCAGCAACCTCTGACCTCTGGCTAGTCACGGGGTTTTGATCCTACCATCAGCCAGCGGCAGCACAGCTGTAGCAGCAGAGTGAGGCATCCTTGGGCCCCAATTAGGCTTCCGAGTCCCAACCGGCCTGCCGTGGCAGCCCTCCTCCAGGGAACCAGGGGCCTGACACTGATGTGGCTGAACAGCAGCTGAAGGGGAGGGCAGCAGGAGGTGCTACCTTTGAGGCAATGCCAATAAGTGGTTTAAAAATGTATGGCAATCTTGTCAAACTTTCTTCATTTCATGGTGCCATAGCAACTGACTCAGGCACATAGCATGGTTGGCAGTGGGAAAAAAAAGAAGGTGGGTCATATTTGTTCTCTTACATCAACACATACCTACACACTATTCACATTTCAGTGATTCTAATGTAAAGGCTGGTTCAATGAGGTGATTCTATACAACATTGGTACAAAATGACAGAGAAGAGGGAGGGAAGCTGATTAAGGTGAGGTTTGTTATTTACAGCTAAAAACAAAACAGCACTGTGAGATGATAAAGGCAAAATTTGCCTCCAGGGAAATATCCTACTGAAGTCGGATCTTATTGTAACTCCTCTATCTGCTGTACTGCCGGTGTAACTCATAGTTTGATCATTTGTCAGCACGGCAGCTCAATAAGGAGAGATCATTTGGAAGAACCGAACAGGATTTGCTGAGATACAAAATTCAATTAAGCTGTTTGGCGATTAGGCTCCGACGACCTATTGCAGCAAAACAGAATTTCTGAGGTGATACGAATTAGTGCAGGACCCCCTGTAGTCTAGACACTGGCAGTGATGAAGTTGATGAGGGCTTGGATGGAGCTCTGAATGACCGAAGTAAGGTTTAGATGGGGATGAGGAGGGATGAGATTTAAATTACACAGAATAAAGGCTGATTGGTTCAGACAAGAAAATGACTGCATTAGTGCAATGTCAGCATTGAGGATGACAACATGGAAAAGTGGAGGTAATGTAAAGAATAGGCTAGCATCCAACAACCTGGAAACCAGGGAGATAAGTGATTACAGAACTTCCTTATTGGACTTACTTATAAGCTTCATAAATGCAAAAGGAATATATTATATATATATATATATATATATATAACCATTCATACAGTGAGCACTTTGTCTAACAATTTACACCCACTGGATGATGGATGCATCAGTATCATGCCTGAGGATATTCTAACATGCGGACCAAGGGAGCCGAGAATTGATCCACTGACCTTTGACTCGCTGGATGACTTGCGTGAGAGGACCCTCGATGTGCTACCTGGTGCTCCCCGTTAAGTCAACCATGCCACGGCCAACTTCGCAATACAAGCTGGCAGCAGAAACTGTAAACAATTGTAAAATTGTAGAATTTGTAATTCATACTGTTGTGAACTTGCAAATACCGTATAATTAAATACCCAACGCAGAACCTAGCTGGTAAACAACAGCATCATTGTTTGCTACCACTAGCAAAAAACTCTCTGAAGCTACACCAGTGTTTGTTTTGCTATCTGGCATTTGTGATGGGGTCTGTGCGTGCTCGGAGCTGTTTGATTTTTGATGTTAGTGATTAGCGAACGCCTACGCGCAGCTAAGAATAGCTACTGTTGGTCACCCCATTGAGGAAAAGCAGTCCGGAGGGAACGAGTTACAGCCTTCACAAGTGTAATATTTTGACATCCTCAGAATTTTGTGGAAAATCTTTCACACAGTGTTCAGTCCACATGCTTTGGAGTGACTTCTAACAGTTACTTAATGCATGTTTAATGAAATGTAAAAACAAACGCACAGCGTCTGTCACTAGAAAGAATTCTAACGTTAATACATCACAATTCCAATGCCATTACTTTAAGTAAGTTACTTCTAGCTGCTTCCTGATTCAGACAGGTTTTCCATAGTGTGTAGCTCAGTATAGCTGATTTGGCATTTTTATGATGGGTTTGTGTCTCCTCCTGTGATCAAACTTGTTGTTGGTGGTCATGTAAACCACTACACTATGGAGCCTAAATGCACTTTCATTACTAAAAAACCTTCAACGTATATATTTGTACTAATGATAGCAATGAATTATGTCCCAATAAACACAAGGTAGCTTACTGTATGTGTTCAAGAGTCTGTCTCTGTCATCCCTGCAATGTAGTGATACCCCTTAGTTTAGCTGCTAAGAAAACGGATGGTCATTGTGAATAGTGTTAATATAAGTGTAGAGGATGGAACAGAAGGATAGAAGAGACTCACAGAAAGCCAGGTGGGTTCTCATATACTGAAGCCCATGAAGCAAAATGAATGCAGAGGAACACAGAACCAGTACTTCTGTTTTGGTTATAAATCTGCCCTTAATGTGTCCACAGTTTGTGGTAATCCCTTGTGCATTGGTGTGCGAAGCTAGTGAAAATTGTTAGCATGGTTGTATTTCCTCAATGCCCACATCACCACTCGTTTGGTTAAATATGGTCACTTCTAAAACAACTAAACGTTGGTGACGATATTTGGTCTACATCTATGTGTAGGTGGGTCCCACGACCTGAGGCTTCCTAGAAAAATATTACATTTTCACTGTTAATCAATTTACTCTCCATCCATTTTCTTCCACTTATCAAATTCAGGGATGCTACGGGGTAGCCTATCCAGTTATTATACGGTGAAAGGCAGGGTACAACCCATATCTGTCACAGGGCTAACACACACGCTCACGCTCACATTCACACCTACGGTCAATTCAGAAACACCAATTAACCTAGCACGCATCTCGTTGGACTGCGGGGGAGGAAGCCGGAGTACACAGATAGAACCCACGCAGAAACACATGGAGAACATGCAAACTGCTGTTCAACTCACCTGAAGCTTGAACATTGGGGCTGATCAGTGTGTAGAATAGTCTTGTAAAGCAGGGGAGTTCATCTCTTGCTTTCTTGTAATCTTTACACTCCATCCACAGAGAGTCCACACACACAAACGGGCAGTGTTCACATTATATAATGTAAAAATGTTCACAGCACACTTGGCTGACAGCACCTTCCCAGCTTATGTTAATGAGCATCTCCCATGTTGAACTGTAGCCAGCAGCCTGGCAGTGCGAGGGAGTGAGAATCTGTGCTGTCAATTATCCAGTGTGAAACTAGCCTGGTAGGGACAGCTTGTAGCACTCAGCCACCAAATATAGTGCGCCTAATGCACGTTTGCCTTTCCTTGAGCTGCTTTAAAACGCTTGTTTAATGCACATCAGATCCTTTAAATCATGTCTGAGCCCTGCATTGTGAGAATGATTCAAACCAATATTTCAGTTTGAGCTCTGAGGCAACAAGTGAGGGTTTCCTTGCCCGTAACATAAAAAAATAGTCATAATAGGCCCGCAAGAGGTTTTTGATCAATACAAAAGCGCTTGGTAATTATTTGGCCTGGAGCTGAGGTGTCTGGCCTCCTTCCTAACACAAACCAACGCTCACACACATCTCCCGGCATTTTGAGCCACTTGGCGATCCAGGATGGAACCAATCGCAGCCAAACAGCACCAGAAAAAAAATTAATCTACAAAGGTTAAAGAGTGAATCTCACACGCTGACAAAGCTGCATTGTTATTTCCGCATTTATAATAGCAACATGTTTCCTGTTCACCAGACGTTTCTGCTGGATCCCTGCTCTAATTAACCGACATGCTGCTCTACATTGTGAAAACGGGACTTGTAAAAGGGATGGGAAGGTCTGTGCCAAACACCTGGTGATGTTGTTAGAATTTCTCCTGCTGTCAGACCTCAAAATAGACGGCTTAATGTCCCTTGCTTAATGTTTTTAAACATTCACTAACCTTCCAGCTCAAGTTCTGGGATTGAAAGAAGAGGGAGAATTGGAAGTGATCTGTGCATGTGCGTGTGAGGAAGACAAAGCCTTCATTAAAGATCAAGACCACAGTCATGGTAGTCATATCAAATTCCACCAGACCGGCTGCTATTCAGCCTGGATACAAAACTCTCCAGATGGACTCTCTCCAAGTTCAGCTCTTGCCAATCATTCCAGCGCTTTGTTCATTTTGCTCTTTTTTGGTTACATTTTATTGCTTTTGAAAAGTCAAATGTTTCTCTGGAATTAAAATAATTGCATTCTTAGAAAATCCAGGTTTTTCATTTGAAGATGGTCACAGGACACACAATCACCACAAATGTGTGAAACACACTGAAAAGTGTGGAAAGGGCTGGTTTCAGTCATTATGCAAATGTACTGTTTATAAGATTGGGGAAACCTGCAGTCAGCTGAGACTGAAGAAGTCACTTGGATGAGTGACAAAACGCTACGTCCAGATGAACACAATCAACATTTTGAGAGTTACTTACCTGAATGATTGAGCATACATCATGATAAATAATTTAAAAAATGCTCATACATGGAGATACTGGTTACTCTTCAGTAAAAGTCTAAAGGCAAGACAGTACAAAGCAATAGTTGTTTACTGTGCTCCTGTTATCCCTCTATTAATTGTATTAAGCAAAATGAAACCTTTGTTACAGTCCATGTCCCTCTCTCCAAGTGTGCGTTAACATTTGCCTGACAAAATTCAGTTCTGTGTCATATTAAGATGCACGAACAGGTCATAACTTTCATGTAACAAAGAGAATGACTGGAAGGAAGAGTGTGCTGCAGCAACCACAGAGAATGTAGCCTTTTATGAAAAATGCAGAAATCAGAGAAGCTGGAAGAAAATGTAAGACGACCCCCTTTGTCTCTTCTCCTGCAGTGTTCTTCAGTCACAACAAGAGTGCCTTTGAAAATGTAACAGTGAAGAAGCTCATAGTCACGTTGTGATACTAGTGCGCCTGCTGGCTCACGGCAATGGATGAAGTCTCCAGTTGTTTTCTGTGCTGCTGAGGAGCGAATGTGCCTTAGATTCTTGGGAAAGTTAAAGATGGCTTTATTCCGTGTCTATGCATGCACAGGCGGCCTCAGTGTCCCACAGAGGGAAAAAACAAAAACACAAAAAAACAAAATCTGAAATTAGGATCGAGTTGTGTGTCAACAAAGATAGTAAAAGCGGTGAGTCCCCTTGTGTATCGTTAGGGGAAGTCATTTGAAGAAGCCCAGTTTTGTTCCCTGTGAAAAATTGCTTGTATAAAGACAAAAAAATGCTAATCTTAACAACTCTTGTATGAGCGTGACCCTTGTGGAACTCTAGCATGGGATTTCTTGTCTAAGTTACCCCCAGAGACATGATAATTTTCCCCAAGTGATTTATTAAATGGGGATGGCTATAGAACAGTGGAGGGCTGTGACTCGGGGGAGGGAGGGGGAAGCGGCATCATTTTCCCCTAGGGTTGTGTGTGCACACAGCTATGTGACAAATTAGTATCAAAAAGTTATTTCTAGAAGCGGTAAGAAAGAGGAGGGGAGAAACTTCTTTATAGCCGATTGTCATCTCACTGTACCCACAGACGGCACTCACGCTGACCGTTCAAACAGCTCATAGCAGCATTAAAAGGAGCCATTTAATTAAATCTAAAACTAAATTGCCTCATTGTATTTGCCCTAAATCTGACCTACCATAACATGCGATAATTTCTCAGGATGAGCAGCCACATGAGATTTCTCTGTCTGTCTTTGAAGGTAAAGGAAACATAAAACAGGAATTGTGTGGTTATTTTCAAACCCAACAGAGATTCTCTTTTAATTGGAAAATTATAAAGACGTCGTCTTTGGTGGTTCTGATGGTTTGTAAGCAATTGAAACATAAACTAAATATACAGAGCCGATAAACTATATCCCTTGTGAGGTTAAACATCTGAACAAACAGAGATGGGAATCCTGCAACGATATGCAGGATACCTGTGGAATATTCCTTGGATCGGCGAGTAAATTTCATCTTCTGTCCAAACATCGGCAGATCTCATTTTCACTGCTTAAGCTTGTTTAAGAAAAAAGGCTTTCATGGAAACAGAATCAAAAATAAATTCAAACTTTAAAATGAAACAAGCGCAGAACACTCACACGCAAATCCACATCAAAGTGTCATCATTTTGCAGCTTATGTCCCATAACTCATATAAAAGTCAATGAGTTTCACATATCATTTGTATTATTTTTCAATATAAATGAAAAATAGGTTTAATTTTCAGATTTAGGTATCAACATCTACATAGGTTTAGAAAACAATCGCGGCTTTGGGTTGAAAATGCAACTCTTTTCTTGGTTGCCATGGTGACACGTTCCTTCTTTGTCCAGACAACATACACTGTAAGCTGCAGACACGAAATATTGTTCCTATTTAAATATATCCAGTAACAGAGTAATACAATTTTCAGGTATCTGTACTTTCTACTGCTCACGTTTTCAAAACAGGTTTGTTATTTTTGCTTTAATGTATTTGGGTCGAGTTATTATTTCGTCAGTGCGAGTCTTGAAATATCAAACCAATTTGAGCCTAAACAGAAACACATCCTGGTCGTTTATTAGTCACAAAAGGAGATTTAAAAAGAGATAGTGCCAAAGTCAGCGTTAAAAGTGGGTCAGTGTTTTTTTGTCTTGTTTTTGCCACAACACTGGAACGACTAGAGGTGTCCGTAAGTGACAGTTGCAGTACTTCAGCCTCTAGCTAGTGCTACAAAAGAGGAGCGAACATAAAGGGAGAGCCTTTCTTTTAAGTGGCAGGTGTAGCATGTTGACCTATGTTTGTATCAGCCACTAGATGGCACTGTGTCGCTGCAATGTGTGTAATTCACTGGCGAGCAAGAAGCTTCAGGGCAAGGGAAAAGAATAAGAAATAAAGTGGAAGCGGAGCAGAGATCAGTGTGTGCGTGCAGTTAATAAGAAGCTCGGTATACATACAAAAACAACACATGGTGTCAGAGTAGCGGATTCTACGCAATCCCTCGCCGTCGGACAGCGCAGACATGGAGGCTTACGGCGTTCCCACACCGCGTATGGATTGGGACTCCAGCAACCTGCCCGAGGCATGGCGGCGTTTCAAGCAGCACGCCGAGCTAATGTTCGCTGGTCCTCTTCGGGGGAAGGAGGAGGCAGACAAATGCAGCTACCTTCTTCTATGGGTCGGTGAGAAAGGACGGGACGTCTACAACACGTGGACGCTCACCGCAGACGACTCCCGAAAGCTTCAGACGTACTACGATAAGTACACTGATTACATCATACCGAAAGCTAACCCAATCTACGCCCGATATAAGTTTCATGAAAAGATGCAGGGTGAAAATGAGACATTTGAACAGTTTATTACGGAACTGAAACTACTTGCTAAAGACTGTGGGTACCCAAATACAGATGAAATGGTCAGGGATCGCATTGTATTTGCCACTAACTCGCCACACGTCCGAGAAAAGCTACTCAGCCAAGGCGCAGAGCTCACGCTAGAGAAAGCTATAGATATAGCACGATCACACGAGCTAGCAAAGCAGCAGCTAAAAACTATGGGTCACTCCAGGGGCCAAGAAACTGTGCACGCCATCGGCAGGAAATCGCACAGACAAGAATATCAAACAAGAAGCGTGAGACCAAAAGAACACGCTAATGCAACACTAAAAACGTGCAGCTATTGTGCCGGACAACACAGTAATAAAGACATCTGCCCAGCAAAAGGGAAGCAATGTGCAAAATGCAAGAAAATGAACCATTTTGCAAGAGCATGCAGGTCAAGACTCCCTTCGCAGACAAAAACCCACCTCAAATCAGTACACACTGTGAGAGAGAACATAGAAACGACAACTAAGGACACAGATGAGGACCAAGACTGTTTCTACATTGATAGCATCACCATAGAAAATGAAGGAAGAAAGGATGAGCAAGCATATGCAGACATGCAGCTTGGTTCCCCCCCACAGACAGTGAGGTTTAAAGTTGACACTGGGGGGCAAGCAAACACAATTCCAGCCAACATGTTCCAGACACTCTTCCCACATGTGACACTGAAGCCTGTCACACACAAGCTCACAGATTACGGGGGACACTCACTCAGCATGGAAGGGAAATGTCAGCTAAAATGCAAACACAAAGACAAAACCTGCACGTTGGAATTCCATGTTGTTAACACAAGCGCCCCACCTGTATTAGCAATGAAAGCTTGCCGTGACCTTAACCTGGTAAGGATCGTGATGGCAGTGACGGAAGAAAGAGGCAAGACAACCAACAGTTCACAGGCAATGCTGGACGAATATGCTGACGTATTTAAAGGGATAGGAGAATTTCCTGGCGAATGCAGTTTCCATGTAAATCCAGACGTTGCACCCACAGTCAGCCCACCTCGTCGGATTCCCATCGCTCTGCGAGCCCGACTCAAAGACGAGCTCGACAACATGGAAAGGAATCAAATCATATGCAAGGTCACAGATCCTACGGACTGGGTGAATGCACTTGTTGTCGTGGAAAAACCCAAGACGGGCAGACTCAGAGTATGTCTGGACCCCAGACCCCTCAACAAGGCTATACAAAGACCCCATTACCCTCTACCCACCTTGGAGGATGTCACCACAAAACTTGCTGGGGCCAAGTATTTCAGTGTTTTGGACGCCAGATCAGGCTACTGGGCCATTAAGCTAAGCCACGAATCATCTCTGTTAACCACATTTAATACTGTGTTTGGCAGGTACCGCTTCCTCAGGTTGCCATTCGGCATAATCTCAGCCCAGGATGAGTTCCAGCGACGCGTGGACGAGACCTACGAGGGCCTGAGGGGCGTGGAAGCCATTGTGGATGACGTACTGGTCTTCGGAGAAACCAAACAGGAGCATGACGACAATCTGAGGGCCATGCTGCAGCGCAGCAGGGAGAGAGGTGTAAAACTGAACCCTGACAAGTGCACCATCTGCGTCAAAGAGGTCAGTTACTTCGGTCACACATTGTCACACGAAGGACTGAAACCAGATCCACAAAAAGTAAAAGCAGTCCAAGACATGGCGCCCCCACAGAACAGGGCAGAATTGGAAACAGTGCTGGGGATGGTTAATTATTTAGCAAGATTTGCCCCACACCTGTCAGAGATAAACGCACCGCTCCGCCAGCTGTTAAAGCAGGACAGTGAGTTTGTATGGGACAAGAACCATGACAGATCCTTTCAACGAATGAAGGAGCTGATCACTAGAGAACCAGGCCCAGTTCTCTCCTTCTTCAACCCCAAGAAAGCGCTACGACTCCAGGTCGATGCATCCAAAAGTGGCCTCGGTGCTGTGATGCTACAGGACGGCAAGCCAGTCGCCTACGCATCCAAGTCACTTAACAGCACTGAGCAGAACTATGCCCAAATAGAAAAAGAGCTGTATGCTGTTCTCTTTGGTTGCAAGCGGTTCCACGAGTACATGTACGGGCGACATGTGACCATTGAGTCGGACCACAAGCCACTCGAGTCCATACTCAAAAAACCACTAGCATCAGCACCACCACGGCTACAGAGGATGATGCTACAGCTGCAAAAGTACGACATCAGCATCATCCACAAGCCAGGGAAAGACATCCCGGTAGCCAACACGCTCTCCCGGAAATCCATAGAGTTCCACGTCAAATCACTATGTGACGGGATGGATGCGCAGATCCACTCAGTCCTCAGCAACATGCCTGTCAGTGACCAGAGACTCTCAGAGATAAGAAACGAAACAGCCCAGGATCCTCAGCTCAACACCCTGAGAAGGACCACATTGAGTGGATGGCCAGATAAAAGGTCTCAATGCCCGCCTGACATCCAGGAGTTTTGGAACCACAGGGATGAGATCTCACTGATAGACGGGATCATGTTTAAAGGAGAGAAAATGATCATCCCAAAAAGGCTCAGAAAGGACATGATAGATCGGATTCATTCCAGCCATATGGGCATAGAAAAGAGCAAAAACAGAGCCAGAGACCTTCTGTTTTGGCCAGGCATGGGAAAGCAGATTGAGGAAGCCGTCGGAGCCTGCAGCACATGCCAGGAGAGACAAGCTGCTAACCCCAAGGAACCCCTGTTGTCACATGCAATACCAGAACGACCGTGGCAGGTCATAGCCATCGATCTGTTCACTTGGAACTCGGAAGACTACATCATCATGGTAGATTACTACAGTAGATTCTTCGAGTTGGAAAGACTGCACAGCTGCACTGCAGAAGCAGTGATCCACAAACTAAAGTCAGCCATGGCTAGGCATGGTATTCCAGAGTCGGTGATTAGTGATAACGGTCCGTGCTATGCTTCGAGTAAGTTTCAACAGTTCGCAAAGTCATGGAGTTTCACCCACACCACTACTAGTCCCCATTACCCACAGAGCAATGGTCTAGCCGAGAAAACAGTCCAGACAGCAAAGAAACTTCTGGACAAGGCCAAAGCGGAACATAAGGATCCCTACTTGAGCCTATTAGAATACCGGAACACCCCCGTGGACAACTTAAAGTCGCCTGCACAACTACTCATGAGCCGGAGACTTCGCTCCATCCTCCCTGCAACACCAAAACAGCTGGAACCCCAAGTAGTTTGCCAGCAAACAGTGCGTGAAAGGAGAGAAGTCTGCCAGCAGCGCCAGCAGACTTATTTCAACAGAGCCGCCCGACCTCTGCCTCAACTATATCCTGGCACACCGGTCCGGTTCCGGCAAAAAGACGGTTCCTGGAAACCAGCTGTGGTCACAAGTTGTGCCGACACGTCCAGAAGCTACAACATAACCACAGATACAGGACAAGTTTACCGGCGTAACCGCCGACACCTCCGCGAAAGCAGGAACAGCGTAGGAGGTGAGGAGTTCATTCAACCTACAGGCATCAGCGATAACAGCTCTGTGGTATCTCAGCCCCCGCCTGTGGAGCCCCCTGGTGAAGACATTACAACACCTGGATACACGACTCGATATGGGCGTGTTACCAAACCAAGACAGGTCTTGGACCTGTAATATTGTAAAGGGTGCAGGCGGATCGCTGCCCTAGAAAAAAAAAAAGGCTGTTTATATGTTTGTTGTTCCAATGATGTAAATGGCCTGGCCTGTATTTATATAGCGCTTTACTAGTCCCTAAGGACCCCAAAGCGCTTTACATATCCAGTCATCCACCCATTCACGCACACATTCACACACTGGTGATGGCAAGCTACATTGTAGCCACAGCCACCCTGGGGCGCACTGACAGAGGCGAGGCTGCCGGACACTGGCGCCACCGGGCCCTCTGACCACCACCAGTGGGCAACGGGTGAAGTGTCTTGCCCAAGGACACAACGACCGAGACTGTCCAAGTCGGGGCTCGAACCGGCAACCTTCCAATTACAAGGCGAACTCCCAACTCTTGAGCCACTAAATGCATCTGTTTATTATGTTTGTGATATAGCCAGTATTGAGTCGAATGCTATGTTATCAATGGATGTGCTCAGGATGTTATTCCTGTAATTTCAGTTGCCTTAGAAATTTTACAAGCCTGAGTTGTGTTTTTTTTTTAAGAAGGGAGATGTAGCATGTTGACCTATGTTTGTATCAGCCACTAGATGGCACTGTGTCGCTGCAATGTGTGTAATTCACTGGCGAGCAAGAAGCTTCAGGGCAAGGGAAAAGAATAAGAAATAAAGTGGAAGCGGAGCAGAGATCAGTGTGTGCGTGCAGTTAATAAGAAGCTCGGTATACATACAAAAACAACACAGCAGGTAATTTCAAATGGAGCATTTCTGTCAGCTCAACAAAGATCAGCAAACACACAAAGTGTTTGTGTGCAGTTTGTCTCAAAGTGTGTTGCTAGCTAAAAGGTCCAGCTGCTGGAGAGAAAGAGAGCTAATGTCACTCAGAGATGGAGAAAGATAAGAAAGACAGGGGAGGAGAGGTGCAAGACAGGTTAGATATAAAGGTAAGGACTGCTCAGTGGGATTTAAGAAACTGGAATTTTAAAGCTTACATGTAATTCCTTATGTTTTAAATCAGATATTGGGTCTGTTCATGTAACATGACATTTTTTCCCATATTGTGAAATGTGCTGCAAATCAAACTGAGGTAGACTAACTGCTATTTAAAGGCTGCATGAAAATCCTCTGCAGGTGAGTGCAGGATAAACAGGTTAGTTTGCTGCACTGTGATGGATTTAAAGAACAGTGTGTGGTGCACAGTGCCTGTGGTTTTATGGTCCGATGCTTGGATTCACTGACTGAATTTCACCCTCATACCAACTGCGTAGTGTCTAATATAAAGACAGCATAAACAGTGTACTGTCAGGACGGAAATCAGCCAGGACAACTCATGAAACATCTGCTGACATCTGGTTGAATTCAGTTGTGTAAATCTACAAAGACTAGCAGGTCCGCTGATTACAGCCTGTACACTAAGAAAACTTAAAACAGGAAAAAAAAATAGAAATATCCTCCACAGAGCTGCTTTTTACTTTCTTACTTTGAGTACATTTCAGAGCCTATGCTTTTTTACTTTTACTTGAGTCCTGCCACGTTCATAAAGCCTTTTATTCAACCTTTCCATGTGATGTCCTCTATCCTGCTGCTTATATGTACTGAACTCTGTCTTTGTCTTGAAAAAAGAGTAGGGAATGACATAAATTGCCAGTGGCAGGCTTTTTCAAGGAACATATAAGGTCATAAGATTTAAGATGGCTAAATAACATTGGTATACTCAGATGCTGATTTTCTTCTTTAGTCCTGACAGCTACCAGTTAGGAGTCCAGATTCTTATCTGTGGTTTATACACTGTATCTGGTATAAAAGGGACAACTCACTGGATCTGCTCACCATCACATGCTGCAAGGGGACTGGCCTTACCCCCATGCAACACTCCTAGATGAAGAGCTGTACTTTACTTTATGTCTGTATTCTTATCTGAAATAAACAAAAACTAATGCAGGCCATACAGTGTTTAGTTTTTGATCTTTGCAGTATGTTCATGAAAGCATGCTTTTTGCTGTTAGCTCTGTCTTTGTAAGGAGGGGAGCAATAGATTTTCTCTTTTCCTTCTTTGGTCGAAACGTTCATGAGATCTGAAGAATCTGCCAAAGGGATGTTTGCAAATGGAAACTCGAGAGTTGCTCTTTTAAAATGTAAATTATTAATACATAAAAAATTATATGCATGATTTAGTAATTATTACTATAGCCATTAGTTATGAGTTATTAGTTGAAATTGAGGAACTACTTTCTTCTGGTGTTCTCAAAGTACAAAATAGTTGTGTACCTGGTGTAATGTTAAATTATAGCACTGGTTTTCATCACATCAGTGTTTTTTCATATTAATCAACACATGCCTATACATGTTGCTTGCATATATTGCAATATATTCAAAAATGTAACTGCTGTCTTCCCATATAAATGCATGATTTAATCATACTATAATGGCTGTAGCATATGTATGTCTGTATGTTCCCCATTTGTAGCACATAGCAAATATACACCATTTGTTGACATATAGTGCACACATGCTGCATTTGTTTAATTTGTGCATATTCTACATTCCTTACACTCCATTTTTTTATACTGAGCTGTGACTGTGTCTGACTGTGTGAACGAAATCATGGGAATCTTGAAAAACATGCTTCTTGTCAGTGACACTGCAAACCTATATATATAAAGATTAGCAAGAAACTAATGTTAACAGCATCATAACAGTCATTGCTCTCCCACATTGTTTTAGTGCATTATCTGGATTCTCCACACCATAAATAAAATGTAATGTTTTATGTTACACTCAGTATTCTTGTCCACTTACAAACGAGACAAAATCGTCTGTTTTTGCACAGTTCCTAGGCCAACCTCCGTGTGTACAATTCAGCAAATAGCTCCTCCCATTCCCTTTTCTGATTAATGGTCAGTGTGTTACAGTATCATTAGAAACGGGAAAGATTTCAGTCAGCATTGTCCACTTTAGTGCCTCAAGATAAATGGAATGAAGACAAGTCCTGCATAAGCTATATACATGGAAATGCACATGTGTATATCTGACAGCAAGGTTCAGACCTTTGTTATGTCAGAAGTCTTGGCTTAAAAGTTACCATTTGCAGTCATTATGGGTAATGATTTCCCCATCATTCCATTTCTTGTGCAGCACACCACAGGAATTACTGACGTTAGGAGCCTAGATCAAGAAAGTGGGGAAGCCAAAATGATCCCAGTTAAAGGTACAGCTAAACTATGCAATGTGGTGAGCACCAAGGCTCAAGGTACTGGCGACGTTGTCAGGAGGCTGCCTTATATTTCCAACACCTTATAGAAAGGTGTTGGAAATATAAGGCAGCTATATAAGGCAGGAAGGGGAAAGTTGAGGGGCACAGCAAGGACGGAGAATGAAACCAAACCAGCCATTAGATGTAGATCTGGAGATCTACATCTATATGTAGGTTTACTTTAGAGGCAAGTTCCAACTTTAAAATCTTTGTTTGCGAAAGTGACAGAGATTGAGATGGTCAAGCAGGGCAGGCCTGTGTGTTTGGAGGACACAACATATATAGTGGAAGGGGAATGGGAATGTCAGAGGATTTACATGTGCTTGACTGTGAGCACAAGTCACTAAAGCCACTAAAGGACTGACAGTGTTCATTTCATTCCTTCTTGCACGAAGACATTGGTCCTGAGGCTTCATGCAATTGCACCTATGGACGCCATGAGCTAGACTACCTGGGCACCATTTCACAATTGACCTAAACTGTACCTGTTTACAACTGCACCTAGATTAAAACACAAGTTGACTATCTACATGTGTTTAATTTTAATTTTAATTTTTTTTTGTGTCTCGTTAAAAGCCATTGAAAAGAGCACAAAATCTCATCATTCTGTACTTAAAACATACAGAATCTGTTAAAGATACACAATATTTCATGTGAATTTAAAGCTAAAATAACGGGTTTTTTAAATTTATTATCCCAAAGGAATACAGTGATGGAAATAAATTATGTGATCGTTAGTTTAAGTTATTTTGCAATATTTTTCTGACACTATTTTTCTGACATTGGTTTTACCAATCTTTAAACTTGTTTTTATTTTTACAGAGTATCTCTGCATACAAGATACCCTTTGCTTTAAATTTAAAGCAGATACATTAAAATATCTAAAGTTAATTTAAAGCAAATACAGAAATGCAACAAAAGTGGGGTACAAAACAACCTTGATGCAAACTTAAAACCACAGATAAAGAAAAGAACAGACTAGCCCACAAAAATAGCATATTTCCAAACCTTTTGCTAACAATCAAATAATCAAACTGCACAAAGCTTTAAATCCTTTCAAAGTTTCTTTTTTATTTCATCAGCAAATTATGTTAATTAAAGCTCATGATAAGAAAAGTTTCCAACTGAATTCAAGAAAATGGAGAAAACCTCCATTAATCTTATAATCAACCATACAAAGAAGATGGAAAAGCAATAGAGAATGCACTGATGCATGCTCAGGTACCCAGGTAAGTAAATCCCAAAAGGCTGAATCTGTTGATCTGGACGTAGCGTTTTCAATGGGAGAAACATTCTCCTTCAGTCGCTTGGATGAGTGAGGAAACATTTCTCCCACTGAAAACGCTACGTCCAGATCAACAGATTCAACCTTTTGGAATCTAGAATGCAAATGATGGTTGATAAATAGCTATGTATGCAATGTGACCACTGGCTAAGTTAGGCCAATGCATAGCCAGTGGCCTCAAGGAACTTTATATTGCATGGTAAAGACCCTGCAATATAAAAGAAACCCCAAACAATCCAACGATCCCCTCTGAGCAAGCACTTGGCCACAGCGGGAAGGAAAAACTCCCTTTTAAGAGGAAGAAACCTTCGGAAGAACCAGGCTCAGGAAGGGGCAGCCATCTTCCACGACTGGTTGGGGCATAGATGGTACAAAACATGGACATAGCTTGTTCGTTGGAAACTTGAAGCCAATACAGAAGAACCTTAAGTGTACATTCAGTCTGAAGTCTACCAGATGGCAACAGCTAGCCTGATGCAAACCTATAGAAATCTATAGGAAAACAGCTTTCTTTCTTGATCCACTCCTCCTTAGCACATCTGGTTTTTGAAGACTGGAGTTGGACACCCCTGTTCTATATTGTCTATGGGGCTTGAGGGGAAAGAGTTGTAGTGGTGTATATACATGGGATGTCGAAAGATGGGAGTGGGGAAGAAATGCTCCGTTCCCCTTACTTACTGCAAACTGCCTTTCAGAAATGGGGATAGATGTAGTCAGAAAATGCTAAATACAAGGCAGCACCTTGGAGCCATGTTGTCCATCCCCCATGATCCTCCACGTCTCTGGGTTGAAACGTCTGCTCTTGTGGAGTTTCCATGTGAGATGAACTTTCTGTAGGGATGTCCTTGTTTTTCTCCTCCAGGTCTGTAGTTTCGCTTGTTTTAATCCTCTCTTCCTTTTCAGTTGACTCATTGGATTCAGGTGTGAGCTCAAAACTACTTTGATGGGGTTCACCTTTATCAAGCTCTTGCATTTCTTTTTGCAGAGGCTGTTCATTTTGTCTCATTTCCTTCTGACAATCAGCCAACTTTTTGGTAAGCTCCTGGACTTCCTGTTCCAGAGCGTTGTTTTGTTCCTTTATTCTGTTACTCTCTTCTTCAAAGGATTTGAGTCCTTGCAAAACAGATTTGAGCTCCTTAACTTCTTCCTGAATAGCAATGTTTTTTGCTTCAATTTCTTGTTTCAGGTCTTGGTTTTGATTGTTCAGAGACTCATTTTCCTGTTTTGAATCCTCATACAGTTCCTTAAAATCTTTGAAATTTTCCAGGCTTGCGTTTGCCTCATGGATGTCAGTTTGGAGAGCCTGGATTTGCTGTCTCATTTTAACTTCTTCATTTTGAAAAGTCTGTTTCAGGTCACACATGCTCTGTATTATAGCATCATTTTCTGACCTGAGTGCCTGGTTGTCCGTTTGGAGATCTTTAACTTTTTCCTGCAATGCCAGCTTCTCCATTTCATACTCTTCGTGTTTACAAGGCATTTTTAAGTTGTTTTTAAGTTGCTCCAGAGCACTTTTCCATTCTTGATCATTTTGTTCATAAGCACTCTCCTTTGCTTGAACTTGTTGTCTCAAAGCTTGATTTTCACACTGCAAATTGGCAACACAATTGTTCAGCTCTGAATTCTCCAAGCAAAGCTTCTCATTTTGTAGTTGTAGTTCCCTTTTTTTCTTGTTTTTAGAAAACCCATATTCTTTGAGAAGCAGTTCAATGGTTTTTCGGAGGTTTTCGTTCTCATATTTGAATTCCCTCACTTGCTGGCGAAGGTTTACATTCTCTTCCATCACATCACTGGAAATGGAGGGGGACTCAGACATTTTTGTAATTTAACTAAAGTTAAAATCTACTACTACTTACAACAGTGCTAACTGTGTTCCTTGTTCACTTCAAAAAAGTGTCTCAAATTACAGTCAAGCGTATAAGCTGTTTGCCTCTTCAGTGAGGTTGTAACTGAATGGACACAGGGTTTGGGTTACTTATATAGATTTCAGATCAAAGGAATTCTAATAGAATGTGATGAGTCATGCTGATGTCATAAGAAACATGTGATGTCACAATGAACATGTCAGATGAAATGATGGAAAAAATAACAATAGCATTGCCTGGTAAATTGATTAATGATTCCATGATCTTTGAACCTGTAATGGACTTTATTAAAAAATGTAACAAGTGAATTAAATGTTTTTAGATAAATGTGTATTTTAATGAAAATTTGCTGAGCTCTTTTGTGCAGGATTGTTATGTGTGCATTGTGCCACATTTAAATCTGGCACAATGTAGACTTTACTTTAAAAATAAAGTAAAACAATTTATGATAAAGTTTAAAAAGTTCTTTATTGGCCTTTCACTGCTCTAATTTCTGAAAGGCAGAAATTAGAAATTTGTATCAGCAGTGTCATCCTCTGAATGCTTCATCACACTGTGAGTTATGTTTTTATCCTTCAAGACTGAGCTGATGGAGAACAGGTTTTTTTTTATGTATTTATTTTACTTAAATTCACCAAGTCATCATCATTACCTCAACTTGAGTTCATAGATGATCCAGTTTTAGTTTTTTTGTTATTAAATGTCCCCCTCTGTCCCTACACGTGAAACCCTGTTAAAAATCAAGATTGCTCTAAACGATCCAAGGACATATAAATGTCATCTGTGTGTGTAGCAATTTCTTAAATAAGCATATTAAATAATATTAAATTAATGCACAGTTGAAAGGATTCAAGTCTTTTCTACCTTTTTTTTTTTTTTAAATTCAGTCATATTGTACGGTGGCCCCTAGAGACAAAGTACGTACAAACTCCAAAACACTTACAAAATCCAAAACACATGCAAGCTCCAAAACACTTACAAAATAAAAAACACATGCAAAAGACAAAACACGTACAAAATACAAAAAACATGCAAAATCCAAAACACGTACAAAATACAAAACACGTGCAAACTCCAAAGCACTTACAAAATACAAAACACGTGCAAACTCCAAAACACTTACAAAATAAAAAACACATGCAAAAGACAAAACACGTACAAAATACAAAACACGTGCAAACTCCAAAGCACTTACAAAATCCAAAACACGTGCAAACTCCAAAACACTTACAAAATAAAAAACACATGCAAAATCCAAAACACGTACAAAATACAAAACACGTGCAAACTCCAAAGCACTTACAAAATCCAAAACACGTGCAAACTCCAAAACATGTACAAAATCCAAAACACATGCAAACTCCAAAACACGTACAAAATACAAAACACATGCAAAATACAAAACACGTACAAAATACAAAACACGTACAAAATACAAAACACGTGCAAACTCCAAAGCACTTACAAAATCCAAAACACGTGCAAACTCCAAAACACTTACAAAATAAAAAACACATGCAAAATCCAAAACACGTACAAAATACAAAACACGTGCAAACTCCAAAGCACTTACAAAATCCAAAACACGTGCAAACTCCAAAGCATGTACAAAATCCAAAACACATGCAAACTCCAAAACACGTACAAAATACAAAACACATGCAAAATACAAAACACGTACAAAATACAAAACACGTACAATATACAAAACACGTGCAAACTCCAAAACACTTACAAAATACAAAACACATGCAAAATACAAAACACGTACAAAATACAAAACACGTGCAAAATACAAAACACGTGCAAAATACAAAACACGTACAATATACAAAACACGTGCAAAATACAAAACACGTGCAAACTCCAAAACACTTACAAAATACAAAACACATGCAAAATACAAAACACGTACAAAATACAAAACACGTGCAAAATACAAAACACGTACAAAATCCAAAACACGTGCAAAATCCAAAACACGTACAAAATACAAAACACGTGCAAAATCCAAAACACGTACAAAATACAAAACACGTGCAAACTCCAAAACACGTGCAAAATACAAAACACGTGCAAAATACAAAACACGTGCAAAATCCAAAACACGTGCAAAATCCAAAACACGTGCAAACCCCAAAACACGCGCAAACTCCAAAACACAACGGAAGTGCTCCAGGACGCTAGGGGCAGTGTTGAGCTTTTGTTACCTAGTAACTACACAAGCCAGGAAGTACCAATGACCGGATTTGGGGTCTGCAGCCTTAAAGGCCGCATTTTAAGGCCGATTATGTCACAGCGACACGACAAAGACTGTCTCAATTCAAAGGCTGCTCGAAATGCGGCCCTCAAATGCGTCCTTAATTTCCCTGAATTTTAAGGATGGGTCTGTGTAGCCTTCATGGCCCAACATATCCCAGACTTCATAGCGCGGCGGTGGTTTGGATAATTTTGCCGAAAAAAAACGGCGGAAGCGGAGCGGACGAAGAGTAAACTTCCAGAAGTAAGTACTGAATATTATGTCACTTATTTATGCGCAAATGTTTTTATAATGAAGAACATTAAAACATTACTGTTGGCAACATGTCGGGAAAGTTATGTGACATTAGCGACGTTTGTACTAACTTGGTTTTAAAGCCTTCACTTCAAAATATTCGCCGTTCAATAGCTGACTTTAATCTTACAGAGAATGTGATGATTTTATGCGTAATTAAAGTCAGTCATGTCAGTCAGCTGACGGTTCACTCCTTAAGCTGAAAGAAAGATGCTTTAATCACAGGAGTCACACATGTGTCCACTGTACCATCTGGGAACTCTTCTTGTTTAGCACTTGTAATGACACAAACACTAAATCCTCCTTCTCTGGTGCTGTTTTGTAGCAGTGTGTACACCTGAGACTGTCACCTGTCTGTCTGTCCTGCACTCTCTCTCTGTTTCTTTCTCTCTGATTGTGGAATAAAAGTATGAACATGTATTTATAAGTCACACTTGTGTTTGAATCCTGCAGCTTATCACACATTTGATTTCTATGTGTGACACCTGCAAGTGTCCAGAGTGAGGACAGACTGAGGGACCCACTGCATTACATCATCTGTGAGGCTTTGCACCCCTGATGATCCACCAGGACAATCTCAGCAGTATGTGAGGAAGAGGAGGAGGAAGAGCCAGCAGCAGCTGACAGATGGAGAGAATAGACAGACTGTTCCCTGTTTGTGAAGGACTGCTAGAAAAGTTTAAAATAACTAATTATCTGTCCTGAATCAGTCTTATTAGGTAATGTTCAAATAATTTTATCATTCCAGTGTTTCCAGTGTGGGAGAAAGTACCCAGGGCCTTCAAGTTATGCACTATGAAAGGCAGCAACAAGTTTGATGTTCAGAAACCTAAAGTCTGTATCAGCAGCAGAATGGACCTAAAAATAAATGTTTGTTTCAGTTCTATGAAGCTTTGAGTATTTTGGATCAGTAGCACTGCTGTGTTTGTTGCATCATATTGCTGTAATTGTTTATATGCTTTATATATTCTGAGGTAAGTTGATCTATAGTGTTACATCATATTCTATAAGGATGTTATGTGTTTGTATACTTTCTGCCCAGTTTGACCCATTTAGCAGACGTCAGCCTGTTTAAAGCTCTGATATCTATTCTGTATGACTTAAAGCAGTTATGACATGGTCTGATTTTCTCACCCAATAAAGGAATATTTAATACATCAGTCTACTCTTCATTTTATCAGAAACATATATATACTATTATATATTGTACATATATTTATTAGTTTCAGATGTAGCCATTCTTGTATTTTGCTTGTTTACATTATCGTATTTTGCACAACTCTGTTGCTTGTGAAGCTCGCACACAAGAATTTCACTCACATGTGCTGTACCAATGTACCTGCACATGTGATGTGACAATAAAAGTGATTTGATTTGAAACAGCTCACAGCTTGTACATTTTCTTTTTACACATGTATGTAAGCATTTGAGCCAAATTTAGTAATGCCAACATACTGAAGGAACAACATTTGTCTCTTATATATGATACACCTATATATGCACTGTCAATATACATTTTGAACCAGCTGCAGATGTCAGAGTAACAACTGACTGACCCCCACATAAAGTGCGTTACAGTAGTCCACAGGGGAAGAAATAAAAGCATGGATCACGGTTTCAAAGTGCTGCCTAGAAAGAAACGATTTCACTCTTGCCAGTCGCCTTAAATGATAAAAATGGACTGGTCCAACTTAAAACCAAGGGCAGTAACAACAGGTTTAAAATAAACCTCCAGGGGTTCCAAATGAAAAGAAGAGGACTCACAGGGGCCACTGGGTCCAAACACCAACAAATCTGTTTTCTTTTCATTCAAATTTAAAAAGTTTAGAGCCAACCAAGCTTTAATGTCATCTAGGCATGTCAAGAGAGGTTTTATTCAGATGCCATCCTTCGGCTTCAGTGGCAAATAAATTTGGCAGTCATTCCTATATACTTGTCTTTGAGTGAAGATTTAAGGTGGTAAGACATGTAAATAACTGCAACTTGAATCTGTACTAAAGCTCAGTATTTGACAAAGAGTTCATGTTCACTGCTGTAATACCTAATAATGACTAATATAATAACCATAATATTGGCCATATTATATTTACATTACCAAAGTGATATGACTTTAGTCTCATGAACAACATTAGCTAATTGTTATTTACTAGATAATCTTAAATGACTGTTCAGTACAGAAATGAAGCCCAAAAATCATGTTTTACTGTCCTGTGGTCTCAGCCTCAGATACTTATCAAATCACACAAAGCTCTTGTAGAAACAAATGAACAAAATATGTTCTCCTTCATTTCTGTCAAAAAAAGTTGTATGACACGTTTCCAGCTGTTAGTATCATAGTTGCTAGGCAACCTGGGAAGCGGAGACTAGAGCCCATGTGTTTGCAACAAACTTGCCGTTTATTTTACAAATCGAGCTCAACACTGCCCCTAGCGTCCTGGAGCACTTCCGTTGTGATTTGGAGTTTGCATGTGTTTTGAATTTTGTACGTGTTTTGGATTTTGCACGTGTTTTGGATTTTGTACGTGTTTTGTATTTTGCATGTGTTTTGTATTTTGTACGTGTTTTGGATTTTGCACGTGTTTTGGAGTTTGCACGTGTTTTGAATTTTGTACGTGTTTTGGATTTTGCACGTGTTTTGGATTTTGCACGTGTTTTGGATTTTGTATGTGTTTTGGAGTTTGCATGTGTTTTGAATTTTGTACGTGTTTTGGATTTTGCACGTGTTTTGGATTTTGTATGTGTTTTGGAGCTTGTACGTGTCTTGGATTTTGTACGTGTTTTGGATTTTGCATGTGTTTTGGAGTTTGCATGTGTTTTGGATTTTGTATGTGTTGAGGAGTTTGTGCGTGCTATTTGGAATTTGTAAGTGTTTTGGAGTTTATACATGCTTTGTCTCTAGGGGCCACCGTAATATTGTATGATTCTTTCATTTTCTGTAATTCTCTATCATTTTTTTTGCCTGAAGAACATATTGAGGAGCCAGGATTTTGTGATGCATTTGAGCTTTTTCCTGCTGAAAGTCGCTTTGCAGCTCACACATGCTTTGATTTTCCTGTCTGAAAAATATTTGCAGACCAGTGCTTTACTGAAAAGACATCTGGTTATAAGCTCATGTTTTACCAACTAATGTTTTATATGACAGACCTAAAACTCACACTTTTGCTCTGATAAACAGTTCGGCTACATTCTCACATCATATCGTTTATTTGCTGGGTGTGACAACTAAGTACCCCTTCAAAGGACGTTTTGGTAACAGCAGCTAACGGTGTCAAAAACAGCAGCACTTACTGAGAGAAATCCTGAAGAACTCAGCTCAGTATCATTGTCATCAGACAGAAGTAAGCTTCTTTAACAAAGTAACAGAAACACACCGGCCATCTGCAGTCATTATGGGGTACAGAGGGTTAAGTCTGACATCACCATCTTCAAATTCCTCAAATATGAGCGATCCCTCTCATGTACTCATTTTTAATCTTGTTCATTCTGCTTACTTTATATGAATATGGTAGCATTTTCAATTCCTCCACTTCCGCCTCGACTTCCTGTCTTTCTGTTAGTGGCACCATGTCCAAACCATGGATGACAGCAGCTCTGACTATCACTTTCTAAGTCTTCCCTTTTATGTCTTGCTGCTCATTCATCATGCTTACACCTGTCACAAGTCACCACTAATACTTGTCTTCATCCTGTCTGCATCCTCTTTTTTACGTCTCTTCTGGACTGTCCATTGCTTAGGATGGTTGACCCCAGATATTTAAACGCATCTACCTTTGCTACCTTTGTTCTTTGCAACTTTACTGTTACACCTGCTCTCTCTAATTCACACTCGTGTATTCTGACCTTCGTTCCTCTTGTCTCCAGTGTATACCATCACGTCTCCAGGCTCTTTTACACCTGCTCCTTATTCTTCTACAGATCACAATGTCATCTGCAAATATCAGGTATACCATGGCCTTGTGCGACTCGAACCAAAATGAGTACATTTAATCCAAAGCAAATAACCCCAGGCAAACAGATAAGTGTGGGTGAGGAGCTGGCTAAGATGGGACAATGACTTTTAGCCATTTTTCCCTGTGAAGGAAAAAAGATTTCAAACTTGCATGTATATCTTCTCGCCAATAGTATTAGATACAAATAAGGCTTTCATGAAAACACTGAATAAAAATGATACATATTTGCTAAATTAGGATAAAATAGAAGGCACAGAGTGATACTAAATGGAGAGCCATTTGTAAACCGTAAGAGTCTCTTCTAAGGGAACAAAGAGCAAAAACAGCCAAACAGCAGCTACATTAAAGTATTTAAAGTTAATTTAAATGAAATAAAGAAATGCAACTAAAGTGGGGTACAAAAAACTTAAAACCACAGATACAGATAAGAACACACTGTCTCACTAAAGTAGCATATTCTCCAAACCTTTGTTAAAATCAAATAAGCAAACAGTACAAAGCTTTAAACTGTTTCACAATTTCTTTTTATTTTATCATGAAATTATGTTAAAGCTCATGCTAAGAAAAGTTTCCAACTGAGTTCAAGAAAATGGAGAAAACCTCCATTAATCTTATAATCAACCATACAAAGAAGATGGAAAAGCAATAGAGAATGCACTGATGCATGCTCAGGCATCCAGGTAAGTAAATCCCAAAAGGCTGAATCTGTTGATCTGGACGTAGCGTTTTCAATGGGAGAAACATTCTCCTTCAGTCACTTGGATGAGTGAGGAAACATTTCTCCCACTGAAAACGCTACGTCCAGATCAACAGATTCAACCTTTTGGAATCTAGAATGCAAATGATGGTTGATAAATAGCTATGTATGCAATGTGACCACTGGCTAAGTTAGGCCAATGCATAGCCAGTGGCCTCAAGGAACTTTATATTGCATGGTAAAGACCCTGCAATATAAAAGAAACCCCAAACAATCTAACGATCCCCTCTGAGCAAGCACTTGGCGACAGCGGGAAGGAAAAACTCCCTTTTAAGAGGAAGAAACCTTCGGAAGAACCAGGCTCAGGAAGGGGCAGCCATCTTCCACGACTGGTTGGGGCATAGATGGTACAAAACATGGACATAGCTTGTTCGTTGGAAACTTGAAGCCAATACAGAAGAACCTTAAGTGTACATTCAGTCTGAAGTCTACCAGATGGCAACAGCTAGCCTGATGCAAACCTATAGAAATCTATAGGAAAACAGCTTTCTTTCTTGATCCACTCCTCCTTAGCACATCTGGTTTTTGAAGACTGGAGTTGGACACCCCTGTTCTATATTGTCTATGGGGCTTGAGGGGAAAGAGTTGTAGTGGTGTATATACATGGGATGTCGAAAGATGGGAGTGGGGAAGAAATGCTCCGTTCCCCTTACTTACTGCAAACTGCCTTTCAGAAATGGGGATAGATGTAGTCAGAAAATGCTAAATACAAGGCAGCACCTTGGAGCCATGTTGTCCATCCCCCATGATCCTCCACGTCTCTGGGTTGAAACGTCTGCTCTTGTGGAGTTTCCATGTGAGATGAACTTTCTGTAGGGATGTCCTTGTTTTTCTCCTCCAGGTCTGTAGTTTCGCTTGTTTTAATCCTCTCTTCCTTTTCAGTTGACTCATTGGATTCAGGTGTGAGCTCAAAACTACTTTGATGGGGTTCACCTTTATCAAGCTCTTGCATTTCTTTTTGCAGAGCCTGTTCATTTTGTCTCATTTCCTTCTCACAATCAGCCAACTTTTTGGTAAGCTCCTGGACTTCCTGTTCCAGAGCGTTGTTTTGTTCCTTTATTCTGTTACTCTCTTCTTCAAAGGATTTGAGTTCTTGCAAAACAGATTTGAGCTCCTTAACTTCTTCCTGAATAGCAATGTTTTTTGCTTCAATTTCTTGTTTCAGGTCTTGGTTTTGATTGTTCAGAGACTCATTTTCCTGTTTTGATTCCTCATACAGTTCCTTAAAATCTTTGAAATTTTCCAGGCTTGCGTTTGCCTCATGGATGTCAGTTTGGAGAGCCTGGATTTGCTGTCTCATTTTAACTTCTTCATTTTGAAAAGTCTGTTTCAGGTCACACATGCTCTGTATTATAGCATCATTTTCTGACCTGAGTGCCTGGTTGTCCGTTTGGAGATCTTTAACTTTTTCCTGCAATGCCAGCTTCTCCATTTCATACTCTTCACGGTTACGGTGCATTCTTTCTTCCAGAGCCTGTTCATTTTGTCTCATTTCCTTCTGACAATCAGCCAACTTTTTGGTAAGCTCCTGGACTTCCTGTTCCAGAGCGTTGTTTTGTTCCTTTATTCTGTTACTCTCTTCTTCAAAGGATTTGAGTTCTTGCAAAACAGATTTGAGCTCCTTAACTTCTTCCTGAATAGCAATGTTTTTTGCTTCAATTTCTTGTTTCAGGTCTTGGTTTTGATTGTTCAGAGACTCATTTTCCTGTTTTGATTCCTCATACAGTTCCTTATAATCTTTGAAATTTTCCAGGCTTGCGTTTGCCTCATGGATGTCATTTTGAAGAGCCTGGATTTGCTGTCTCATTTTAACTTCTTCATTTTGAAAAGTCTGTTTCAGGTCACACATGCTCTGTATTATAGCATCATTTTCTGACCTGAGTGCCTGGTTGTCCGTTTGGAGATCTTTAACTTTTTCCTGCAATGCCAGCTTCTCCATTTCATACTCTTCGTGTTTACAAGGCATTTTTAAGTTGTTTTTAAGTTGCTCCAGAGCACTTTTCCATTCTTGATCATTTTGTTCATAAGCACTCTCCTTTGCTTGAACTTGTTGTCTCAAAGCTTGATTTTCACACTGCAAATTGGCAACACAATTGTTCAGCTCTGAATTCTCCAAGCAAAGCTTCTCATTTTGTAGTTGTAGTTCCCTTTTTTTCTTGTTTTTAGAAAACCCATATTCTTTGAGAAGCAGTTCAATGGTTTTTCGGAGGTTTTCGTTCTCATATTTGAATTCCCTCACTTGCTGGCGAAGGTTTACATTCTCTTCCATCACATCACTGGAAATGGAGGGGGACTCAGACATTTTTGTAATTTAACTAAAGTTAAAATCTACTACTACTTACAACAGTGCTAACTGTGTTCCTTGTTCACTTCAAAAAAGTGTCTCAAATTACAGTCAAGCGTATAAGCTGTTTGCCTCTTCAGTGAGGTTGTAACTGAATGGACACAGGGTTTGGGTTACTTATATAGATTTCAGATCAAAGGAATTCTAATAGAATGTGATGAGTCATGCTGATGTCATAAGAAACATGTGATGTCACAATGAACATGTCAGATGAAATGATGGAAAAAATAACAATAGCATTGTCTGGTAAATTGATTAATGATTCCATGATCTTTGAACCTGCAATGGACTTTATTAAAAAATGTAACAAGTGAATAAAATGTTTTTAGATAAATGTGTATTTTAATGAAAATTTGCTGAGCTCTTTTGTGCAGGATTGTTATGTGTGCATTGTGCCACATTTAAATCTGGCACAATGTAGACTTTACTTTAAAAATAAAGTAAAACAATTTATGATAAAGTTTAAAAAGTTCTTTATTGGCCTTTCACTGCTCTAATTTCTGAAAGGCAGAAATTAGAAATTTGTATCAGCAGTGTCATCCTCTGAATGCTTCATCACACTGTGAGTTATGTTTTTATCCTTCAAGACTGAGCTGATGGGGAACAGGGTTTTTTTTTTAATGTATTTATTTTACTTAAATTCACCAAGTCATCATCATTACCTCAACTTGAGTTCATAGATGATCCAGTTTTAGTTTTTTTGTTATTAAATGTCCCCCTCTGTCCCTACACGTGAAACCCTGTTAAAAATCAAGATTGCTCTAAACGATCCAAGGACATATAAATGTCATCTGTGTGTGTAGCAATTTCTTAAATAAGCATATTAAATAATATTAAATTAATGCACAGTTGAAAGGATTCAGGTCTTTTCTACCTTTTTTTTTTTTTTTTAATTCAGTCATATTGTATGATTCTTTCATTTTCTGTAATTCTCTATCATTTTTTTTGCCTGAAGAACATATTGAGGAGCCAGGATTTTGTGATGCATTTGAGCTTTTTCCTGCTGAAAGTCGCTTTGCAGCTCACACATGCTTTGATTTTCCTGTCTGAAAAATATTTGCAGACCAGTGCTTTACTGAAAAGACATCTGGTTATAAGCTCATGTTTTACCAACTAATGTTTTATATGACAGACCTAAAACTCACACTTTTGCTCTGATAAACAGTTCGGCTACATTCTCACATCATATCGTTTATTTGCTGGGTGTGACAACTAAGTACCCCTTCAAAGGACGTTTTGGTAACAGCAGCTAACGGTGTCAAAAACAGCAGCACTTACTGAGAGAAATCCTGAAGAACTCAGCTCAGTATCATTGTCATCAGACAGAAGTAAGCTTCTTTAACAAAGTAACAGAAACACACCGGCCATCTGCAGTCATTATGGGGTACAGAGGGTTAAGTCTGACATCACCATCTTCAAATTCCTCAAATATGAGCGATCCCTCTCAGGTACTCATTTTTAATCTTGTTCATTCTGCTTACTTTATATGAATATGGTAGCATTTTCAATTCCTCCACTTCC
The DNA here is from genome assembly GCF_965226115.1 of Aulonocara stuartgranti. Taxonomy (NCBI): domain Eukaryota; kingdom Metazoa; phylum Chordata; class Actinopteri; order Cichliformes; family Cichlidae; genus Aulonocara; species Aulonocara stuartgranti. The sequence goes on along the minus strand of NC_138957.1, from coordinate 9,037,446 downwards.
GCCTCGACTTCCTGTCTTTCTGTTAGTGGCACCATGTCCAAACCATGGATGACAGCAGCTCTGACTATCACTTTCTAAGTCTTCCCTTTTATGTCTTGCTGCTCATTCATCATGCTTACACCTGTCACAAGTCACCACTAATACTTGTCTTCATCCTGTCTGCATCCTCTTTTTTACGTCTCTTCTGGACTGTCCATTGCTTAGGATGGTTGACCCCAGATATTTAAACGCATCTACCTTTGCTACCTTTGTTCTTTGCAACTTTACTGTTACACCTGCTCTCTCTAATTCACACTCGTGTATTCTGACCTTCGTTCCTCTTGTCTCCAGTGTATACCATCACGTCTCCAGGCTCTTTTACACCTGCTCCTTATTCTTCTACAGATCACAATGTCATCTGCAAATATCAGGTATACCATGGCCTTGTGCGACTCGAACCAAAATGAGTACATTTAATCCAAAGCAAATAACCCCAGGCAAACAGATAAGTGTGGGTGAGGAGCTGGCTAAGATGGGACAATGACTTTTAGCCATTTTTCCCTGTGAAGGAAAAAAGATTTCAAACTTGCATGTATATCTTCTCGCCAATAGTATTAGATACAAATAAGGCTTTCATGAAAACACTGAATAAAAATGATACATATTTGCTAAATTAGGATAAAATAGAAGGCACAGAGTGATACTAAATGGAGAGCCATTTGTAAACCGTAAGAGTCTCTTCTAAGGGAACAAAGAGCAAAAACAGCCAAACAGCAGCTACATTAAAGTATTTAAAGTTAATTTAAATGAAATAAAGAAATGCAACTAAAGTGGGGTACAAAAAACTTAAAACCACAGATACAGATAAGAACACACTGTCTCACTAAAGTAGCATATTCTCCAAACCTTTGTTAAAATCAAATAAGCAAACAGTACAAAGCTTTAAACTGTTTCACAATTTCTTTTTATTTTATCATGAAATTATGTTAAAGCTCATGCTAAGAAAAGTTTCCAACTGAGTTCAAGAAAATGGAGAAAACCTCCATTAATCTTATAATCAACCATACAAAGAAGATGGAAAAGCAATAGAGAATGCACTGATGCATGCTCAGGCATCCAGGTAAGTAAATCCCAAAAGGCTGAATCTGTTGATCTGGACGTAGCGTTTTCAATGGGAGAAACATTCTCCTTCAGTCACTTGGATGAGTGAGGAAACATTTCTCCCACTGAAAACGCTACGTCCAGATCAACAGATTCAACCTTTTGGAATCTAGAATGCAAATGATGGTTGATAAATAGCTATGTATGCAATGTGACCACTGGCTAAGTTAGGCCAATGCATAGCCAGTGGCCTCAAGGAACTTTATATTGCATGGTAAAGACCCTGCAATATAAAAGAAACCCCAAACAATCTAACGATCCCCTCTGAGCAAGCACTTGGCGACAGCGGGAAGGAAAAACTCCCTTTTAAGAGGAAGAAACCTTCGGAAGAACCAGGCTCAGGAAGGGGCAGCCATCTTCCACGACTGGTTGGGGCATAGATGGTACAAAACATGGACATAGCTTGTTCGTTGGAAACTTGAAGCCAATACAGAAGAACCTTAAGTGTACATTCAGTCTGAAGTCTACCAGATGGCAACAGCTAGCCTGATGCAAACCTATAGAAATCTATAGGAAAACAGCTTTCTTTCTTGATCCACTCCTCCTTAGCACATCTGGTTTTTGAAGACTGGAGTTGGACACCCCTGTTCTATATTGTCTATGGGGCTTGAGGGGAAAGAGTTGTAGTGGTGTATATACATGGGATGTCGAAAGATGGGAGTGGGGAAGAAATGCTCCGTTCCCCTTACTTACTGCAAACTGCCTTTCAGAAATGGGGATAGATGTAGTCAGAAAATGCTAAATACAAGGCAGCACCTTGGAGCCATGTTGTCCATCCCCCATGATCCTCCACGTCTCTGGGTTGAAACGTCTGCTCTTGTGGAGTTTCCATGTGAGATGAACTTTCTGTAGGGATGTCCTTGTTTTTCTCCTCCAGGTCTGTAGTTTCGCTTGTTTTAATCCTCTCTTCCTTTTCAGTTGACTCATTGGATTCAGGTGTGAGCTCAAAACTACTTTGATGGGGTTCACCTTTATCAAGCTCTTGCATTTCTTTTTGCAGAGGCTGTTCATTTTGTCTCATTTCCTTCTGACAATCAGCCAACTTTTTGGTAAGCTCCTGGACTTCCTGTTCCAGAGCGTTGTTTTGTTCCTTTATTCTGTTACTCTCTTCTTCAAAGGATTTGAGTTCTTGCAAAACAGATTTGAGCTCCTTAACTTCTTCCTGAATAGCAATGTTTTTTGCTTCAATTTCTTGTTTCAGGTCTTGGTTTTGATTGTTCAGAGACTCATTTTCCTGTTTTGATTCCTCATACAGTTCCTTAAAATCTTTGAAATTTTCCAGGCTTGCGTTTGCCTCATGGATGTCAGTTTGGAGAGCCTGGATTTGCTGTCTCATTTTAACTTCTTCATTTTGAAAAGTCTGTTTCAGGTCACACATGCTCTGTATTATAGCATCATTTTCTGACCTGAGTGCCTGGTTGTCCGTTTGGAGATCTTTAACTTTTTCCTGCAATGCCAGCTTCTCCATTTCATACTCTTCACGGTTACGGTGCATTCTTTCTTCCAGAGCCTGTTCATTTTGTCTCATTTCCTTCTGACAATCAGCCAACTTTTTGGTAAGCTCCTGGACTTCCTGTTCCAGAGCGTTGTTTTGTTCCTTTATTCTGTTACTCTCTTCTTCAAAGGATTTGAGTCCTTGCAAAACAGATTTGAGCTCCTTAACTTCTTCCTGAATAGCAATGTTTTTTGCTTCAATTTCTTGTTTCAGGTCTTGGTTTTGATTGTTCAGAGACTCATTTTCCTGTTTTGATTCCTCATACAGTTCCTTAAAATCTTTGAAATTTTCCAGGCTTGCGTTTGCCTCATGGATGTCATTTTGAAGAGCCTGGATTTGCTGTCTCATTTTAACTTCTTCATTTTGAAAAGTCTGTTTCAAGTCAAACATGCTCTGTATTATAGCATCATTGTCTAATCTGTATGCCTGGTTGTCCCATTGGAGATCTTTAACTTTTTCCTGCAATGCCAGCTTCTCCATTTCATACTCTTCACGGTTACGGTGCATTCTTTCTTCCAGAGCCTGTTCATTTTGTCTCATTTTATCTTTTTCATTTTGAAAAGTCTGTTTCAGGTCACACATGCTCTGTATTATAGCATCATTGTCTAATCTGTATGCCTGGTTGTCCCATTGGAGATCTTCAACTTTTTCCTGCAATGCCAGCTTCTCCATTTCATACTCTTCGTGTTTACAAGGCATTTTTAAGTTGTTTTTAAGTTGCTCCAGAGCACTTTTCCATTCTTGATCATTTTGTTCATAAGCACTCTCCTTTGCTTGAACTTGTTGTCTCAAAGCTTGATTTTCACACTGCAAATTGGCAACACAATAGTTCAGCTCTGAATTCTCCAAGCAAAGCTTCTCATTTTGTAGTTGTAGTTCCCTTTTGTTCTTGTTTTTAGAAAACCCATATTCTTTGAGAAGCAGTTCAATGGTTTTTCGGAGGTTTTCGTTCTCATTTTTGAATTCCCTCACTTGCTGGCGAAGGTTTACATTCTCTTCCATCACATCACTGGAAATGGAGGGGGACTCAGACATTTTTGTAATTTAACTAAAGTTAAAATCTACTACTACTTACAACAGTGCTAACTGTGTTCCTTGTTCACTTCAAAAAAGTGTCTCAAATTACAGTCAAGCGTATAAGCTGTTTGCCTCTTCAGTGAGGTTGTAACTGAATGGACACAGGGTTTGGGTTACTTATATAGATTTCAGATCAAAGGAATTCTAATAGAATGTGATGAGTCATGCTGATGTCATAAGAAACATGTGATGTCACAATGAACATGTCAGATGAAATGATGGAAAAAATAACAATAGCATTGTCTGGTAAATTGATTAATGATTCCATGATCTTTGAACCTGCAATGGACTTTATTAAAAAATGTAACAAGTGAATTAAATGTTTTTAGATAAATGTGTATTTTAATGAAAATTTGCTGAGCTCTTTTGTGCAGGATTGTTATGTGTGCATTGTGCCACATTTAAATCTGGCACAATGTAGACTTTACTTTAAAAATAAAGTAAAACAATTTATGATAAAGTTTAAAAAGTTCTTTATTGGCCTTTCACTGCTCTAATTTCTGAAAGACAGAAATTAGAAATTTGTATCAGCAGTGTCATCCTCTGAATGCTTCATCACACTGTGAGTTATGTTTTTATCCTTCAAGACTGAGCTGATGGGGAACAGGTTTTTTTTTATGTATTTATTTTACTTAAATTCACCAAGTCATCATCATTACCTCAACTTGAGTTCATAGATGATCCAGTTTTAGTTTTTTTGTTATTAAATGTCCCCCTCTGTCCCTACACGTGAAACCCTGTTAAAAATCAAGATTGCTCTAAACGATCCAAGGACATATAAATGTCATCTGTGTGTGTAGCAATTTCTTAAATAAGCATATTAAATAATATTAAATTAATGCACAGTTGAAAGGATTCAGGTCTTTTCTACCTTTTTTTTTTTTTAATTCAGTCATATTGTATGATTCTTTCATTTTCTGTAATTCTCTATCATTTTTTTTGCCTGAAGAACATATTGAGGAGCCAGGATTTTGTGATGCATTTGAGCTTTTTCCTGCTGAAAGTCGCTTTGCAGCTCACACATGCTTTGATTTTCCTGTCTGAAAAATATTTGCAGACCAGTGCTTTACTGAAAAGACATCTGGTTATAAGCTCATGTTTTACCAACTAATGTTTTATATGACAGACCTAAAACTCACACTTTTGCTCTGATAAACAGTTCGGCTACATTCTCACATCATATCGTTTATTTGCTGGGTGTGACAACTAAGTACCCCTTCAAAGGACGTTTTGGTAACAGCAGCTAACGGTGTCAAAAACAGCAGCACTTACTGAGAGAAATCCTGAAGAACTCAGCTCAGTATCATTGTCATCAGACAGAAGTAAGCTTCTTTAACAAAGTAACAGAAACACACCGGCCATCTGCAGTCATTATGGGGTACAGAGGGTTAAGTCTGACATCACCATCTTCAAATTCCTCAAATATGAGCGATCCCTCTCATGTACTCATTTTTAATCTTGTTCATTCTGCTTACTTTATATGAATATGGTAGCATTTTCAATTCCTCCACTTCCGCCTCGACTTCCTGTCTTTCTGTTAGTGGCACCATGTCCAAACCATGGATGACAGCAGCTCTGACTATCACTTTCTAAGTCTTCCCTTTTATGTCTTGCTGCTCATTCATCATGCTTACACCTGTCACAAGTCACCACTAATACTTGTCTTCATCCTGTCTGCATCCTCTTTTTTACGTCTCTTCTGGACTGTCCATTGCTTAGGATGGTTGACCCCAGATATTTAAACGCATCTACCTTTGCTACCTTTGTTCTTTGCAACTTTACTGTTACACCTGCTCTCTCTAATTCACACTCGTGTATTCTGACCTTCGTTCCTCTTGTCTCCAGTGTATACCATCACGTCTCCAGGCTCTTTTACACCTGCTCCTTATTCTTCTACAGATCACAATGTCATCTGCAAATATCAGGTATACCATGGCCTTGTGCGACTCGAACCAAAATGAGTACATTTAATCCAAAGCAAATAACCCCAGGCAAACAGATAAGTGTGGGTGAGGAGCTGGCTAAGATGGGACAATGACTTTTAGCCATTTTTCCCTGTGAAGGAAAAAAGATTTCAAACTTGCATGTATATCTTCTCGCCAATAGTATTAGATACAAATAAGGCTTTCATGAAAACACTGAATAAAAATGATACATATTTGCTAAATTAGGATAAAATAGAAGGCACAGAGTGATACTAAATGGAGAGCCATTTGTAAACCGTAAGAGTCTCTTCTAAGGGAACAAAGAGCAAAAACAGCCAAACAGCAGCTACATTAAAGTATTTAAAGTTAATTTAAATGAAATAAAGAAATGCAACTAAAGTGGGGTACAAAAAACTTAAAACCACAGATACAGATAAGAACACACTGTCTCACTAAAGTAGCATATTCTCCAAACCTTTGTTAAAATCAAATAAGCAAACAGTACAAAGCTTTAAACTGTTTCACAATTTCTTTTTATTTTATCATGAAATTATGTTAAAGCTCATGCTAAGAAAAGTTTCCAACTGAGTTCAAGAAAATGGAGAAAACCTCCATTAATCTTATGATCAACCATACAAAGAAGATGGAAAAGCAATAGAGAATGCACTGATGCATGCTCAGGCATCCAGGTAAGTAAATCCCAAAAGGCTGAATCTGTTGATCTGGACGTAGCGTTTTCAATGGGAGAAACATTCTCCTTCAGTCACTTGGATGAGTGAGGAAACATTTCTCCCACTGAAAACGCTACGTCCAGATCAACAGATTCAACCTTTTGGAATCTAGAATGCAAATGATGGTTGATAAATAGCTATGTATGCAATGTGACCACTGGCTAAGTTAGGCCAATGCATAGCCAGTGGCCTCAAGGAACTTTATATTGCATGGTAAAGACCCTGCAATATAAAAGAAACCCCAAACAATCTAACGATCCCCTCTGAGCAAGCACTTGGCGACAGCGGGAAGGAAAAACTCCCTTTTAAGAGGAAGAAACCTTCGGAAGAACCAGGCTCAGGAAGGGGCAGCCATCTTCCACGACTGGTTGGGGCATAGATGGTACAAAACATGGACATAGCTTGTTCGTTGGAAACTTGAAGCCAATACAGAAGAACCTTAAGTGTACATTCAGTCTGAAGTCTACCAGATGGCAACAGCTAGCCTGATGCAAACCTATAGAAATCTATAGGAAAACAGCTTTCTTTCTTGATCCACTCCTCCTTAGCACATCTGGTTTTTGAAGACTGGAGTTGGACACCCCTGTTCTATATTGTCTATGGGGCTTGAGGGGAAAGAGTTGTAGTGGTGTATATACATGGGATGTCGAAAGATGGGAGTGGGGAAGAAATGCTCCGTTCCCCTTACTTACTGCAAACTGCCTTTCAGAAATGGGGATAGATGTAGTCAGAAAATGCTAAATACAAGGCAGCACCTTGGAGCCATGTTGTCCATCCCCCATGATCCTCCACGTCTCTAGGTTGAAACGTCTGCTCTTGTGGAGTTTCCATGTGAGATGAACTTTCTGTAGGGATGTCCTTGTTTTTCTCCTCCAGGTCTGTAGTTTCGCTTGTTTTAATCCTCTCTTCCTTTTCAGTTGACTCATTGGATTCAGGTGTGAGCTCAAAACTACTTTGATGGGGTTCACCTTTATCAAGCTCTTGCATTTCTTTTTGCAGAGGCTGTTCATTTTGTCTCATTTCCTTCTCACAATCAGCCAACTTTTTGGTAAGCTCCTGGACTTCCTGTTCCAGAGCGTTGTTTTGTTCCTTTATTCTGTTACTCTCTTCTTCAAAGGATTTGAGTTCTTGCAAAACAGATTTGAGCTCCTTAACTTCTTCCTGAATAGCAATGTTTTTTGCTTCAATTTCTTGTTTCAGGTCTTGGTTTTGATTGTTCAGAGACTCATTTTCCTGTTTTGATTCCTCATACAGTTCCTTAAAATCTTTGAAATTTTCCAGGCTTGCGTTTGCCTCATGGATGTCAGTTTGGAGAGCCTGGATTTGCTGTCTCATTTTAACTTCTTCATTTTGAAAAGTCTGTTTCAGGTCACACATGCTCTGTATTATAGCATCATTTTCTGACCTGAGTGCCTGGTTGTCCGTTTGGAGATCTTTAACTTTTTCCTGCAATGCCAGCTTCTCCATTTCATACTCTTCACGGTTACGGTGCATTCTTTCTTCCAGAGCCTGTTCATTTTGTCTCATTTTATCTTTTTCATTTTGAAAAGTCTGTTTCAGGTCACACATGCTCTGTATTATAGCATCATTGTCTAATCTGTATGCCTGGTTGTCCCATTGGAGATTTTCAACTTTTTCCTGCAATGCCAGCTTCTCCATTTCATACTCTTCGTGTTTACAAGGCATTTTTAAGTTGTTTTTAAGTTGCTCCAGAGCACTTTTCCATTCTTGATCATTTTGTTCATAAGCACTCTCCTTTGCTTGAACTTGTTGTCTGAAAGCTTGATTTTCACAGTGCAAATAGGCAACACAATAGTTCAGCTCTGAATTCTCCAAGCAAAGCTTCTCATTTTGTAGTTGTAGTTCCCTTTTGTTCTTGTTTTTAGAAAACCCATATTCTTTGAGAAGCAGTTCAATGGTTTTTCGGAGGTTTTCGTTCTCATTTTTGAATTCCCTCACTTGCTGGCGAAGGTTTACATTCTCTTCCATCACATCACTGGAAATGGAGGGGGACTCAGACATTTTTGTAATTTAACTAAAGTTAAAATCTACTACTACTTACAACAGTGCTAACTGTGTTCCTTGTTCACTTCAAAAAAGTGTCTCAAATTACAGTCAAGCGTATAAGCTGTTTGCCTCTTCAGTGAGGTTGTAACTGAATGGACACAGGGTTTGGGTTACTTATATAGATTTCAGATCAAAGGAATTCTAATAGAATGTGATGAGTCATGCTGATGTCATAAGAAACATGTGATGTCACAATGAACATGTCAGATGAAATGATGGAAAAAAATAACAATAGTATTGTCTGGTAAATTGATTAATGATTCCATGATCTTTGAACCTGCAATGGACTTTATTAAAAAATGTAACAAGTGAATAAAATGTTTTTAGATAAATGTGTATTTTAATGAAAATTTGCTGAGCTCTTTTGTGCAGGATTGTTATGTGTGCATTGTGCCACATTTAAATCTGGCACAATGTAGACTTTACTTTAAAAATAAAGTAAAACAATTTATGATAAAGTTTAAAAAGTTCTTTATTGGCCTTTCACTGCTCTAATTTCTGAAAGGCAGAAATTAGAAATTTGTATCAGCAGTGTCATCCTCTGAATGCTTCATCACACTGTGAGTTATGTTTTTATCCTTCAAGACTGAGCTGATGGAGAACAGGTTTTTTTTATGTATTTATTTTACTTAAATTCACCAAGTCATCATCATTACCTCAACTTGAGTTCATAGATGATCCAGTTTTAGTTTTTTTGTTATTAAATGTCCCCCTCTGTCCCTACACGTGAAACCCTGTTAAAAATCAAGATTGCTCTAAACGATCCAAGGACATATAAATGTCATCTGTGTGTGTAGCAATTTCTTAAATAAGCATATTAAATAATATTAAATTAATGCACAGTTGAAAGGATTCAGGTCTTTTCTACCTTTTTTTTTTTTTTTAATTCAGTCATATTGTATGATTCTTTCATTTTCTGTAATTCTCTATCATTTTTTTTGCCTGAAGAACATATTGAGGAGCCAGGATTTTGTGATGCATTTGAGCTTTTTCCTGCTGAAAGTCGCTTTGCAGCTCACACATGCTTTGATTTTCCTGTCTGAAAAATATTTGCAGACCAGTGCTTTACTGAAAAGACATCTGGTTATAAGCTCATGTTTTACCAACTAATGTTTTATATGACAGACCTAAAACTCACACTTTTGCTCTGATAAACAGTTCGGCTACATTCTCACATCATATCGTTTATTTGCTGGGTGTGACAACTAAGTACCCCTTCAAAGGACGTTTTGGTAACAGCAGCTAACGGTGTCAAAAACAGCAGCACTTACTGAGAGAAATCCTGAAGAACTCAGCTCAGTATCATTGTCATCAGACAGAAGTAAGCTTCTTTAACAAAGTAACAGAAACACACCGGCCATCTGCAGTCATTATGGGGTACAGAGGGTTAAGTCTGACATCACCATCTTCAAATTCCTCAAATATGAGCGATCCCTCTCATGTACTCATTTTTAATCTTGTTCATTCTGCTTACTTTATATGAATATGGTAGCATTTTCAATTCCTCCACTTCCGCCTCGACTTCCTGTCTTTCTGTTAGTGGCACCATGTCCAAACCATGGATGACAGCAGCTCTGACTATCACTTTCTAAGTCTTCCCTTTTATGTCTTGCTGCTCATTCATCATGCTTACACCTGTCACAAGTCACCACTAATACTTGTCTTCATCCTGTCTGCATCCTCTTTTTTACGTCTCTTCTGGACTGTCCATTGCTTAGGATGGTTGACCCCAGATATTTAAACGCATCTACCTTTGCTACCTTTGTTCTTTGCAACTTTACTGTTACACCTGCTCTCTCTAATTCACACTCGTGTATTCTGACCTTCGTTCCTCTTGTCTCCAGTGTATACCATCACGTCTCCAGGCTCTTTTACACCTGCTCCTTATTCTTCTACAGATCACAATGTCATCTGCAAATATCAGGTATACCATGGCCTTGTGCGACTCGAACCAAAATGAGTACATTTAATCCAAAGCAAATAACCCCAGGCAAACAGATAAGTGTGGGTGAGGAGCTGGCTAAGATGGGACAATGACTTTTAGCCATTTTTCCCTGTGAAGGAAAAAAGATTTCAAACTTGCATGTATATCTTCTCGCCAATAGTATTAGATACAAATAAGGCTTTCATGAAAACACTGAATAAAAATGATACATATTTGCTAAATTAGGATAAAATAGAAGGCACAGAGTGATACTAAATGGAGAGCCATTTGTAAACCGTAAGAGTCTCTTCTAAGGGAACAAAGAGCAAAAACAGCCAAACAGCAGCTACATTAAAGTATTTAAAGTTAATTTAAATGAAATAAAGAAATGCAACTAAAGTGGGGTACAAAAAACTTAAAACCACAGATACAGATAAGAACACACTGTCTCACTAAAGTAGCATATTCTCCAAACCTTTGTTAAAATCAAATAAGCAAACAGTACAAAGCTTTAAACTGTTTCACAATTTCTTTTTATTTTATCATGAAATTATGTTAAAGCTCATGCTAAGAAAAGTTTCCAACTGAGTTCAAGAAAATGGAGAAAACCTCCATTAATCTTATGATCAACCATACAAAGAAGATGGAAAAGCAATAGAGAATGCACTGATGCATGCTCAGGCATCCAGGTAAGTAAATCCCAAAAGGCTGAATCTGTTGATCTGGACGTAGCGTTTTCAATGGGAGAAACATTCTCCTTCAGTCACTTGGATGAGTGAGGAAACATTTCTCCCACTGAAAACGCTACGTCCAGATCAACAGATTCAACCTTTTGGAATCTAGAATGCAAATGATGGTTGATAAATAGCTATGTATGCAATGTGACCACTGGCTAAGTTAGGCCAATGCATAGCCAGTGGCCTCAAGGAACTTTATATTGCATGGTAAAGACCCTGCAATATAAAAGAAACCCCAAACAATCTAACGATCCCCTCTGAGCAAGCACTTGGCGACAGCGGGAAGGAAAAACTCCCTTTTAAGAGGAAGAAACCTTCGGAAGAACCAGGCTCAGGAAGGGGCAGCCATCTTCCACGACTGGTTGGGGCATAGATGGTACAAAACATGGACATAGCTTGTTCGTTGGAAACTTGAAGCCAATACAGAAGAACCTTAAGTGTACATTCAGTCTGAAGTCTACCAGATGGCAACAGCTAGCCTGATGCAAACCTATAGAAATCTATAGGAAAACAGCTTTCTTTCTTGATCCACTCCTCCTTAGCACATCTGGTTTTTGAAGACTGGAGTTGGACACCCCTGTTCTATATTGTCTATGGGGCTTGAGGGGAAAGAGTTGTAGTGGTGTATATACATGGGATGTCGAAAGATGGGAGTGGGGAAGAAATGCTCCGTTCCCCTTACTTACTGCAAACTGCCTTTCAGAAATGGGGATAGATGTAGTCAGAAAATGCTAAATACAAGGCAGCACCTTGGAGCCATGTTGTCCATCCCCCATGATCCTCCACGTCTCTGGGTTGAAACGTCTGCTCTTGTGGAGTTTCCATGTGAGATGAACTTTCTGTAGGGATGTCCTTGTTTTTCTCCTCCAGGTCTGTAGTTTCGCTTGTTTTAATCCTCTCTTCCTTTTCAGTTGACTCATTGGATTCAGGTGTGAGCTCAAAACTACTTTGATGGGGTTCACCTTTATCAAGCTCTTGCATTTCTTTTTGCAGAGGCTGTTCATTTTGTCTCATTTCCTTCTGACAATCAGCCAACTTTTTGGTAAGCTCCTGGACTTCCTGTTCCAGAGCGTTGTTTTGTTCCTTTATTCTGTTACTCTCTTCTTCAAAGGATTTGAGTTCTTGCAAAACAGATTTGAGCTCCTTAACTTCTTCCTGAATAGCAATGTTTTTTGCTTCAATTTCTTGTTTCAGGTCTTGGTTTTGATTGTTCAGAGACTCATTTTCCTGTTTTGATTCCTCATACAGTTCCTTAAAATCTTTGAAATTTTCCAGGCTTGCGTTTGCCTCATGGATGTCAGTTTGGAGAGCCTGGATTTGCTGTCTCATTTTAACTTCTTCATTTTGAAAAGTCTGTTTCAGGTCACACATGCTCTGTATTATAGCATCATTTTCTGACCTGAGTGCCTGGTTGTCCGTTTGGAGATCTTTAACTTTTTCCTGCAATGCCAGCTTCTCCATTTCATACTCTTCACGGTTACGGTGCATTCTTTCTTCCAGAGCCTGTTCATTTTGTCTCATTTTATCTTTTTCATTTTGAAAAGTCTGTTTCAGGTCACACATGCTCTGTATTATAGCATCATTGTCTAATCTGTATGCCTGGTTGTCCCATTGGAGATTTTCAACTTTTTCCTGCAATGCCAGCTTCTCCATTTCATACTCTTCGTGTTTACAAGGCATTTTTAAGTTGTTTTTAAGTTGCTCCAGAGCACTTTTCCATTCTTGATCATTTTGTTCATAAGCACTCTCCTTTGCTTGAACTTGTTGTCTGAAAGCTTGATTTTCACAGTGCAAATAGGCAACACAATAGTTCAGCTCTGAATTCTCCAAGCAAAGCTTCTCATTTTGTAGTTGTAGTTCCCTTTTGTTCTTGTTTTTAGAAAACCCATATTCTTTGAGAAGCAGTTCAATGGTTTTTCGGAGGTTTTCGTTCTCATTTTTGAATTCCCTCACTTGCTGGCGAAGGTTTACATTCTCTTCCATCACATCACTGGAAATGGAGGGGGACTCAGACATTTTTGTAATTTAACTAAAGTTAAAATCTACTACTACTTACAACAGTGCTAACTGTGTTCCTTGTTCACTTCAAAAAAGTGTCTCAAATTACAGTCAAGCGTATAAGCTGTTTGCCTCTTCAGTGAGGTTGTAACTGAATGGACACAGGGTTTGGGTTACTTATATAGATTTCAGATCAAAGGAATTCTAATAGAATGTGATGAGTCATGCTGATGTCATAAGAAACATGTGATGTCACAATGAACATGTCAGATGAAATGATGGAAAAAAATAACAATAGTATTGTCTGGTAAATTGATTAATGATTCCATGATCTTTGAACCTGCAATGGACTTTATTAAAAAATGTAACAAGTGAATAAAATGTTTTTAGATAAATGTGTATTTTAATGAAAATTTGCTGAGCTCTTTTGTGCAGGATTGTTATGTGTGCATTGTGCCACATTTAAATCTGGCACAATGTAGACTTTACTTTAAAAATAAAGTAAAACAATTTATGATAAAGTTTAAAAAGTTCTTTATTGGCCTTTCACTGCTCTAATTTCTGAAAGGCAGAAATTAGAAATTTGTATCAGCAGTGTCATCCTCTGAATGCTTCATCACACTGTGAGTTATGTTTTTATCCTTCAAGACTGAGCTGATGGAGAACAGGTTTTTTTTTTTTAATGTATTTATTTTACTTAAATTCACCAAGTCATCATCATTACCTCAACTTGAGTTCATAGATGATCCAGTTTTAGTTTTTTTGTTATTAAATGTCCCCCTCTGTCCCTACACGTAAAACCCTGTTAAAAATCAAGATTGCTCTAAACGATCCAAGGACATATAAATGTCATCTGTGTGTGTAGCAATTTCTTAAATAAGCATATTAAATAATATTAAATTAATGCACAGTTGAAAGGATTCAGGTCTTTTCTACCTTTTTTTTTAAATTCAGTCATATTGTATGATTAAATGCTGCTGCTGCTGCTGCTGACATGAACACTGAAATCGGATGTATTCTATGGATGTTCATTTAAATTTGTTTGCTGCTTGTGTGATTACAGATGCAGTGAGAATCATGTTTCCCAGGCTTCCACTGAAGACATCCTAAAACTTTCCACATACTGAGGATAGAGGACATTGACGATGCTATGTCACTGCTCCTGTCCAAGGAGAAGAGCCTACAGCAGTGGTTCTTAACCTTGTTGGAGGTACCGAACCCCACCACTTTCATATGCGCAGTCACTGAAAAATAAAATAGGATTTTTTTCAAATTCAAGACATAGATATGTTTTTACTGGTGCACAAAATGAGCCGTGCATGTCACGGTGGAGGCTCTGCCGAACCCCTGAGACCGACTCGCCGAACCCCAAGGGTTCGATCGAACCCAGGTTAAGAACCACTGGCCTACAGGTTCTTTGTGTGAACAAACTCATTTTAATGGAGGAATTTGTGTTGTGCGTCACATTCCCTGTAGACTTTTTCTTCTTTTGTTTTATGTAGTGTGTGGTTTCCATTATACGAAAGCATTGTGTGCTTTTGAGGACCCCAGGTTTTGAGAAAAATAGTCGTTTGATTCTTTTGTGTGTGCTTCTTTTTATTTAAGGCGTGTTTACGTAGTAATGTTGTCGCTGGTCTGTATATCCACAGTTAGGTTTTGCTCTAAAAAAAAGCAGCCCCTGGGCACCTTCCATTTACACTTATGTTGTTGCGCCCCTGTGGATATGAGGGATATGTGGACTGTTATTTCGTGATTACAGAGGCTAAAATACCACACATGCTAAATGTTTACAATTAGAGCGTCGGAAAGCACCACAAGGCTTTTCCTTGAAAATCAGAGGGAAGCACATTGATTGTTTCCTTCCTTTATTTACCATGTTTCTTGGCAGAGGTAAGGTGAAGTGTCTGAATCAGGGCATTTTTAAATGCCAAACACGCTCAGCTTAACAGGAGGCAAATGTCATTCAGAAGGTCAGTGTTTCATAAGTGGAAATCTGTGTTAAGGTAAACTATTTAGATGGTGGGCTTTTAACTTTTCCTCACAATGGTGAGTCCATTCATATTGTGACTGCAGTATGATAACACAATTTCTAAGTCATTTAATTCTGTCTGTTTGTATTGTCTCACAGCCCGCCTGCCTGTATTCAAAGCATAAACAATTGCTTTAATCTCTGGGCTCTGCTGCAGTGCTCTTGCTTTACAGTTGGGCCTACCTCAGTGGAATGAAAAGCAAACAGTACAGTGGAAGAGCAACTTGATAATTATCTTTTCAGTTTATAAAGTGGGCAACTTTAGCCTCACATGAGCTTGATTAGGAAAATATACTATTATGTTTGAGTGGGATTTGGCATGTGAGTGATTAGGTGTAGCAGTACAGATTGGGGAAAAATATTTGTTTACAAATAAATCTCAATAATTTGCACTGTGAGTTTTACTTTGTGTGTAGGCTTTGATTAGCTAGTGTGTACTGCTGCTCTGAGGTTCACTGCTATTTGTTAATTTAGACAGCTGAATCAAATGAGATATAACCAGATATCACCTAAGCTGTCATAAATAAGTATATAGTGTCATGGTCCTGGGTCGTGCGACCCGGTGTTTTGTGTTTAGTCTATTTTGATGTTTATTGATTGTTTAGGTTCATTAAGGTAGTCCAGCCATTTGTATATATCACCCTTGCATTACGTCTCCCTTGCCCTTCGTGTGTTTATGTCTGTGCGTCTTGTACTGTCAAGTTCATGCTGTCAGTATTGTCACCTCCCCCTGTACTACGTCTCCCCGGTTCATGTCTCATGTTTCCTGTTTTACTTTGAAGGCCTGCATTCACTGTCAGTGTATTCAGTTTCACTCCTCCTGTCCTGTCGTTAAGTTCATGTGTGTCAGCTGCGTTCCCATGTGTGGCCACTTCCCCTGATCATCCCTCATGTGTATTTAGTCTCTGTGTTTCTGACAGTCTGTGTCGCGTCGTCTGTGTTCCCACCCTCCGTGTTTCCATGCCTGGTCTGTCGTCCACGCCATGTTTCCCATGCCATGCTTCCAAGTTTCCTGTCTAGGTTTTTCTTATTGTTTGTTTAGATTCCCCAGTTTAGGTTTGTGTTAATTTTGCTTCAGTTTGCCTTGCCCTTTGTTTGTACCTTTTCTACCAGCCATATTAAACGGCTCGCTTTCTGTTACGCTCACTCCCGTCTGCTCACTTGTGTACGCACCTGGGTCCATTACACACACCACCGCACGGCCTGTCTCTGCAGACCGTGACATATAGTATGAATGAGACAGGTGCAACCCTAATCTGGGAACCACCCCTGGTAGGCAAGGCTGGTTTTTCCCTTTAATAAGGACAGGGGCAGGTAATTGCCAACTTAGCAACTTTGTTACTATATTTAGCAAGTTTTCAGACCCCTTATCAACTTTTTTTCTAAAAAGTAACTAGCGACAAATCTGGCGACTTTTTCTGGTGTTTTTGGAGACGTTGACTTGAAATGTATCGCATATGTGTCGCTCTTACACTCAACAAGCGGGCGTGCTCCTGTGTGCACCTCACCTGTGCCAAGGCGCTCACAGGCGGCGGCCTTAACTCCATCTTGTACACCCGACTGAAGTTATGTCCATTTTGATTGTTAATGTAGTTTGTTAACAACGTTATGGCTAAAATGTTCTTCTTTTGCTGTTACTTTTTGTGGATCACAAGGTTTAAAAGTACTTAAACACACAAACACACTTTTGCTGGTCCCAAATCTGGATAAAGGAGGAGGGTTTGAATTGTGACATTAAAAAAAACAATAATTCCTAAAAAGAAATTTAATTTGTAGTTCTAAATATATTCCAAATGCGTTTAGGGTGTTTTTTACTCACATTATGCCTCTTCCACAATGTTATTTTTCTCTCCTACAGCAGCCATTCCAATTACATAGGCATGACCAATTATGTAAATTAAGCGATGCCATCATTTAGCGACTTCTAGTGACTTTTAGGATGGCCAATAGCGATGTTCCTTACTGAGGAGTTGGCAGCACTGATTAGTCGAGCTCTTGAGTGAACCTGGAGCTGTGTGACTGCCTGGTCTACGCTGTGCTATTTGGCCTTTTTAACTTTTCTATGGCAGCTTGATGTGGGTTGTGTGAGTACAAGAAAACAATTATTAGAATATGATGTGTCAAATTTGTTTAGATCAGAGGAATAAGGAAGGATTTGTCTGTGTGTTTTAGTTTGGCTTAGCTGTAGGCTTGCGAGTGTGTGTAATTGTTTAGAGGGAAAGGATTCACATTCACTTACGTGCACTTACATAGACATATGGGTACGCGCACACATAGGCACTCACGTGCTTGTGCATACACACACAGACACAGAGTTTGCAGCACACCATGGGGGTTTTATGATGGGGTTGCTTCTACAAAACTGTTTCACAGACAAAGGAGTGAAGATTTGCAGAGGGACACCGGCCTTGCACATCTCCCCTTCTAGAAGATGCATGCTTAAATGAAGATGAATAAAGATGAATAAAGGTTTTTGTGAAAATGATTACTGAGTTCTGGTGCCATCTCTGGATGTCCAAGGAATAAAAAGAACCGGGGTGAAACTGATTTCGCAACAGTTGATTAGTCTTCTATTGGAGTGGTAGGTCACAGAAAATGTTCTGCTTGAGTTTTGGTAGAGTTTTGAAGTTATTTGTACCCCTGTAGGAAAAAACATAATTTAACGCTTCTGGAGAAACTTGTAGTGGACTCCGTCACCCCTGGCTGATACTTATTAGTCGAACTTATTAGTCGAGTGGACCACATCAGTCCAGCTCTGAGGTCCTTACACTGGCTGCCTGTCCGTCAGAGGATAGACTTTAAAGTTCTGATGCTGGCCTATAAAGCTCTGAATGGTTTAGGACCAAAATACATCAATGACCTCCTGACCCAGTATGAACCATCCAGATCCCTCAGGTCATCTGGATCCGGTCTTTTATCAGTTCCCAGAGTCAGAACCAGACACGGAGAAGCTGCATTCAGCTTTTATGCTCCTTATATCTGGAACAAACTCCCAGAAAGCCTCAGATCAGCTGAAACACTCAGTTTATTTAAATCCAGGTTGAAGACTCACCTGTTCTCAGCTGCATTTGAATAAAGCACCAAATCCACACTTTAAGCTTAAATTTCAAAACTTACATTTAACTACTGATTTTATCTACTGTTCTGATTTTATCTGTTTTGATTTTATATACTGTTTTGTTTGTTTGTTTGTTTGTTTGTTAATTAGTTAGTTTATTTGCTTGTTTTAATCAATTTTAAATCATGCTTTTTATTTGTTCTTGTTTCTAATGTCTCTGTAAAGCACTTTGAATCACCTTGTTGTTGAATTGTGCTATACAAATAAACTTGCCTTGCCTTGCCTTATTAGGGTGCGACCCTAACCTGGAGACAGGTAACTGAAAAACAGATATGACGCAAAGTGGGAGGGATATTCCTTCTGAGGTAAAGTGTTCAGTGATGTCCTATTTTATTTTACAGATTGCCAAGCTGCTGCTTTGCCGCGGTGGATTTCTTGCTGTTGGGCCAAGGTGCTGATACGCTGGTGGCTCTATTGTAATTTGTGGTTTCATCCACACTCCGGACTCACATATAAACACAGACGGTTTCCATCTGATCCGGGCAGACAGAACAATGGAGAGTGGCAAGAAGAGAGGAGGAGGTTTGGCTGTGTTTGTGAACAATAGATGGTGTAACTCAGGGCATTTTTCTATCAAAAAGATGCTATGCTGTTAGGACATTGAGCTGCTAGCGGTTAGCATGAGGCTGTACTATCTACCGCAAGAGTTTACACACGTCACTGTGATAGCTGTGTATGTCCCGCCCTCTGCTAACGCTGCAGCAGCCTGTGAGGTCCTGCACACTGTAACCAGCAGACTTCAAACACAGCACCCTCAGGCCCTTTTCCTGATCTCTGGCAACTTTAATCACATCTCCCTGTCCTCCACTCTCCACACCTTCACCCAGCACGTCACCTGCCACACCAGAGACATTAAAACATTGGACTTATTGTATGCCAACACCAAGGAGGCATACAGCTCATCACCTCTCCCTCCCCTGGGGGCCTCAGATCACAACCTTGTTCATCTCCAGCCTGTGTATAAACCTCTGGGACACGGAGAACCAGTTGTGAAACGCACCGGAAATGGTCGGCAGAGACTGAAGAGGCCCTAAGGGACTGTTGTTTTTTTTGGTTTTTTTGCCTGTCCCGTTTGGCTCTTTTACCATCAGAATTATTGTCTAAAGGCGAAGAAAGATGCCCAACGAATTTACTTTACCAAATGGACCGTCCCAGCCTTGCCATAATGGTCTATTTGATTCACCTTTTATTGTTTATTTTATTTTATTTTCACTTGCTAAATACGGGACAGACTTGACTGGGGAAAAGAAAGGGGAGAAAGAAAGAGGGAAAGACAAAACAGCGGGGAAGAGGGACGGGGATAAAGGGCAAAAAACAAACCAACAAAATAAGCAGACAAAAAATACATATATCAATCACCTGGCAGCCAGCTGTGCCAGAGTGACCGAGCCCCAGGCCGAGAGGCCGAGGGCACCCCACCGCCGAAGTGGCCCGAGCGAGCCCCAGGCTCCAGGTCCCGACAAGCAGCCACCAAGGAGTGAGCCAGTGCGTACCTGGACGCCCACCCCCGGACACAAAGAACCACCAACGCACCGATGTCTGAGGGAGTCCGCCACTGGCAGGGGAAGTGGTGGGGGGAGATAGGCCTCAATACCTTGGAGGGCCTGAGATGTCCCTAGAGAGGTGGCATCTGATACCCAACCTGACATATAGACACAGACATACAGGCACACACAGATATAAACATCCATTTCCACCCTCATGCTCTCATATGCAATTACTCAACACTCACCCAACGTGGAGACAGACATAGAGAGACACTGTACACACAATCACACTCCCCAAGCGTACTCTAAACCCAAGGTCTAGGTACCCTTGCCCCTGGAGGGGGAAACTGCACCCAGACCCAGGTAGTGTTACCCTCTTCCCTGGGGTGGAGAGAAGCAGACTGCCCCGACTCGGCAGCAGCAGGGAGGCCCCAAAGTAGATGTCTTTCTGAAAGCGCTGTACCTAAGTTTAAGAATATAATCCACCCACTGTTATCATCTTCAATGCGTCTTTAACCCTGTAACAACAGAGAGCAGAGCAGCTATCTGAACGCTACTCCAAAAGAGGTCGATTATCTTGTTAATAATTTTACCTCCTCACTACGTACGGCTCTGGATACTGTAGCTCCTGTGAAAACTAAGGTCTCAAATCAGAAGTACCTGACTCCGTGGTATAATTCTCAAATACGTAGCCTAAAGCAGATGACTCGTAATCTGGAGAGGAAATGGCGTGTCACAAATTTAGAGGATCATCATTTAGCCTGGAGAAATAGTTTGCTGCTTTATAAGAAAGCCCTCCGCAAAGCCAGAACATCTTACTATTCATCACTGATTGAAGAAAATAAGAACAACCCCAGGTTTCTCTTCAGCACTGTAGCCAGGCTGACAAAAAGTCAGAGCTCTTTTGAGCCAACCATCCCTTTAATGTTAACTAGTAATAACTTCATGAACTTCTTCACAAATAAAATGTTTATCATTTGAGATACAAATGGTTACAAATGATCTTCTTATGGCCTCTGACAGTGGACTCATCTCTGTGGTTGTCCTGCTAGACCTCAGTGCAGCATTTGATACTGTTGACCATAATATCCTATTAGATTAGAACATGCTGTAGGTATTACAGGTACTGCACTGCAGTGGTTTGTATCATATCTATCTAACAGACTCCAATTTGTGCATGTAAATGGAGAGTCCTCTTCACACACTAAGGTTAATTATGGAGTTCCACAGGGTTCAGTGCTAGGACCAATTCTGTTTACACTATACATGCTTCCCCTAGGCATACAAAGCATACATTTTCACTGCTATGCAGATGACACCTAGCTGTATCTATCCATGAAGCCAGATAACACACACCAATTAGTTAAACTGCAGGAATGTCTTAATAACATAAAGACCTGGATGGCTGCTAACTTTCTGCTTCTTAATTCAGATAAAACTGAGGTTATTGTACTCGGCCCTGAAAATCTTAGAAATATGGTATCTAACCAGATTCTTACTCTGGATGGCATTACCTTCGCCTCCAGTAATGCTGTGTGGAACCTTGGAGTCATTTTTGACCAGGACATGTCCTTCAATGCACATATTAAACAAATATGTAAGACTGTGTTCTTCCATTTACACAACATCTCTAAAGTTAGAAATATCCTGTCTCAGAGTGACGCTGAAAAACTAGTTCATGCATTTATTACTTCCAGGCTGGACGACTGTAATTCATTATTATCAGGATGTCCAAAAAACTCACTGAAAAGCCTTCAGCTAATCCAAAATGCTGCAGCAAGAGTCCTGACAGGGACTAGAAAGAGAGAGCATATTTCTCCTGTATTGGCTTCCCTTCATTGGCTTCCTGTTAAATCCAGAATTGAATTCAAAATCCTGCTCCTCACATACAAGGTCTTAAATAATCAGGCCCCATCTGATCTTAATTCAATTCAATTCAATTTTATTTATATAGCGCTAAATCACAACAAAAGTCGCCTTAATGACCTTGTAGTACCATATCACCCTATTAGAGCACTTCGCTCTCACACTGCAGGCCTACTTGTTGTTCCTAGAGTATTTAAAAGTAGAATGAGAGGGAGAGCCTTCAGTTTTCAGGCCCCTCTTCTGTGGAACCAGCTTCCAGTTTGGATTCGGGAGACAGACACTATCTCTACTTTCAAGATTAGGCTTAAAACTTTCCTTTTTGTAAACCATATAGTTAGGGCTGGACCAGGTGACCCTGAATCCTCCCTTAGTTATGCTGCAATAGACGTAGGCTACCGGGGATTCCCATGATGCATTGAGTTTTTCCTTTCCAGTCACCTTTCTCACTTACTATGTGTTAATAGACCTCTCTGCATTGAATCATATCTGCTATTAACCTCTGTCTCTCTTCCACAGAATGTCTTTTATCCTGTCTTCCTTCTCACCCCAAACAGTCACAGCAGATGGCCCCGCCCCTCCCCGAGCCTTGTTCTGCCGGAGGTTTCTTCCTGTTAAAAGGGAGTTTTTCCTTCCCACTGTCGCCAAAGTGCTTGCTCATAGGGGGTCATATGATTGTTGGGTTTTTCTCTTTATCTATGAAGCGCCTTGAGGCGACTTTTGTTGTGATTTGACGCTATATAAATAAAATTGAATTGAATTGAATTACCTCCCTCAGTTCACATAAACAAGGTACAAAAGCAGGAAATTGCTAATTAACCAGCATCATCTAATTACATTTAAATTAATGTCTACTGCCATTAACGTAACACCACAGACTGCCCTCCAATTTGACACAGAGTCACTGTAAACTCCACCACAGTACTGCTAAATAACCAGTTTAGCCTGCAGTAAAATGGTTTTCATGCAACCTTTGAATACTACTATTAAATACTATTATTAAAATAAAATTAAAAAATACTTCAATAGCATGAAAAATAATACAAACTGATACAAACTGTTTTTGTTACAAGCATGTTGGTTTTTTCTCTCCTTGGGAAATACATCTACTGTGCATTTAGCTACAAAGACAAAAACTGCACACAAAAAAGTTATTGCATCAGTTAAGCATTTCATCACATTTGCTGAGCTGTTTTGAAAAGCTACATTTGAAATTAAATGGCAGTTACAAAAAAAAAAGCGAATCAATTTATGGTCACCTCTGATGAGTAGCATGTCGCAGGGTCAACACAGTATTGAGGATGTAAGCGATGCATGGGATGTAATTTTCTTGTAAGTAAGAAAGTCCATTCAAATCCTAGGCTAGAGGAATTGCCAAGCTGCAACACTTGAAGGTTAAAGTGCAAGAACACCGTTCCAGATCCTTCTGATTCACTCTAACCCCTGCATACACACAACACAGCTTAGACACACCTTTACGGACACTATTCAACAATTCCCATGTTGAAAATGTACAAAGTTATTCAAAGCTATTCGAAGAAACAATTGCTATGAAGTAATATTCAAAATACTTGTGGGTTGAAGAGATATCATTTAAAATTATAACACTTTTGTGTAATTCCTTTTTGTGTTTGCAATGGCAGCCTGTGAAAAGGCAATGCATTTTTAGAAAACTGGGGGTGGGCCAAAAAAGAAATCACACCCACTAGTAAATTTCAACCCCTAGGCGTGAAATAAATCTGCAGGGGGTCATGAAAAAGGGAACTTTAAGGTCGCAGATGCAATGTGTTTGAGTGTCTTTGTGTTTTGATCTGATAAATAAATAGAAATTAAGGTGATGGTCTGCATCAGGTTGATCCGGTGAGGCTGAAAGCGCTCACGTAGCAAGGATATGGTAATAATAATATGGCTGACTTTGACCTGTTAAAAACAACAACTCCCCTTTTTTCTCTTTTTGTTTATATCTCTGTAAGTATGATGGGGGGGCGTAAACATATGGACTTTAATCTCAAATTTCACACAGCCGAGACACAACTTCAAAGTGGAACGGCCTGAAGGATGGAAGCAGAGTGAGAGGGGGAGAAAAAAGCTGAAAGAATAAGGAACAGCAACATTTACATGTATCCAAGGGAGCAGCTGTGAAGGGGAACATACAATATTTAAAAGGATGGAGACTGAGACAGCCTTTGCTACACAAACATATTTGATCTGTAACTATTATTTCAAGGGCATATCAAGGTAAATAATATCCTTGCAGTGGTGAGGTTTTGAAGTTAGAAAAACATGCCAACTGCCAAAACTCATCATGAACACCCCCACAACACCGACCCACTCCGTTATGACTATATATAGTTCAGACTTCATTAAAGAGTGTCAGTCCTCAGTAGTCGGGACAGTGCAATTGCGTCTTTGATTTGTTTTCCAGCTAACTGACTTCAAAGTTTATAATCACGGCACAGAGCAAAAAAAATGTTCATCATGCTTATTTTATACCAGCGAGAGGAAAACTTAAATTTCCTGTGAATATATCTACTATAAAGATACATCTCCTGGATGCACTGGTACGCATCTTCAGTGATGTACCCTAGGGTCATCAGGTGTTTCGGGTCTCACAACATCATACACCCTCGCCCAGGCGACCCAGCCGGGGGTGATCAGGCCCCGACTTGCGTACCAGTAGCTACCCACGGATCAGCCCTCTTGATCCACAGCCACCTTGTGGCTTTCTCTGCCGCTTCACTCACAGCCTGGATGGCCCTCTTCTTGGCTGCCACAGCCACGCCCAGCCGGCCTAGGACTTTGCAGAGTGATCGTCCTGCAAAGCCCCTACAACCCACTTCTATGGGCTCATAGAAAGTCTTTCAGCCCCTTCCCCTGCACTCCTGCACTAGTTCCTGGTACTTTCCTCGTTTCCTTTCATTGGCCTCCTCAATCCGCTCTTCCCAGGGCACTGTGAGTTCCAGCATGATCAGCTGTTTTGAGGCCTCAGAAATAATTATCATGTCTGGCCGGAGTGATGTTTTTGCAATGTTCTGAGGGAACTTTAGTTGTTTACCCAGGTCAGCCTGTAGCTGCCAATCAGAGGCTGTGTTGAGGAGGCCAGTTGTCAAATGTGGGCGCACCTGGGGTTTCTCTCCAGCCTTAATAAAAGAGATTGCCTTCCTCGGAGCATGATAATGCTTGCTGGTGCTGATTGCTGAGGCAATCTTTTCAGCAACTACTCTGAGCACCTGGTCGTGCCGCCAACGATACCGACCATCGGCCAGGGCCCTTGGGCAGCTGCTAAGGAGGTGTTCTAGGGTCCCTCTTCCAGAGCACAGGGGACAGGCAGGTGTCTCACTCTTTCCCCACAGATGGAGGTTTGCTGGACTTGGCAGAGTGTCGTATACTGCCTGCACTAGGAATCGGATCCGGTGGAAGTCTGCCTGCATGATGTTTGCCCAGGTGACCTTGCGCTGCAAGGTGCTCTCCCACCTTGTCCATGCTCCCTGCCGCTTAAGGCCTACAGCTCTACTTACTCGCTCCTCCTCCACACCTGCTCAGACCTCTTCCTGTAGTAGCTGGTGTCTCTCCTTTCCCTGTGCCCTGCTGACCTGGGCCTTTGGGACGTACCCCAAGCCTGCTCCCCCTGTTGCTAAGACCCCCATCAGTGTTTTCTGCCTTAGGCGTGACTCCGCCACCTCAACTGCCTTCTCAGCCTTCCACTTTCTTCCTGTCCTTACCTCAATACCTGCTGATGCCACCTTGCAGTCTTTAGAATCTCTGTACTGCAGGGCTTCTCGTGTGCGAGCCAACTCTTCTGTGAGACCACTGAAGGGTAACTGCACGCTGTTGCTTGCCCCATACAAGGCAGCGCTGGTGAGCGCTGCCTTGTACAATTCCGCTTGTTCGTGTATTTAGTTACATGCAATGTGTGACAGCACATTTTAAATGACGAAAATAATGTACAAAAGGCACAATTACATGTACATTATATTTAAATGTATCTGTGCGAATGTCTATGTCTATGTGTGTTGCTTGTACCCACCTTTCTAGGGTTTCCACCAGTTTATAAAAGCCCAGCCTGACCTAAAGCCGAGTCATGCATCGCTTTGTAACCAAGCAGCAAGAAGCAACCGACAGCCTTCAGAACATTTGAAACATTTAAATAAATAAATACAAGTGTCAAAAACTGCAGTTTTTCTAATGGACGCTGGCTCCAAAAACTGGGTCAGTCCACATAGACTCATGTGTTAAGATGTGACTGGCTCAGGTGGTAGAGCAGGTCACCTACAAACCGGAAGGTCGGTGGTTTGATCCCAGCTCCTCCAGTCTGCTTGAGCAAGATACTACCCCCATGTTGCTCTCCAATGCATCCATCAGAGTGTGAATCCATCCATCCATCCATCTTCATCCGCTTTGTCCGGGGCCGGGTCGCGGGGGCAGCAGCCTAAGCAAAGAGGCCCAGACCTCCCTCTCCCCAGCCACCTCCTCCAGCTTATCCGGGGGAATACCAAGGCGTTCCCAGGCCAGCCGAGAGATATAATCTCTCCAGCGTGTCCTGGGTCTGCCCTGGGGCCTCCTCCCGGTGGGACATGCCTGGAACACCTCACCCAGGAGGCGCCCAGGGGGCATCCTTGTCAGATGCCCGAACCACCTCAGCTGGCTCCTTTCGATGTGGAGCAGCAGCTGCTCTACTCTGAGCCCCTCCCGGATGGCCGAACTTCTCACCCTATCTCTAAGGGAGAGGCCAGCCACCCTTCGGAGGAAGCTCATTTCTGCCGCTTGTATCCGCGATCTCGTTCTTTCGGTCACTACCCACAGCTCGTGGCCATAGGTGAGGGTAGGGACGTAGATCGACCGGTAAATTTAGAGCTTCGCTTTTACACTCAGCTCCCTCTTCACCACGACGGACCGGTGCAGCGTCCGCATTACTGCAGCTGCAGCCCCAATCCGTCTGTCGATCTCCGGCTCCCTTCTCCCATCACTCGCGAACAAGACCCCGAGATACTTGAACTCCTCCACTTGTGGCAGGAACTCATCCCCGACCCGGAGTGGGCACTCCACCCTTTTCCGGCTGAGAACCATGGCCTCAGATTTGGAGGTGCTGATCCTCATTCCCGCTGCTTCACACTCGGCTGCGAACCGTTCCAGTGCGAGCTGGAGGCCTTCACCCGATGAAGCCAACAGAACCACATCATCTGCAAAAATCAGAGATGAGATTCTGAGGCCACCAAAGCGAAAGCCCTCCGCCACTTGGCTGCGCCTAGAAATCCTGTCCATAAAAATTATGAACAGAACCGGAGACAAAGGGCAGCCCTGGCGAAGCCCATCACCCACCGGGAACGAGTCCGACTTATTGCCGGCAATGCGAACCAAGCTCTTGCAACGGTTGTATAGGGATCGAATGGCCCGTAGCAATGGACTAGACACCCCATACTCCCGCAACACCTCCCACAGGACACCCCGAGGGACACGGTCGAATGCCTTCTCCAAGTCCACAAAACACATGTAGACTGGTTGGGCAAACTCCCATGCACCCTCAAGTATCCTGGAGAGGATAAAGAGCTGGTCCAGTGTTCCGCGACCAGGACGAAAACCGCAGTGTTCCTCCTGTATCCGAGGTTCGACTAACGGACGAACTCTCCTTTCCAGCACCCTGGCATAGACTTTCCCAGGGAGGCTGAGGAGTGTGAATGAATGGAAAAAGTGCTGGTGTGATTAGGTGAATGAATCAGTTGTATAAAGCGCTTTGAGTGCTCAGATACAGTAGAAAAGCGCTATATAAGAACAAGCCCAGTCCATTTAAGATGCCCAGCTTAATAGTATTAAAGACCTTCAAGTTTATGACTGGTACTAAAGGTGTTACAGTTGTCATGGGGTGGAATGGACAAGTTTAACTGAGTGTTTTTCATCTTGCATGGGTTGCTATGTTTTAATCTTTTAATAATGTACCGGTTTCAGTCATTATGCAAATGTACTATTTATAAGATTGGGGAAACCTGCAGTCAGCTGAGACTGAAGAAGTCACTTGGATGAGTGACGAAAGATTTCTCCCACAAAACGCTACGCCCAGATGAACAGAATCAACTTTTGGAGAATAATGGACAGTGTTTTATTCTTATGGTTTTATTGCATGTTTTACTCAGGACTTAGCCCATCTGGGCTAAGTCCTGAGTAATTCCTGGTGAGAAGAAACTCCGGTGATATATAAAACGGAGACTGTCGCTGCCCCCTCTCCTTTTTCAGTTGGCACCAGAGCGAAGAGGCAGACAAGGACGGCCGAGGAAGCTGATCATTTTTTTTTTTTGCCCCGTTGGGACTTCAGTGGATTTTAATGTTGTGGCTGAGGCCATTGACTTTTATTGTATTGTTTTTAATGCTTTTAACTCTGTTCTCCCTGGCCAGGGGTGTTTTTAATTGCTTTAAAAAAAAATTTTTTTGTCGTTAAATAAATTGAATCTTAAAACTTGCCCATTATAATATGCTATTGCCTTGGCTCCCCCACTGCTCTGTCCCAGTCAGTGCATGTGCACTAGCATAGCATGCTAATTTCCGCTAGCTCCAATGCTAATTTCCGCTAGCCCTCTTGCATTGAAAATACCCTTTCTGAGGATAAAGCAATGAGTCTGTTGCACTTTATACTAAATGTTATTTGAAAGTTACGGTCATATTATTAAGGTATGGGTGTAAAATGTGGTGTTTTGTGTGAATTTATGTTAACATGTTTATTTTTCTCATGGTACTAATTTTGGTTTTGCACGCTAAATATTAGTAATTTGAAATTAAAGAGCCTTAACCTGCACTTTACCTAGTTTGGAACTTTTGATAACTCCTAAAGCCAATGTGTATTTCTAATGTACTTCTGAGGTATTTAGTATTGTTTGTGTTTTCTATGCACGTTGAAAATTAGAATCAACAAGGGTGTACAATGAAGAATTATATTGAAAGAAATCTAGAAACACTGGTAGCAATTAGTTGTAATAAGCTATAGATATCAGAGCCGAATGGTTGAACTGTGTTCTGAGCAGTTGCCCAGGTCAGGGTTTTTTTTTTTCTGTGCTTATTTCAATCCGGTTGTTCAGTGATGACGCGACGAATCCTACTTCCGGGCCTAAAGTAGTCTGCGTTTAATATGGCTTTTGTGTTGTTAACATGTTTAATGTTATGTATTTTCTTCTATTTGATCTCAAAAAGCTCCTAAAACAGTGACCGAGGGAGGTCACTGTTGACCTCCCTCGGCTTTTATTACCGCTAATCATTTATTTAAGCTCAGTTTTTGAAACCTTAGGATGTAACTACAGCCCAGCCCATGCAGCAGTATATGAATGACTAACCTCGTATTGTGGATGGATTTTCTCAGTTGTTCTCCTGGTTGAAGTTTGGTCCTTTTGCAGCATCCTGCCATGCGATTACATTTGTTCCTGACCACCGACAACACTCACGTTAACTTTTATCGAGTGGAAAAAAAAGTTAGCCTGTTTATATTATGCTAACATAGCTGTGTCGCTAGCGGTCACGTAGCACATCATTATATACCAGCTAGCCAAACTTCAGTAACCCTACAAACGTCACTGCTGTTTAGTTTTCTGTCTTCATTTATATTGGAAGTGATAACAGAGTTGTACGTTTTAATTTGTTTCCAAATCAGTCAGGACATGCTATATTGTATTTAGATAGAAGCTAGCTTCTAACTCTGTTAAATGTCATAAATTCCGTTTTCATGGATGCCTGGATGTTAAACTCAATTTTTACACCTGGTAGGGCAGAACGCTGATCATTTTATTAAAGATGAAAGACTTTAGACAGTTTTTCAACTCTCAGTAATGCCATAGTGATCGTTTGATATATTGCAGCGGAGTTTAGGTCCAGACACGGCTAGTGACGTCAGACTGAACAACCGGATAGGGTTGGTTTTGAAAACCCGAGAAGAATCGAGGATCACTTTTCCAGTACTGGATGACGAGCCCCAGTCCAAAGAGCTGGATGAACTGGTAGATTGTAACTCGACTGGTTACGAACACACAGTTACTATTGAATATTGACAGACTTCTTCCTAGCGGTTCACGTCCCGCGATGCAGGGTCCTGCATCGAAGGAAATTGACTTTTAAAGAAGGACACAAAGACAACACAAAATTGGGTTTATTTTCAAAAAGCGCGCTCTACTTTAGTTTAATTGTGCACAACCTACTGAACTCTTATTGTTAATAAATGCTGTTTTGTTTTCCATAACTGTGGTGTACAAGTCCTCTGTCAGACACCCTTGGCTCCTATGAATCTAGAACCTGTCTGGCCCATATTTTCCTTCTGTCCTCATACTGTGGTTAAAGATAACTATACTGCATTCAAAGAAGGCAAGAAGTAGCACTAGCAGGTCTTACATTCCCACTACTTGTGTTACACCAGTGCTACAGTACCATAACGCCATATCTTCAGTACAGTCAACTTTTATACGACATCGCTCACCCTCTGATGAATTCACCACTGCATCTGATGTCAATCAGTCGTGTTGTTCCTATTAGTTGCTTGACTTGAAATTAACTGGCAGATCATTTCCTTTAGTTTCACAAACAACTATTTCTGTACTTCATAACTGTAAATGTCTTCCTGAATTGACATCTAAGCAACTTTTCACTATTTTTTCAAAGCTCGTTACTCCATGTCTTTCCCTCTGGTCTGTTTTAATAAAGAGTTTAAAAGCCCCCCAAAATTTATGCTGGAGCTACACACATTAAATTTGGTAATGTACCTTATTACATTTAGCATAGCGATTAGAAGTTAGTTATGTGCACAGAGAAATGCTTATACCAGCGCAGCAACACTGTTTTTCCCCGCCTGTGCCGCACAATTAACATTGTAGGGTTAATAGCACTGCACAAAGCTAAACGTGAAATGCCTCAGCCCCCTGACTCCAAATGCCAGTTTGGAGTCAAGGTCGTTTTATGGTAAAGACTCTGCTTTGACTACACAGATGTAGCACAATAAATATGCGATTTGACTTCACATTTGGGGTTTGTATGCTTTTCCCTATATTCCCTGTTTTTCTTTGCCTTTTTCTATCAGTTTTTCTTTTTCTTCTTTCTTTTAAACATGTTCCTTTACGTGTCTTAATTTTGATATCATTTGCTTTTGTCACTTCATGCTCTTAGATGAATAATGAAAAGTTATGTTATGTTTTTAAAACTAATTTTTAAAGATTAAAAAAAAAAAACTCTTGACAAAGCATTCCTTGTTTTCATTGCTAGTATTTGCTGCCGTTGACTTGAAGTCCTTTGGAGATCGATCACACTCAATCTAAGCCTCCATTTAGTAAGTGACACACAGTGACCTCTGGTCACATTAGTGTTCACTTCAGGAGACACGGGGACACTTCAACATTGATCAGGGTGTTTTAATCTCAGTAAGATTAAGAGCCCTCCAGTTAATTACAGAACAAACAGCTAGAGGCAGCTGCTTTAGATCCTGAACATGATTAAGGCAAATACTAGTGGGTTAGCACAATTCATGAAATCAAAAAGCCAGTGCTTTTTATGTTTTCAGCTACAACAGATGTAATTAACCATTATTATAGTCGCATATGTATAACAGTCATCCAATAAGTGCAACATATAGGCAAGATAACACTAAAGCAATAGCTAGAGGCTATAGGTTTTTTCTCCCCCTTTTAAATAAATGTAATTAAATCTGGTATGTGTGTAAACTTCTCTTTCCAAAACCAATTAAAAACCACACACAGGCTTGATAGCATAAATACTTTTTAATATTCTTAAAGATTATTTGTATGAGTATTAAAAAAAAGTCTGAGTAGTTAGCAGGGCTGCCACTGCTGCAAGTGGGTCTTCAGCTTGAACCTGTTCTGTGCAAGTCTTTTCAGGGTCTCTTCACATGAAATACGTGCTAGCTTATGATGAGATAAAACAAATAAGGAGCCAGATTGAGCTCAGTTAGGCATATTAAAATAAATAAATAAATAAATAAAACAAGTGCAGTAAAATCCCCCTACCAACATTTTTCAAGGGGAACTCAAAGACAGTCAGAAAATGATCCACGACGCTCTGATCTCTGGTCAAGAAATAGTCCCACTTATACATCCCAGGATATTTCATTTTTTGGGAAAAAAAAAAATGTAACGCAAGGTCTTACAGTATGCTAAGCTAAACTAACTGGTTAAGTTAAGCTAGTCTAATGGTCTGTCAGCCCCCAAAAGCAAGTCTTGAACTTGAACTTGAAGCCAGTTTAAAATGCCTTAGGTGTTTATATAAACTAGCTTTGATTTAACTGGTCATTTGGACATAAAGACCGCATATTTTGACTCACCAATAAAGTCTAGTTTAAAAAAAAAAAAGGTTAAAACTTTTGGTGAGTCTATATTCTGAATGCCATATCGCTTTCTAGTAGTCTATGCGTTTGACAGATTTGACAATAACGCTAACAAACACACAACAAGACTTACTTTGATTCAAATATATTTAAGCCCAGTCTACCTGTTTGTCTGTTTGAAATGTTTGAAAGGAAAAACAAATACAACAAACAACTCTTATTCAAAAACTAATTCAGTGTAACCTTGAAACAGAGCACAGCGGGTTCAGTAGGACCCCATACCTCACAGTAAGAAGTTAACTGGAAAAAAAGGTTTTCACAGCCTTTTAGCACTTTCTAATTTTGCTGGTCTGCTCACCATCGATCTAGCGCTGAAATTGACTCGTCTGCCAGTGATAGATGACTGCATCCTCCCTTGTATGCATTCCTAATCAAATAAGTTGCTTTTAACTTTATTAACTTGGACAAGCTCACTTCAGATAAGCCTGTCCCTTTAAGCCACTGCAGAGTGGAAATCAGCCTCTGGAGGTGATGAGAGTTGACTCTGGGAGCCTGAGATGTGAGCTTTAGGTCGCTGTGCCATTGTCTGACGCTTGGCCTGAGGCTCCAGTGAGAATCACTTCCTCTAATGGAAAACTATTGTCTGCCACTGAGGACATACAGCTGTGAGGAATAAGGATCAGCCTATCTGGACTTATGCACAAGACAGAATGAAGCTCTCCACCGGAGAGAAAGCTATTTTGGAATTGTAATATCCACTGAAGTCGTCTCTGATTAAGCAGTACATCTGCAATAGACTGTGCTCTTGTATATGAGGCCGGGTGGTGTTTTCCTGCATGCTTGTAATGCATACAAAGAAGCAGGAAAAACAACATAAAAGAAAAAAAGTAGCTATCTTTCCTTCCAGCGCTGGCATATATGTTAACTTGGGTAATGGGACTAAACATCTAAAAGTGTCAAAACAATGCAACAATAAGGCACTTGGTGAATTATTTATTCATTGGAGCTGATTTGATAGAGGTTAATGAGCACAACAGGGTGAGAATAGACGTGTCTCTGCTAGAATTATGATGCCTTTTCCTTAGCATGTTGCATTATTTATTTACTCATCCTTAGCTATGCCTCAGGATCTAACGCAAGAGGTAGACACATCCATTCTGATAACAGTTTGAATTGGGAACCATGGAAGTGAGGTTCACAATCAGTTCAGAGCACTCTTGCTATATGTAAAATGTATACACAGCCGGTGAAGCTCTGAAGGAAATATCCCCCGACAGACTGTCCCTGAGGATATGGAACTCCATTTGCCTCACGGGTTTCCTTCCATCCCTTCGTTCTGAAGATGTGTGATACAGGCACGATCTTTCCCCTCCTTTTTGTGCATCTCAACAGGTCACCACTCCATCCCCTCCCCCACAGGATTCACCTCGGCCCAGACTGTGAAAATCTGGACGTCTGCAATTCGTCCGAAGGACAGAGTCCGTAGCTTGTTTCTTTCCCTTCATCAGAAATGGGTTTGAATCTGTGTGGGCCTGAATGTTTGGAAGGAAACGATTCATCAAGTCTATCAAGGAAATAAAGAAGAGAGAACAATATGACGATTAACAAAAACAAAAACAAAAAAAAAGGCAAAAACAATGCTTTGTTTGGACTGCACAACATTCATTGGCCTGCTGGCGAATCTAGGCAACCTAGTACTAGGGTTTGTTTTTTCACTAAATAGGCAGATTTTCAGAAGCCAGACCATGTTACATTTCAAATTAGGTTTTATACATTTTGGCATTACAGCTGTAAATGGTTTTCCATTGGGATGTTCCAAAGAGGTGAAAAGCCTTCACAAAGGGGTGGACTTAATTATACCCCTTAAAACAACACTCGATGTTCTATAGACTAATTGTGCGGGTGAGCAATGGATAGGCATTGCAAAAAAACTGGGAGGTATCAGGGGCCGTTTGAGGTTCAATGTCTTGCTCAAGGACATCTCAACCTGTGGACTAGAGAAGCCGGCTGATTGGTGAACAACCTGCTCTACCTTCTGGCAGATAATCCGGTGGGACTTGAATCCCCTCTAGAAGATTGTGGAAGGGCATAACAGGGGAGCTGCAGAGGGTTGAGCTTTCTAGAGGCAATTGTTAGAATTTCACAATCTCTGGAAAAACAGCTTTACTTCTAAAGATCCATTATGACAACAACATTGCGCTGCCTCAAAGTCACATTAATATTTGATGTGCTATGATAACATTGTGTCCTCTGCAGAATATTTCATTTTAGGGGTTTTTCACTTGACATTCAAACAGGTTAGACCATCATGTGAGAATTCCTCTGACAGGCAAACATTTTCATCTGGGAGGATTAGTGTTGTTCGACTGTAACTAGCCCTCAGCCAACCCAGATAAAACATGATCCTATTGGATGGTTGAGATGGTTGTGATCTTTATACTTGGACTCTAATAGAGAAGCTTTGCATAACATCCCTTCATAGTTCCCTTTTAGCTTTAAGTACAACCTTCATTTGAACTAACTTTCTCCTGATTGGTTGCTCCTCGCTTAGAGGTTAAGGCAGCAGGTGAGTGGGACTTATTCTTTTAACCAGATTTGGTGCCAAAGATGACTCTATCTGAGATATCTGCTCTCACTGATCATCATACGTAGCAAAAAGGTTAAAAGCAGTTTGAAGCCTTAGCCTTATAGGATTACCAGGATGTGACCCAACCTAATCATTTGAATGTGTTTATACATCGTTTTAAAAATAAATTGGATTATATTTTATTTTTCTGTTTTTTTAAGAATCTGTCTTGAATTTTGTTTAAAATAGTTTTGAGCATCAGCTGATTGGATCAATAAAATTAAAGCCTGAATTTCATGCGAACTCTTTTCTTTTTGGTAACACGTCGAGATTTTAAATAAATAAGAAAAAAATTAGCTTTGCCCTGTTTGAGATAGAGTGTGTTATTATGTTGTATCATTTTTAACATAAATCACATTACATGTCTGCACACTACTTGAAAGTCTTTGAAGTGTAACTGAAAATCATCATGCCTTTAAGTACTTTATATTTGTGATGTAGACCTGTAAATTAAGTTTACATGCTAAAACCCATAAACCTTATATAACTATGTACACTGCACTGTATCAACGCATGATTTCACATCTATACTACTGTTACATTGTTGCCTGTTCTCTTTCCCCACCACCAGATCCAACTTTGAACATAGCACGACAAGTTTAGATGAACAATATCATCACTGACAGCATACGCATGATGCAGCAAACAACATACCTTCAGCACCATTGGAATAAATGGATGGACGCCCCTGTGCAGCCAGTACTTCGACCTAGAAGGAAATATATAAACCAGTGTGACTATTCAAGTTTACGTCATAAACCCAGGTAACAACAAATAGCATGAAAAGAAATGCCAAGACACATAATATTTTATGGTTCAATTATTGTAACAGAGGACATATTTTTATCAAAGTCTTATGATAAAGTTATTTCACTACACAGTTAGTTGAAATATTCCTGCTATTTATCATACTTTTTTTACAGGTTTTTTTTTTCTTTTTTTGGTTACATACATCTAATTATTCCCAGCTTTGCAGCTGGATTACGCACTCAACAGAGACAGTAAAACATATTACACTGAAGTTTAGAGGGTTTATGAGCAGCTACATTAGGGGAGAGGTTAAACTGGGTCAGTTTGTTTACCTTGTGGAACGGAGGTCTTTTTAAACAGCTACTGCCATCCCTCTCTCTGCGGAGGTCAGCTGGGGGTCATTTAGAGTCTCTTTAATGGACGGGGCAGAGGCAGGCACTTTATATGACTGGGAAAGGGGTCACATGACCAGAGGAGAACAGAAAGAGCAAAACAAGAAGAGAGAGGGAAAGAGAGAGAGAACCCCCCCTCCCCCACCAACACCCTCCACCTCACCCCCTTAACCACACACCTGACCCCTGTGGGAGGTCAAGGAGTCTTTCTTTCTTTTTCAGTTTGACGTGGTCCTATGAGCCATTTCTGTAAGGGTAAACACCCAGAAAGTTAATGTGTGTTTACTGATGATGCTTGACGCGATCAGCGCTTGCTTCCCAGCGAATTATGTGAGCAAACAGAGCGGATAGATTTTCAAGAGCGCCGATGCCGTTATCGCTAAATCCCCTAAATCTCAGTCGGAGATATTTCCTACGAAAAGCAGCACACGGAGTTCGAATACAAATAGGAAACTGTTGTTATCCGATCACCAAGGTCATCTGCTAGGTCACAAACAGCTGTATCCACTATTCGTATGTATTTTTTGGGAAGTTCATCTTGCCTATGCCGATATTTGACTTTACGGTGATAATCACTGTGGCTTACTACATTAAAAGGCTTGTGTGTGGTTGTAAATATTGCAAGCGTGTTTTTTTTTTAGTTTAAATTATAACGCTTTTTAATGAGTTCATAATTATTCTCTTTGACACAAGTATTTTCTTTCAAAATGTTTATTTAGCATCAACAAAGAGGGAAATATTAAAGGGCTTACATAAGCTTAAAATCAATATAGTGAACAAATCTCTAGATGGAAATGACTGCCAATTCACCAGCATGTGACCGAGCATCTTAAAACTCATTGTTATGCCTACACAGTCAGAGAAGTATATTGTTAAAAAGTCAAAAAAAAAAAAATGACACCAAAATGACTTACTTAGATTGTCTAAAAAAAAATTTTTTTTAAAAATTCCACAAACATTAAAAAGCTCCTGGACTGTTTTGCAGCTCTGGTTGTGCAGTGTACATAGAGTATGCGCAGCTATTTATAGATGTACTTAAGTGGATGTTTGGGGGGCATAATCAATGAACACAACTACACAGGCTTTTCAGAATAAAACAGCTGACAATATCCACAGTTACACACCATGCTTTTATAAGCCCTTTAACACTAAATAACTATTATTTTACAAAAAAAGAGGAGGAAACAGCAATACAATATGTATACAGGATGTTTTTTTGTCTTTTTTTCAGTTTGTAAATCATTTACAAGGGACACAATTTCACCGATTACCCCTCAGAGAAAATATCTACAGAACTGCACTTTCCTAGAACTAAGCTACTACATTTTTAAGAGATCAACCACGCAGTTGAAGGTCTAAAGAATAGAGGGTGATAAATTAAGTTGCACTGGCAGCTGTGTAGAAACATTGTATCGAACACCTTACAGTGGCTCGCTAATCATTACCAAGTTAAATAGCTTGATACAATGTCATTCTTCACAATCACATAGCTGAGAGAGAAACTTAATGTACTATGAAGCTTTTTTCTTAATCTTATTGTCCAGTCGATTTCTCCTAGGGGGAAAGGATAGATTACCTAAATTGCTTCACACTTTTTATCCAGTGGGAGTATCTTTTTAGAATCAGGGGGATTCCACGTTTTTGTCTCATTCAGTGTCTCGCTATGATCACCGTTTGGTTTGGATTATTTTTTTGCGGTTTATGTTTTCAATTCTAAAAAGGTGGGAGCGTCCATAAAAAATCCATTACTTGGGGTTGTAACAGCCATGAGGACTCAGGTGCGGGTTGTATAAACAGTTCAATATCTTGAGTATGGCTGATCTCTGTACACTCCCTTGGTTGTTCGTGCTGACGGAGCCTTGCTGCGATTGTTTGCCCACTCTTCCTGACCTGATTAAGAAGAAAAGGAAAGAAACAGATGTGGAGTGATTACAGAGGCGTCGCACTTAAATCAATTTCAAGCTCTATGCAAATACTGTAAATATGCTCCCTTCCATGCAATTATTACAGCACAAAGTTAGCCGTGCTCTGGGTGTCTGGTATTGATGCTGCTGGTGAAAACAAAAAGCACTTTCATGCTGCGAGCACAAACAGCGACTCGCACCAAGAAGCTTGACTTTCACCTGGAAGTATTCATCACAGATAATTGAATGAGAGGATCAAATAGCTACTTGAAAAGAGCCCGTTTAGTGGCTCCTAGCAAAAAAGGTCACAATTACCATTAGCCCAAATCAGCCCAGTTCACCCGCTGGTACTGTCAATGTGAAAGTGCCAGTATCGAGGCACCCTTTGTCTGATCTTCAGCCAGCACTGAGACTTCCCTAGAGCTGGGCTCACAAAGGGATTTTTTTCCTTCTGTGTAAAGGCTCACTGTTGGCAGCACATAGCCAATACCCCTTAATTAAACCTGTCACCTCTCCACTGACAGTCACTTTGAAGAAACACACCAAGGTAACCTTGTGTTTTGAGAACATGGATGCACATCAACTCTGTTTATCTGTTTCCTTTGAACTGTCGTCCTCTTTTCAGTGTGCCGCAGCACCCCCCCTGGGTTTTCAGCTTCATACGATGCTAGGAAACACTCTAATGAGCAGGAGGTGCTTAGTTCTTCCACTTGTGTGGTCAGAAAAGTTGGGAAAGTTTTAAAAACTTTGACTTATTGCCAAAAACGAAAAGATATGAGTTTACGATGCATTTGCTTTGCCTAATTAAGAAGTCACAAACTCCCAGCAAAGTCTTATTCTGCTTTAAAACACAAAAATATGCAACATAAGGTGAATCTCTACAACACATATAAATTATACATTTCAGTAATTAAAAAGTTGATCATGTCTTTGCAGTCAGTCACTAAAAAACCTGTTTGACTGGCCTTGGTAAAGCTTGGTGAAGCTAAATTAAAGCAGACACACCTTCGTATTAACACAGTGTTTTCATCTTTTCACCCAGACTGTGAGGAATTTACAGACTGACATTAAACCCAGGACAACCAGACTTGTGTATTTACAGGTACACACAAAGGCCGCACATACATAATCAAAGAAGGATGGACCTTCACAGTACAGTAGCATGTATTAGCCCTGCTATCACTGAAATGTACTTTGCAGGAGACGTGACCTTGGCCCATTTCTCACTATATCTTGTCAAAAGCTGACACAGGATTGCTGAACATTATCTGAGATTTGTCTGAACTTTGCTGCGGTCGGAGTTATTGGCGACTCTTTCCAGACGCGATAAACTGCCTGTAAAGCCGAGAGCAACATTTTCAAGTTGTGCTGAGGTGACTGCAGAGACAGATGTTACTGTGGCACAAACATCACACATGCTTAAGTTAATTAGAAATGTTGGTGAAACTTCAGTGACTGGGCAGATGGAAGTGCAGGGATCAAAGATAAATACTGTATGATCCCATCGAGGTCATGGAAGAATCTTTGTATAACGAATTTTAGCCTGCTAAGAAGCTGCTGGATCCACCCAAATCCCTTTTCCATAAGCCACGTTTTTTTATCCAGAATGTTTAAATGAATATATTTATTCCCCAATGCCTAAAGTATTGTGTTATTTTTGATTTTCTTGCATTTGTTTGCATCTCTACTTTATGCCAGCACACAACACAATCTAAACAAGCCATGTTGACTTTCTCAAAGACATTTCTTCCATGAAACACAATTTAATATGTAACAGGCTTTCATTTAATCTGCTTTCTTCATAATGCCAGCACAGTAGCAAGTAATCTGCCAGTGCAGCATCTGTCATTTCCCTCTTTTCAGAGCTGTAAAACATGTGTGTATAAACACAATCCGTTCCCAGGTCAGCTCCCTTCTTTGCACTGCAGTTAAAGTTACTGTTGTTGAACATTTAAGTACTCCAAATCCAGTGTTATCTCCTAAGCTAACAACTCGCCTGGCACTGTATGAAGTACAAACAGAAACCAAACACAGTTGCACAGTAACCCTGCTATCAGTAGCTGGTGTTTTATAGGTGTAGTTAAAGGTGGTGCGGACAGGTACAGTTTTTTTTAGTTTTCTCATTAGTTTTGTTTGCCTCAGATTGGGAACCTCACCGAGGTGTGTCCCGCCTCTTGCCCTCTGGTAGATGACTCTGATAAGGACAAGCGGAAGAGGACGGCTGAATAGTTTTGCAAGTTCACAAAATCTTTTCTGTTTTCCACAATATTCTCTTTCTTGGCTGCAGTTAATGAAAAAATATTTTACCACCTAGTTTTAGCTTTAAGCAGTTTTAGGTAGCTATAATAACCTTAGTGACATATGATTCATATAGCCATATACGCTCAAATGTGTTTGAGTGAGAGTGATAGAAGATCCTGTTCACTGGAGCAGATTTGTAGAAAACAATGAATTTAGTAAAAAGTGAGTCTTTATAATGCTTGTTGTTAAGGATCTCCCAATAACTGGGACTCTGTAATGCTATTATGAACCATTTTAACTGAAGACTTTCTGATTCTTATAGGTACAACATTTTTAAATTACAATCTAATGTTAAAAATGTTTAATAATTGTATCAATACCTGTTTTGTCTTTGCTGTATTTGCTATTGTTACAAAGTCTTTTGTCCTCTTTTCTCAATCTAAAAAAAACCAAAACAGATTTTTGAACTCACTGATAATGTTACCTGCATAAATAATACTTTTTCTAGGTTTCAAAATGTTATGAATATTTATTAATGCACTGTTACATATTAATTGATGCTTCTTA
The DNA here is from genome assembly GCF_965226115.1 of Aulonocara stuartgranti. Taxonomy (NCBI): domain Eukaryota; kingdom Metazoa; phylum Chordata; class Actinopteri; order Cichliformes; family Cichlidae; genus Aulonocara; species Aulonocara stuartgranti. The sequence goes on along the minus strand of NC_138957.1, from coordinate 8,997,075 downwards.
ACATATGGTGCTAGCTAGTGTTTTATTATGACTTTAATTTGCATATATGTGTGTGTGTGTTTGCAGAGCCGCATATGCTAAAGAGCATGCGGCTCTTTAGTCCTTATAGTGCGGCTCAGCGTGGTTTGGGAAAATTAAATTTTTTTAAAGTAATTAGCTGAAGTGTAATTTATTTATGTTAGTTCTTTTTTAACTTGTAGTTCTAAATTGGAAGATTATTGTGATATTGAAATATAAAAATACAATTATATTCTATTATTTTTTCATCGCTCAAAATAAGCGTCACACTCGCGGAAGCCGGTGTACCCGCCGAAACTTTCAACCCCAGGTAGGCCAATTATGGGTCTTCAGATAAGATAAGATAAGATAACCTTTATTAGTCCCACACGTGGGAAATTTGTTTTGTCACAGCAGGAAGTGGACAGTGCAAAAGTTATGACGCAAAAATTAGAATACAATAAGAATAAATACAGTACACAACTGTACAGAATAGAATAAAATAATATACTATATACAGTAGAATAAAATAGAATAAAAATATACAATAAGATAAAAATAGAATACGAATGCTATATACAACTGAGTAAAAATACAACGATGCCAGAAAAGATTATTGCACTTAGTGTTATTGCACATGTGTGGATGTGTGTGCTTGATCAGTTAAAGTCTTTGTTGTGGAGTCTGACAGCAGTGGGGAGGAAAGACCTGCGAAATCTCTCCGTCCCACACCGTGGGTGCCGCAGTCTCCCACTGAAGGAGCTGCTCAGTGCTGTCACAGTCTGCTGCATGGGGTGGGAGATGTTGTCCATCAGGGATGACAGCTTAGCCGCCGTTCTCCTGTCACTCACCACCTCCACTGGGTCCAGAGGGCATCCTAGAACAGAGCTGGCCCTTCGGATCACCCTGTTCAGTCTCTTCCTGTCCCCAGCAGAGATGCTGCCGCCCCAGCAGACCACGCCATAAAAGATAGCAGAAGCCACCACAGAGTCATAGAAGGTCTTCAGGAGTGGGCCCTCCACCCCAAACGACCTGAGTCTCCGCAGCAGGTACAGCCTGCTCTGCCCTTTCCTGTAGAGGGCGTCTGAGTTATGAGTCCAGTCCAGTCTGTTGTTCAGATGAACACCAAGGTACCTGTAGCTGTCCACAGCCTCAATGTCCATACCCTGGATGTTCAGTGGTTGCAGTGGAGAATGCTTGTGCCTGCGGAAGTCTACCACCAGTTCCTTGGTTTTACTGGCGTTGATCTGGAGGTAGTTCAGCTGGCACCAGATCCACATAATGTCAGCAGCTCCACCGAACTATGTTAAAACAAACACCGCTCACGCCTCACAGATGACAGCTTACAGTCCTGCGTAAAGATGAAAGTGACTTCGTACAGCCCCGATTTGCAGACGCTGTGCGCAGAGGTTCGGGACCATAAGTCTTATTGTAAACATATCACGGCAGACCCGACGCTGTTTCCATGAACATGCTTTTCAGCATCTCTTTATTGACCACTTTTCACACACAGTTGCTGTATGCATACAGCCGGCTGTAGCTTTTCAGCTCAGAGCTCACACCAACACAACAGCATAGAGAGCACAGACGTTAAGGCGGCGAGGCGTGATTGCGGGTGCTGCTCAGGTGAGTCCGCCTCCCCAGAAGCGGCGCTGCAGACCACGCCCCGCCACACACATTAACCAGGTAAAATACATATTTAGGCAGAATTTTGCAAATATCTATTTTTCATCTTTTAGCAGCATAGTGCTTTTTTCCAATTATTTTTTAAAAGTCAGGTCAAGGCTCCAAAAGCCCAAAGACGATATAAATGTTTTTGTTTGCTACATGGATCATTTTAGTTCAGCTGGGTGTCTTTCTTTTTGTTATATTTCTTTAAGAGTTCAAAATGTGTCAGTTACATAAATAAAATGTAATTTTCTCATTAGCACTTCAAGGATTTCATAAGCAACACCTTAGTTGCATTAAGGTAAACACCACACAAAAGCATAAAGGTAAAAAACAATATATACAGTGTTATCTTCATTTTAGATGTCAAAAAGTATTTGCGGCTCCCAGTGTTTTTGTTTGCGTGGGAACCGGGTCCAAATGGCTCTTTGGGTTGAAAGGTTGCTGACCCCTGCACTAGGATGATGTTGGAGTAAATGTGCAGTCATATTCGTTGTGTTCCCACTAGTGCTGTCAGCGTTAATCTCGTTAAAATGACACTAACGCCATAACGCGGCAAATCTCCGTTAATGAGTTACCGCGTATTGCCTCGTGCGTGGAGCTGGACGGTGTTAACGAGCTAACTGTGCTAACGCACTAGTTCCCACCAATTGAGCATTGCGTGGCACATCTGACATACTGTTTTACTTTTGACCCTGATGCTTAACACCAGGGTCATGCTTCACATGAAAACCAAGATTGTTCCAATCGCCAGATCTGAATGAGGGTGGGGGAGGTTAAATTTGCCATGTTGCAACGAGCTTAGCTTCTGTCTGTATATATATATATATATATATATATATATATATATATATATATATATATATATATATATATATATATACATACATACATATACACACACACACACACACATTTTCTCTTCAGAAGTACAGGAATCACTCTTGGAGCATTTGTGGTTAGTTCTAGAGGCTAAAAATTTAAAATTTGTGTAATATTTCCTGTAAGACAAGAACATAAAATTAAAAATTACATTTAGTGCTGTTTGGTCCTTTGTCATTGCCTAATTCTCTAAATGAAGTCTGGAAGGTCTGATTTATTAGAATTCAATACACTTTACAATTCAAACTTTTCTCATCTTTATCGCACAGGATTTTCGGGGTAGTGTGGCAACTGAGCTGAAGCCAGCAGGACAGAGTCAGCTAAAGAAAATTGACATTGTTCTGACAAATGAAACAAAAAATATTATGAAGAGAGTAAAAATACAAAAAAGAGGTCTGTAACTCACCGTATGAATCATATGATTCCCCACTGTGTCCGTATTCGTAGTAGTCATCTGAGCTGTAAAAACACAGAAAACAAAGGTGAACATCAGTATGAGGAAAACAATACAATTATCAGCACAGAAAGAGAGAGCAGCTTATTTTTCCCGCAAGTGTAGGACATCAAAGTCACGTTCATCGGAAGGCAATCATGTCTAATTCAAGCAGCGAGAGTAAAGGTTTTTGTTTTCTTTACATACGTGTACTCGGTTGGAAATGAAAGTATAAAACAAAAACAAAGAGCAAACAAGAGGCAGCTTTCAATCACTCAAAAGTTGGACCACATTTGCAGTTCTGCAAAGCAATTTTCTCCACAAGCTTCCAGTTTCATATCACTGCATATGGAGATCTATGAGAGGTGGCAACTTTAATGAAAAATAAAAAGATGGGGAGGCAAGTTGCATGGCGGTTTATTTCTTGTTTATTTATTTATTTATTTATTTGCGGCTGCCAGTGAGATGCTGACAGAACAATCCTGCGTCAGTATCATTCAGTAACAGCGCTATCATTCAAGAGAGGCAATTCATCATAAGGCTGCCACTGAGCCGACACCAGCCATCACAGCTGGGTCCTCTCCGCCTGCCTGTCACTCAGTCTGTCAGCGACAGCAGCACCTCTCTGCTCTCCAGATTAGAGAGCTGAAAGCACCAGCCAAAGCACCAATACACCACATCAACACTGTCTGACTGGTGAGGGCAAAGAGGTGACAGTAATGACACACCAGAGTGGAAGTAACAAATTCTCATTTTACTCTTGTTACTGTACTGGGGAAGCTTTTTGTGGCATTAACTAAAAAAGCCACAGTCCAGGAGGTTGAATCAGTCCGATCCAATATCAAATTACACCAAAGTTGGCAGAATTTAAGACTGTCGGGTTCCTGAAATTTAGTCTACTTTCACTGTGCTGTATCTACTTAACAAAAGCATAAAGTTAAATATTAACTCAATGTGTCACGATGAGTTGTGTGGCTGTCGGTGGCTGGACCCACGTGCAGGACTCGGAGACAAAACATTAACTTAAACGACGGCTTTATTTGCTGGAGAGTCACCTTCGGACGATACATAAACAACAACTTAAACTAACTAGACAGGAGATGCTGAAGGTAGACGACCATGGATACACACACAACAAACGTGGAGGACGCAACAACTGGCAGGGAAAAACACAGGGCTTAAATACATACTGAGGTGATTAGGGAATGTGAAACAGGAGGAGAGCACAGCTGGGACTCATCAGACATGACAAGACAAGGGGAGGCAAAACTCAACACATTGACATAGTACACAGACTTTCAAAGTAAAACAGGAAACTGAACAGACGAGGACTAAACTAGGGGATACAGTGACAGAAATCAAACCCAAGAGAATCAAAACACATCATGAAAACAAAGATAACTAATACAAACAGAAAAACACTGAGTCCACAGACTCAGGACCGTGACACAATGAATCTTTGAATAAAATGAAGACACAACCCTTTGTGTTGCTCTAATTAATAAGTTGTTCTTTCCTAAAATAACATAAAGCCATGTACAAGAAATTCAAACTAAATGATTTTTGTGATTATATAAAGCATCTTTCATGGATTCCAGTTTGTAGAAAATGAAACTATCTCCATGCACTTTAGAGAGGGATTAAGTTAATGCGCTGCTGGATGCTAAATCTTTGCTAAATGTTGTCATTTTAATGATGCTAGCAAGTTATACAGTTAACATGAAACTGCACACTTGGACTGTATGCAAAAGCCACAGTGATGTCACCCAGGGTGACCAGGTCCTTAACAGACCACCTTCAGCACATCATTTAAGGGGTCATTTTAACACGTTTAGCATTTAAAAATTATAAAACTGTTCAAATTAACCCCACAGTCCCTTATTTCGCAACTTTTCCTACAATGGGTTTATACATATATATATATATACACACATATATACACATATATATATATATATATATATATATATATACATATATATATATATATATGTATATATATATATATGTATATATGTGTATATATATTATATAAAATAATAATGTAAGCATTGACACTTAAAAGCAATCAAATCAAAGTAAAAAAAACAAACAACTTTAGTCTTTTTTTTTCACTGCAAAATGAGATTATCTGGTTTGGAAAATTAATCAATTCAATTTAATCCAACTTTATTTATATACTGTCAAATCACAACAACAGTCACCTCAAGGTACTTTAAGGTAACATTGATCTGAATAAGTGAAGGGTGAAATCTGGAGTAGGGCAGCAGAATCAGATGGGTTTCAACTGATGAGGTGAAGAGCTGCAGACTGGTCTATGTACGTAACTAATAACTGTGTGGCCTATCTAAAAATGTAGCCTATGACTGGTTATGAGTGATTTGTTTTTTATACTTTTTTATTTTAGTATAACGATGACACATTATCCAAAATTCATTTTTTACTTTTCCATTACATCCTAACATAAGATGACTACATTTTTTTATCCGTCGTTTAGTAGTGGATTCCTACATCTATACAATTTTCTGTCACAGAGGGAGATGAGGGCAGCCATGTGCTGGATTAGTTAACCTACTAGAATTTATAGTGCCTCCTAGCAAAGGAGTGTTGCAACAATGCCCAGTCAACTAGTAACAGTGGTAAAATATCCAATATGATTGGCCCTTTAAATGAAATCAGATCAACAAAATGACTGTCCTGCATGAGGATGCAGAAGCATCATTTTAAGAGCACTGAAGTGACTCAACGAGACATGAGACAGCTCCCTAAAGAGAGTTGTGCCTTAAGTAAGGCTTAGCATAAATTTTAAACACTTCATTATTCAGCAATAAACAATGCTAAGCCAGCAGAGGCAAACAAGGCAGTTCCCCAGCACCAATGTTGTCTTCCTCTGAGAAGCGAGGCCAGCCGCCAGGGTTTGCAGCTAGCCCTCGTGGCTGAGGCGCCACCGCACATCCGCCGTCATGCTGTGTATCCTGAGACAAGATTTGACAGGCAACCCAGTAATTAGATTTTACTCTATGCTAAAATGTGTTCCAGAGAGGCTGCTATCAAAATATACATCATTTTATGACTTAGAGAAAATCAATTTGTCACAATTCCCTGGTGCTTGCAGACTTATTGTTTAGGATGTAAAATATTGGGTTATTTTGCGCCTTCATGTATAGCCAGGTCACATTAAGCAATAATTTTTTTTTTACAAAAACCAAGATGCTACATAACACAACTAAAACTAAACAAAATTATGTGACCTAAGATACATATATATATATATATAGAAGGACCTGCTTCGCTGGAAGCTGCCAGTGCAGAGCTGCTCTGTGCACAAAGGAGAGCAGTACAACAGGAGCTGTTAGGCGCCTCTAATTTCTGAGGTGACATTTTGTCGATATTGCTACACAACTTCTCTCCTTAGTTACTGTCTCTCCTCAGTTATATTGGCCAGAGTCCTAAAATGCATCGTGAAGGTCAAAGATAAAAAAATAAAAACAATTCTCCTTTATGAAGCCAAACACTCCTTTGATACCCGGCAGTGCATAAAACATTTTTCATTAAACTGGACCGATTACACTCATTTCTAAGCCCATGTTTAAAAAATTGTGACTAAAAGCACACTGTTCCCTATTAACAGTCTGGCGAAGGAGGCTGACTACTCAGTCTTTCAGTTTAGACTGGAACACTCCTCATTCACCTATTTGGGTATTCAAATCACAGACACTTGTCAGTAAAACAAAATGTTACCCCTTTATTAGAGAAAACAAAATTGGATTTGGCACGCTGGTCAGTATTACCCATCTCTCTTGCTGGGCGGGTCAACACAATTAAAATGGTAGTCTTGCCTCGATTCATGTACCTCTTCCAGATGATACCCCTTTTTCTTCCTAAAACCTTTTTTCAGGGAGGGCAGAGGGCCGCCTTGGTCCACTATGGAGCTAGACGGTAATCTCACCATATCCCCTGTTGCAATAATGTGTTCAGGTCTACCAGTCAGTCGCAATGTTAATTTTAAAAATCCTGTGGTTAAGAACTCTCTCAATGTCTGGTTTCAGTGTCGACGACATTTCGGGCTGAGGCGGTCACTTGTCTGCTCCCCTATTGCGTCAAATCGCTCAGAGCGATGCAGGGTTCAAGGTTTGGTAGAGCAGAGGAATTATCTGCTTCTCTGATCTGTTTGTTAAAGGGTCATTTTTATCCTTTGAAACATTATCTAAAGATTTTGGAATCCCGAAGAACCACTTCTTTAGATACTTACAAGCGCGTAGCTTTGCAGTTAAACACTTCACTTCTTATCCAAGTCTACCTAATGACTGTCCACTTGAGGATTGTCTGCAATTTTATTCTATGGCTAGAGGCCACATCTCTCAAATATATAGCACATTGCAGCATATAAAGGCAGACTCTGTGTCCAAAGCCAGAAATGCCTGGGAGCTGGACTTAAACCTCCAGATCCCAGACGACCTATGGGATCTTAGTGTTAGCAAGATCCATGAATCCTCAATCTGTATACGGCATTGTTTAATACAGTTTAAAATTCTTCACCGGGCGTACCTAACCAAAGCTAAACTAGTCAAAATATACAATACCTCTGATGATAGATGTTCAAGGTGCAAGCAATCACCCGCCAATATTAGCCATATGTTGTGGACCTGCTCTGATTTGAACCGGTTCTGGGAATTAGTTTTTAAAGCTCTTTCATATGTGTGTGGGAAAACAATTCTCGGATCCTAATCCGATGACAGCAGTCTTTGGTGTACTCCGAAACCAACACGGGATAACTTCTTATCAAATGAATGCAGTGGCTTTCTCATCTCTCCTGGCACGTAGGCTAATTCTTCTTAAATGGAAGGATTCAGGTCCGCCAGTGTTTGTTCAGTGGGTGAGAGAGGTGATGAGGTGCTTGCAGATAGAGCATTTGAGATACAATTTGAGAGGGTCTCAAAGTAAATACTACAAAACCTGGTAATCCTTTGTTGAATATGTGGAGAAGTTGTCATTTACTGAAGTATGATGTAATACTGCTTTTATCTGTGTTTGGGTTTTTTTTCTCTTTCTTTCTTTAAAGCCACCTACTATCTGTAGCAAGCAAAAAAGAACTGCGCACAATGCAGCCCCGCCTTTTATTTATGTATTTATTTTATTCTATTTTTGTTTGTTTTGGTTTTTTTTGGTGGGTTTTGTTTTTTGGGTTATTTTTTGGGTTTTTTTTTTGTTTGTTTGTTTGTTTGCTGTTGTTTTTTTTGCCTTGTTCACGTGATAGTACTTTTTTTTTTTGTATGTGCCCATAGATTACACATTTTCCTGCATCCAACTGGTTTGCCACTGCGTGGCGTAACCAGTTTCACAATGGCAGTGTTTGTAATCGCAATTCGAATGATATTTTTCAGTACTTTTGTCATATTGGAAAAATTATAAATAAAGTTGTCAAAAAAAAAATTGTATTCTATCAGAGAATCTTGGTTTGAATCATTAAACTAAAAAGCCCTCATTGGGCCTTTTTGCCACTCAGTTCATCCACCTATCTAAAACAAGCAATTTAAGCACTCTATTCTTTAAGTCATCTTTGTTCTTACTGGCTGCCCTATGCAAAGAAAATATCTGGCATTAGTATTTAAAATTATGAGTGTTTTTAGTATTTTTTACAGATGATTTCGATGATTTCACTGCAAATTGTAAAACACATAACACAAAACCTAACATATCGAAATAATTTAATAATTATAGAGGAAGAAAATTATGGTTGAAAATAAATTTTGGATAACAGAATTGCTAGAATGAAAAATAAAAACAGAGCTCCCATATCTGAAACAGACTAAACTGCTTATTGTCAACATTTCAAAATTACAACAAACTGAGAAGCACGTTTTAATAAATTAAATGTTGTAAAAATAGAGCAGTTAAAGTTCATCTCTTGTCCACCTCTGCCACCGGACCTGCAGCCTCACTCCATCCATCATCACCACTGCTCCGCCTCAGTATTCAGCCCTCCAGCTCTGCTCCTCAGGCCTGAAACCCATCTGATTTAGCTGCTCTTCTCCACATTTCTCTCTTTATTTACTTAGATGAGTCCTCGACACTCTGGACTCTCTGCTGAGGTCAGCTATGGTTACCCTGCTGCTCTGCACAGCCAGTTCTCCACATGTCCAGTCACACGCTCTGGCCCACTCTTCTCTGCTTTGTCCATAAACATTTGTTTGCTTTATATGCTTTTGTCCTGTAACTAAGGTTTGGTGATATATCCTCAAAATTATATTGCAATATCTCATAAAAATGTGTGATAACAGAAAAGAAAATACTGAACATTTATTGATGTCTGGAATGTATAAGTGTAGGTAAATGAGTGGCGTTCTCTATCCCGTTTTTCTGCAGTCAGTAGTATTCAATAGAGTGTGACTCTATTAAAACAACTATAACAAACTTAAATTTAAAACTCATCAGGAGCATGCACAATGGTGTCATATGAAAAAAGTGAAAGATATTTTCTACCAAGGATGTTGTGTGTTAAGGTTTTTCACCAGCTGCTTTAAGCTCTTCTTTTCCACAATGTAACCGAATCAGAAATTATTATCCACCTTTGAATCCATCATATGGAGTACAGTTAGCGACTGGAGCTTATGATGCTCGTTTGTTTTTTTTACCTATGTTTGCCTCAAGTGCTGAAACGGGCTTGTTGTTTCTACCTTTAGTTTTCTTGCATATTTTCTACTTTACTCTATTGGAGGCTGTTAAAGTTGCTCCTTTTTAGGCACATTTACATTACAATCGACTCCTTCACCACCTGTATGCACTTGCCTGTTAAATGCAGTTCACCCCAAAATGCAGCAAATACTAAACAAAGTTATAGATGATACAGACTCCTTTTTATTCTATTGTATTGATATATGTATCTTTCACATCTTTCACAGAATACGATTTAGTTCAATGTACTTTATACACTGATATATCTACACAGTATAAATTCACCATCGCTGACGCATCAGACGCACACAGCTGGAGGCATTAACACAAGCATGAGATGAAGTACCTGGGGTGGATCTCAGTCGAGATATCACCCTGTCGTAGGTGTAAAAGCGCTTTGACTTTCTTAATAGGACAGCTTTTGATTTGACATTCATTAGCAGAAGGCGTATGCTGCTTTGTGTGTCCCCAAACTTCACTGCCCTGAAAAGCAGGAAAGAAAGAGCCCATCTGTCTGAAGCACAAGCATGAACCCTGAGAGGCAAAAACAACACCTATTAGATAAGTGTGTCTCTTTGTGTCTCATTGATCAGGCATCTGAATCTAGCCCTGCATTTCCACTGGTAAAGACCCTTCCTCTCCTCTTCACATCTGTCATCTCTGTAAATGCTTCATCTTAAGCACTGATGTTGCTGTTCCTGGGCACTACGAAACAGATGGCAGTGTTAAATCTGAATGATGTAGTACACGTCCCTTGTGGACTTTGTTTTCTTCCATCGCCATTAGTCTTCCAGTCCGCTGTGATAAATTTGAGGAAATCTAGTAGGACATTACAAGGGGCTGTACAGATAATACGCAACGGTCTGATGTGGAGAGAGGTTGCCTTTCTACCGTTAGCCTAGTTCCTGCATATTGCACACTCTAACTGATCATGACTGGGACTCCTAAAGCAAAAAGTGCTTCCTTGATGCTCCCCGTGTAATCATGTTTTTCATTCATTCTTGGCACAAGGCTGAAAAGCAAAATGCTGATGAAAAATGTCCCACGCTGAATGCGCTGATTATACCGGCTGAGTGATTTTCACAGACAACACAACAATGAAAATAAGATGGGCAGAAAGAAAGTGGAACAACCTTTTTTCCCCCACCATTTTGTATGAAATGAGGCTCACATAATTTCAAATGAAAACCTTCGTTATGGATACACTGGTGATTGCTCAGCGTGCTGACTGATTGCAAAGCTATCTCCACTGCTGACCCCCTGCCGCAGAGTCACAAAGAGGGACAAAATGGCCTACGGCAAAGATTTGACTTTCCAACGAAGTCTTCTTTCGAGCTTGCCTCTTTTTTGGAAACTACAAGAACCCTCCTCCAAGGGAAACACTGCTCCAGTCAAGTCAGGCACTGTATTCTTTAAAATTCAACATGTTTTGAATGTTGCATTCTGAGCATCTGGACTCTGTGAAAGACTTTGTCTTATTTATGGAGCATTAAATTTACAACATGTGAGTTTTGGTCCTGAGACACAGAGTACTGTAAATCCCACCCTCCTTTCCCTCAGAAGGTGTAATTCCCACACCAGCACCTGTCACTTATGTTGACAAGCTGCCTACCTTGAAAAAAAGCATTAGGTACCCAGCATCTGTGACGCCACCACAGGCGTTTCAGAAGCAGACAGCTAAGGCAGCCAATCTCTACTAAGAATAAAAAAAAAGAAAACACAAGTTTTCCTGTTTTACTAACTGTCTGCCTGAGGCCTCTGACACAACACGCAGACATCAAAGCGATAGCAATGACGAAGGCTGAATGATCAAACACATTGAGTCACTCCATGCAGTTAAAGACACTGTAAAGACTGTAGGCGAGACCAAGTGGCTGCTGACATGCATATCATTCGGGGCCTTTGCGAATGCATGAGTTGCTAAGCTTGAGTTGTCAGCTTGTGGTTCTCCCGTGTTACAGAAAAAGTACAGGAAAGAAATTCCACTAAAATGGTAAAACCACTGAATAATGAGGTTAAATAACGAGACACCTGCCAAATCCTCTCTCCGGTGGGGTGGGACTAATGCCTGATTCAAACACAGAACAGAAACTCTGGGCATCAGTTGCCATAAATGCTCAATTATGGCCCAGTGACAGCAGATGGTCCGGAGCTGTGTTAGCGCCCTTTAGCTGGAAATGTACGACCTTTAAAAATACTTTTCCTCCCAGCAGTTTTAGTTGTGCTATCAGCGCGGCTCTAGGAAAGGCAACAACGGTCTCTGCATTAGTCGATCAGACCACCTCTCTGTTCTAGGCTGAAGTAACTCAACAATAAACAGCAGATTACTCTTATTTTCTGTTGTCTGTGAATGTTCTCAGTCTTCCAGGTCATCGTAGTCTATGGAGCTCAGAAAGAAAAGCGTCTGGACTTCTTTAGGTTTACCTGAAGACGTTTCACCTCTCAACCAAGAAGCTTCTTCAGTTCTAACAGCAATTGGTGGAGAGTCCCAGATTTTAAAACCTATGGGAGAGTCCCCAAGAGGGTCATGGACGCCCTAATGATCCTCTATCATTAGGTGTGAAAAACGGGTGTGGGTCACAATCAGCCAAGGTTTCGGGTGAACCCACTGTGAAACCTAACCCCACCGTGTCATGCGATTTACTGAGGTCAAATATTTTCTGTTCAGGCATTCATGGTTCACAATAACTATGGAAGATTTGTGAAATTCTGGGTTGATAAAAATGCTAAAAACGTGGTCAGTACCAATATTTTTTGTTGTTCATTCGTTCTCACTTTTGCCAGGAAAAAACAGAAATTCCCAATTTAATAAATACCTCATCTTTTTAAAAATCCTTTAGCTTCTTTAAACCATTTAAATGAGCACAAACTCACATTTCACATTTAGGAAACGTGATCCCAGACAAAAGAGCAACAAAACTGATGTTACACAACAGATAAACGAAATGCTGCTTTGTGCACCCCTGATATCTGGTTTTTTTTTTAGCCTTTTTTTTTTTGCCCGTCCCCTTTGGCTCTTTTGCCATCAGAATTGTTGTCTAAAGGCGAAGAAAGATGCCCAACGGATTTACTTTACCAAATTGACCATCCCAGCCTTGCCATAATGGTCCATTTGATTCACCTTTTATTGTTTATTTTATTTTCACTTGCTGAATACGGGACAGACTTGACTTGAATACGGGACAGACTTGACTTGAATACGGGACAGACTTGACTTTCTTTAGCCATTTTTGCCACTGGATTATATCCACAACAGAAAAAGAATAACAATAATTACAAAAGTATACTTTTGTTGCCCACCCCAATCCCTTCCTGTGTTATATGCATTGTTAGTCGGATAAGACAGTTTATGGACTACGGATGGCTCTGAAAGTAATGCCCAATTCAACCTGCATTCCTTCTAAAAGCCAGAAAAAGATAAGCTGTATAAAAGTCTACAGAAAAAAAGGTTTTAGTTTGCTTAATCAATGCAGTCACTAAACACTTTTCTGATGAGTCCCAATTAGTATTATTGGAAGGCTGCTAAAGCAGGGTATACTTTAGTGCAGGTATATGAGGTAATTAACAAGTTGCTACCGTGCGACCACGCAGTCCCTTGTTGTTCACTTTCAAATTTGCACAGCACTGACGAGAAAATGCTCAGCTCAAGTCTTTAGTCAAATCTTGGACATTGTGCGGGGGTAGGGGAGGGTCGCCATCCACTGTGCGTGTTGGTGATGCAGATTGTTTTGGGGTTTTTTTTTTTAAGTAGTACTGTGAAACTTAGAAAAATGAGCCACTTTCCTGTGTTCCAGTTCCCGTCCGTCTCTTGTCTAAGGCTTGCTGTTGCTCCTCTGGGATGCGTCTGCCCTTTAAAGCATTGTCACAGATCTATCCTTGTGCCCACCGGCTTCCGGATCCATCCTACAATGTAGCATACTAAAGCAAGGTGCAAGGGAAGGTGCGATGTGTCAGCAGGAGAAAGTCTCTGAGGTGCCGCATGTGAAATAATACTTTGATCACACCCGAGCTGCATGAAATCACCTCACCATGACCTCTCCAAGTGTCCAGCCAGCGCTGTGCCACAGCTGTCATCCTCCTCATTTCCCTACAGAGACGTGCCCTCCTCTCCACTAATAAAATTAAAGACCCTCTCCTCACAAGTACTCCCCCCCTTCAGCCTCCTTGACCGTACAGCTTGATTGGTAGCAGAGTGCTGCAGTTTTCAATGACTCTCCAGAGATAAAGCTGCCTCTCCAAAAAATGATGATAGCTCAGTGCTTTGTGTTGTATAAACACGGTAAGAGGAGGCTGTGATCTGGGAGCTTGCAGACCGACTGCCACGGCTGTCATGCTGAGGTAGCGTTTTGTGAGGTTCCCCCAGGCGTCAGCTCGTTTCTGAAAGATGTAAATGTCGTGAAATGTCTTCAGGGCATCTAAAAACAGCTTTTTAGCTCAAGTCTTATGTCTTAAGGTTGCGAGTGCCTTATTTGCCTTTCAAATTTAATTATGTCTAAATTACTCAGTTCTGGCTGTTCTGTATGACACAGAGTGTACAGTACAGTTACACAGGTTGTCTTGTTTCATTTGTCAGTGGCTACATTTTTTTTCCTTTGTAGACAGTAATGTGTGGTAGAACACTTTTATGCAAGTTAAACACGGCACAGAATGTTAAGATCTCTATCACTGCGGGGCGATGTCACACAGAGATGTAAAACAAGTGTCAGCATTCTGCATTTAAGCATAATGTTAAAGCCACTGTGTGCAGATTTTTTTATTTAAACAATCCAAAGCAGAAACATATAGTTGATGAGCCCTGTAACAATAACCACAGCAAACTAAAAAATTAAACCCATTAAAACGTTGTCGTTTTTCAAGTATTAATGCCAAAGATTTCACAGTTCCTCCCACTCTGTTAAGACCTGTAGCTGTTTTTCTTTGTTACTTTTAGAGGACATATAAAAATATTCCTGAATAAATATACATACCTGAATATTTTTAAGGAAATCCCTGTTATCATCTTGGATTCAGGTAAAGGGACAAAGTGTTTTTTTTTTTTTTTTTACCACTTTTGAGTTTTGTAACTTTAAAGCCTTCATAAAACACCTCCGGACACTTTTATAAGAAGATATTATGAAACTCTATCTTAATTTACTAATTTGATAAAAAGTGCTTAGTTACAGCTTTAACAAACTTTTTACCCTGGAAGCTAAACTTATACTACCATCTATGCTGTTGTGAAATTCAAATCTGGATTTTTTTAATGTAATTCCTCAAATATTAGCCAACCGTTCCCAGATCAAAACACTCCGAAATAAAGATTACACTCCACAAGACATTCCTGCCTTACTTTTTTCCACTTCAGTGGAACTCTAGACAAACTTGCAAATATAAATGCATGGTTTAATATCAGTTACAAATATATATATTAAAATAAAACACCTTTTAGCATCACTAAATCAACTAATTCTTCTTTTTGAAGTTCATTTTGATGATAATGTTCAAAAGTTTCCAGTTTGTGCATATCCGTGAAAAAGCATTAGCTAATCAAACATTGAACTGAGTGGTAGTTTGTGGTGGTAATGCACTGAGAAATGTGGCAATGGATCAGGCAAAGTAGAAAACTGCTAGCAAGAAAACAGGAATGTGAATGGATGGATGTATTAGAAGAGTCTGAAATTATATGGGGGGCGCCTATAGGGCACTTTGAAGAATGTGGATTATTACATAGCCGCAGGGTTCCAACTAGCAATTTTCAAGTAAACATTTAATCGTCACGCCGATCGTCACGAAATGCTTTGAGAGGCTGATTATGACCCACATCAAAGCCACCATCAGTGTCACAGAAGATGCCATCTCTTCTGTGGTTCACACCACCCTCACCCACCTGGAGCAGAAGAATTCCTATGTCCGTTTGCTCTTCGTGGACTTCTCATCCGCTTTCAATACAATTATCCCGCAGACACTTGTTGACAAATGACTGACCCAGGGACTGAGCTCCTCTCTTTGTAACTGGGTCCTGGACTTCCTGACCAACAGAGCACAGTCTGTGAGGATCCACAACGTCTCCTCATCTTCCAGAGTCCTCAGCACTGGCTCCCCTCAGGGCTGTGTGCTAAGCAGAGATGGGCAGTAACGCGTTACTTGTAACGCGTTACTGTAATCTGATTACTTTTTTCAAGTAACGAGTAAAGTAAGGGATTACTATTGCAAAAACGGTAATTAGATTGCCGTTACTTTCCTGTAGGAACGCTGCGTCACTGTGTTACTAAAACCGTGATTTTTTTGCGAGAATGTCTCACGACAGTGACGTAAGCGAGTGCGCCGTTCGTGACAACAGCTTTGTGCAGATCAACAATGGCTCACATATCGAGTGCGGGAGAGAGTATGAGCGTGCAGCGTTGAAAGCGTGGAAGTACTGACCTTACTTTGAGTTTGATTCCATAAAAAGTGACAAAAACATTAGCGTCCGTTGTGCGTGGGAAGAAAACTTCTTTTTACAGCGAAAAAAACCCCTAAACCTCCAAGCAAGCACCGAGTGCGCAACGACGTAATGGGAAACTCACAGAGAAACTCGCGGATTCTTCAACTGACCGCGGCACACCTGCACCAGGGTAAACCTCCGCCTACCCTACTCCTGCTTTACAGGTGAAAATAGAGCAACAGGACCGCTGAGTCTTTGACTTTATTTATTTTCTGCTGTGTTTTACTTGCATCTATTTGAAAGAGTGAGTGTAAACACAAAAAATATTTTATTTTATGTGCTGGAATGTGCAGAAAATAGGTTTAAATGTTAAACTAATTTATTCAAGTCAGAGAATGTTGCATATAATTAAATTTTTGTTTGATGCATAAAGTTAAAAGATTAAAACTGATAAAACAAGTTAAAAAAAAGAGACTTTTCCATTTGATTACATTTTGTATGATGGATTATGTAGAAAAAGTAGAATTGGGCTGAAAGATCTATCGCTTTATCACCTCTTCAGGTTGTAAATCGTGGTTTTAAAAAGTAACTAAGTAACTATGTAATTAATTACTTTTGAAAATAAGTAATCAGTAAAGTAACAGGATTATTTTTTGGGGGAAGTAATCAGTAATTAGTTACTGATTACTTTTTTCAAGTAACTTGACCAACACTGGTGCTAAGTCTCCTCCTGTTCACGCTGCTTACAGATGACTGCTCACCCAACCATCCAGGCTGTCATATTGTAAAGTTCGCGGACGACACAGCTGTGGTTGGTTGCATCACAAACAATGATGAGACCGGCTACAGGAAGGAGGTGGAACACTTGGAGAACTGGTGCAGGCAAAACAATCTCTGCTTAAATGAGAAGAAGACTAAGATTGTGGACTTCAGGAGGGGAAGACACACACATACACACACACACACCCCTGCACGTTGGAGGATCTGCAGTCAAAGTAGTACCCAGCTACAAGTACCTGGGTATGTACCTGGATAGCAACCTCACCTGGGAAAAAACACTTCCAGCCTGATCAGGAAGGCTCACCAGAGGCTCTACTTCCTGAGGAGGCTGAAGCGTGCGGGGATGGAGAGCTCAATCCCCATCCCATTCTACAGATGTGCGGTGGAGAGTGTTCTGTGCTCTGGCATATACAGACATATACACCTCCAGATGCAGGAAGAGGGCCACCTGTATCATGAAGGACCCCCCTCACCCAGCACACACACTCTTTGCCCCGCTCTCCTCAGGCAGGAGGCTGAGGAGCATTAAATGCAAAACCACCAGACTGAGAAACAGCTTCATTCCAGAAGCTGTGAGACTTCTCAGTGCATAAATGGACAAGAACTGTTATTGTAGCACCTTAACCACTACTTGACACTTACTGACACTGTCACTTTATCAATGCTGGTCATTATGCCCTTTGCTGCTAAAGTATTTATTTACAGCTATATTTATACCCACACTCCATACTGGTACTCAGGTTGTTACACTCTAGTTATAGTATTATTTATTGCATTGTCTTATTACTTGTCATTTCTGTTTGTTAAAAAAAACAAAAAACAAAACAAAACCAAAAAAACAACTATTTATTTATAACTTTAAGAAAAAAATTTCTGTTTCTTCATTATTTTTGTTTCCTTTCACTCCGAACCGTGTGTACATAATTTCGTTCCACCTCATGTTAACATGTGATGCGAATGACGAATAAAGCTCCTTGAATCCTTAATCTACATAATTTTAGAAAGCAGGGAAACATGCCCAAATGCAAATTATTTCTCATTCTGTTTAAATTTAAGACCCAAAAATATTTAAACAACTTATAATTTAGTAGGAAAAATGGTTTAATCAGTGAGTGTTTGACAGGAGAGGAAGCTGTTTAAGAATCTAAAAGAAGAAAGACGAATGAATTCTTCGGTTTGTGTGTATAATAGTGGTATAAATCAATGTAATGCGTTTCAACTCGGCCGAATCAATAGGTGTAAGTAAGATGAAGTCTTATAGGATAAGATATTATAAGAACAAAACTGATCAGCAACATTTATTGCATTCACTGCACAAAACAGTTCAAGTTACTAAAGGTATCTGACGCTGCATCGCAATCAGTTTAAAATCAGCAGCCTCCTCTTTCTTTCCTTATGTGTTCACAAATGGCAGCCCTGTTTCTAGCATAAGGCCATCGGGTAATACCATGACAGAGAGACTGTAAATTGTTCTGCTTGTTATCCTCCAGCAGCTGAAATCCTGCCATGCAATCGGGGCTCAGATTGGTGACTGGGAGCTCCTTAGGCTGTGAGAAACATTGTTAGGAGACTTGTTGTCCACACACACACACACACACACACACACACACACACACACACACACACACTCCACAAAGCCCTGCTGCAGCTGGAACCAGCTATGACTTTCCTCAAGGTGAAAATAATGCACCTTTATCTATCACAAAGCTAAACAGGATTGTAACTGTGACGACGGAGTTATGGGACAGCGTTCTGTTGCAGTTTTAATTGCGGAAGCGGCAATCAAAGGTAACAAACAGATTACTGGGGTTTTTTTTAAGGTATGAACATAGTTCTAAATATACTTCCTGTCAGAGTAAACAAAGGACAAACAAAGAGGACATGCTACGAATTATATCCTGTGTTTATGGACAAACAATGAAAATTTGATCTGCCCAAGACCACTTATCCCAGGCCCTGCATGAGGCTTCTGTTTCATACACGCACAATGTCAGCCTGCAGTAACTTGTGATCCACATCCAGGGCACAGGACAAACAAATAAGAGAGGAAGTAAGTGCATCAGCTGTCTCTGGAGGCAAAGGCTTCTGTGTCTGGGCCCTATTAGCTGCTTCGTCTCCCTCCAGATAACAGACATGAAAATCTCAGAGTCCGCCCAGCCTCCAGCCTCTACTTGATGGACTCCATTCTTTTCCTCCCGTGCTGCCACCAAAACACCCCCACTATTATTCACGCGGCTGCTTTTAAAACAAATAGCCTCAGACTCCTGAGGCGGACCGGCGCTTCCCCAGGCAAGCATGTGTACACCCAACCGCCAACATTTCAAGCTCCGAACGGCAGTCGGTGTGAGCCGGAGACAGAGTGTGTGTGAGAACAAAAAAAAAAAAGACGAAGGAAAAAAGAGAAAAAAAGAGCGATGGCACAAAAGATGGATGAAGCCGAGGTGACATACATCCTGACACCTCTACAAAAGAAAACATCGACCACCCTACTCACAAAAGCCAGGAGACAGAATAATGCTGTTTTTGTTCTCTCTGACTGATTTCCTTTTTTGCCCCAGCTGCCGCCAATTCAATCCAATTTTTGACACCCTAAATGTGGCAACAATCATTCTTTCTTTGAAGTGGCACAGGCAGGCCTACATAAATGTAGTGCATTGTGCGCTGATAAAATACAGTGGAAGACCAAAGTGAAAGCCTTTGACCTTGTGTGGCTTGGAGAGTGTGATAGCTGCCTGGATGTAAGAAAATCAATATTCTACATTTAGCTGTTCAGGACCCTATGTTAAATGGAGCAGCATGCCACAAAGACTGTTTATTCCGCAGTGACACATTGAGGGAAATGCACCTTTCGCCTGATATTTTTAAAGGATGATTAAAGCATAGATAATATGTTTATCACAATGAGCCGGAATGAATTCCTCGGAGCAAACTGTGATTACGTCACTGAGGCTATGGAGAGAGGTTTATTTTAAGCTCTTAGATTCAAAGATTAGTTCCTCACTAACAACCAGGCCCAGACATATAAAATCTTCAACACCTACCTAATTGTATTTTTTAAGTTGAAGCGGGTGTTTTCTGAGAATATCGCAAAGGACGACTCAAAGGTCAGTGAAAACATTTCACACTTCACAAAAGGCTTCATTAGCAGCAAGCATTCTTCTGAGTTTCAAACAGGGCAGAACAGCATAAACGACTCCTAACAATATGCACACCATAATCCAGCTGCTCTCAACCCACAAGACTTCAAAATCTCATTGTTGGCTCATATCCTCGTTCCATACTTAAGGCCAAATGCCCAGAAAGTAGTGAACTCGCTGCCCTTGTGTAACGCAATCAAAACTTGCATTTAATCCTTCAAGAGATGTAAATACAACTCGTTGCATATTAACTGCTTTTTAATTCAGTGCACTCACTCAGGCTGTTAAGATAAATGTCATTTTCAAGTTTCTGCCCTGGCACGAACTCAAGCTGCATAAAAGACATGGTGTAGCATTCAGTTTGTTCGTGCAGCCATTTAAAAGGGGTGTTTGAGTTTTATGGTCATTTTGAAAAATGCTGTTGCATTGTGCTGTGTTAATGTTTCACCCTATTGCCAAATGCAGTTTTGTTCCTATTACTCACCCTGGATGGGTCACATTAGTTATGAATTGGATTTTTGGCACAGTTTGTTGAGTGGTGGGGAATGTTTCGTTTAGATTTTAGGGTTTTTTTGGCAAAAAAGATTTGCAACTGTTTTGCTTAAATATACAGGGTGGGCCATTTATATGGATACACCGTAATAACATGGGAATGGTTGGTGATATTAAAGTCCTGTTTGTGGCACATTAGTATATGTGACGGGGCGAACTCCTCAAGATGGGTGGTGACCATGGTGGCCATTTAGAAGTCGCCCATCTTGGATACAACTTTTGTTTTTTCAATAGGAAGTGACACATCACACTTATTGGTAATGTCACAAGAAAAACAATGGTGTGCTTGGTTTCAACGTAACTTTATTCTGTCATGAGTTATTTACAAGTTTCTCTTTGTTCACAGCCATTGACATGTCGAAGAGGTTAACACCTGAGGTGTGGATCAAAAGTGTGTTGATATCTGGTGAACGCAGTAACCGGGTCTTTGCAGCAGATTTCAATGCAAGACACCCTACGAGACCACCCATCTCCCATGCTACAGTTAACAAACTGCTTGCTAACTTTCGTGAAACTGGTTCAGTGTTGGATTTGCCAAAATGTGGACGCAAGAAAACTGTCACTAATGAAGAAACATCAGTGGCTGTCCTAGCTTCATTCTGCAAGAGCCCACAGCGTAGCAAGAGCCGCATGTCACTGGAGAGTGGCATTAGTCGAACTTCCCTTCGGCGGATATTAGCTACTCACAAATGGCACCCTTACAAACTGCAGCTACTGCAGCATCTCAACAAGGATGACCCAGATCGGCGCACAGAATTTGCAGAATGGGCAAAACAAAAATTGGAACAGGACCCTCAGTTCACGCAGAAGATTTTGTTCAGTGATGAGGCAAACTTTTATGTGAATGGTGAAGTTAACAAACAAAACCACCGCTATTGGTCTGACACTAACCCACATTGGATGGATCCCTCCAAGACTGTTGGAACAACAAAAGTGATGGTTTGCTGTGGTATATGGGGTACAACGATAGTGGGTCCATTCTTCATTAATGGAAACCTCAAGGCCACTGGATATTTGAAATTGCTACATGATGATGTGTTTCCCTCTTTCTGCACTGAAGCTGGTACGTTCCCTGAGTTTTTCCAGCAAGATGGTGCACCACCACATTATGGGTGCCAGGTCCGAACATTCCTAGATGAAGAGTTTCCTGGAAAGTGGATTGGTCGTCGTGGGCCAGTTGAATGGCCCCCAAGGTCTCCCAATCTGACCCCTTAGACTTTTATCTTTGGGGTCATCTGAAGGCAATTGTCTATGGTGTGAAGATACGAGATGTGCAGCACCTGAAACTACGGATACTGGATGCCTGTGCTGGCATTTCTCCTGCGGTGTTGCTATCAGTGTGTGAAGAGTGGGAGAAGAGGGTTGCAATGACAATCCAATACAATGGGCAGCACATTGAACACATTTTATAAGTGGTCAGAAACTTGTAAATAATTCATGAAAGAATAAAGTTACGTTGAAACCAAGCACACCATTGTTTTTCTTGTGACATTACCAATAAGTTTGATGTGTCACATGGCCCTCTTCCTACTGAAAAAACAAAAGTTGTATCCAAGATGGCCGACTTCTAAATGGCCACCATGGTCACCACCCATCTTGAGGAGTTTGCCCCCTCACATATACTAATGTGCCACAAACAGGACTTTAATATCACCAACCATTCCCATTTTATTACGGTGTATCCATATAAATGGCCCACCCTGTACATCCAGCAGAAAACAAGAGATTGTGGGTATTTAGAAAACTGTTTATGTCTAAAGTCCAATATTTACTGCCTTTGATTTCCACCATCTCCAACAGCAGCATTTTTTCCACTGTTAGCATAAATACATGAGTTCTAGCACTGTATTCTCAATTTTTACAAGCCAGTCATTGTGACAGCACCATCTGCCGGGTGACAGCAGTTTTCTCTGGAGCAAATGACAAACTGAGGCAACACAAAAAAGAACACTATGAAGTCCACAAAGGGAGGAGGTCATGGTGGACAGACAGGTTAACTGAAAATTAGACTGAAAAGAGGGGCTGCTCTGCTTTTATGTTTACATTTTTAACCCATGTTTCATGTTGCCAGTTTTGTGTTTATTATTATTATAACAATGATAACAAACATTAACGCCAAACTCGATTCTGCTCTAAACTTGGGGTCTCTTATTTAGGAGATGCTCCTGAACAGCGGTCCCCAACATTTTTTGCGCCACGGACCGCTTTAATGTCAGACAATATTTTCACAGACCGGCCTTTAAGGTGTCACGGATAAATGCAACAAAAAACAAAATGATACGACCAAGACAAAAACGGTGGTATTTTGTAAATATAATAATAAGCGCGAATTCACTGTGTAATTGTGTAACTTTATTAGCAGCATCCTCCTGAAATGTGCCAAAAACATTGAAAGTAA
Organism: Aulonocara stuartgranti; assembly: GCF_965226115.1. Taxonomy (NCBI): domain Eukaryota; kingdom Metazoa; phylum Chordata; class Actinopteri; order Cichliformes; family Cichlidae; genus Aulonocara; species Aulonocara stuartgranti. Next base: position 8,974,150 of record NC_138957.1, on the reverse strand, counting down.
CATCCTCCTCTCTGCCCCTTAATGCTCTCTGGTCGCTATGGTAACGCGTAAATATTTCTTTCAAAATAAGACACACAACTACAACACGGGAAAACCATAAATTTCACACCTGAGCCTCAACTCTTGCGACCCAGCACCAAACAACTCACGGACCTGTACCGGTCCGTGGCCCGGGGGTTGAGGACCACTGCTCCTGAGGACTGCTTCCAGCTTACAGGATAGTCATGGTGTATTGCACTGTGATAATATATTATCATACATCATCTCAATGAAGTACTTGGTGCCTCATGTATTAAAACAGTCGTATATAGCACATTTACCCATAAATCCGTGGAATAAATGTGTAATACTTGTGACTCTTTCGGTAAAAAGTCGAACTTACTTTTGTCCTTGATTACTGTAATTGTTGTCATACGATTCATATCCTTGGTCATCATAAGTTGTCCCGTAGCCGTCGTCGTATTCCTGTAGCAAAAAAGTAGACAAAATTTACCCAGCTAGATGAAGCTCAACACAGAAAAAAATCCAGAAAACATTTTGACATTAACAGGATGTTGATATGACAAGCTGTTCAACATCACACCTGCTGAAATGTGGAGCGATGAGGTTAAGAAAACATACAGTATGATTAATACATTCGTCTGTGTTGTGCTGTTTGTTTAACTTGCGGTTCGATACCTTTCTGATGCGGGTTAACGACATGCGAGTGTCGTTAAATCTTATCTCTTACTAAAGACAACTTTTTTTGCAATGCAATACATCAAAGCTTTCAGCACATATATAGGTCAAAAAGCTTCATCTGCTGCTGTTGGAAGTACATATGCAGGACTATTAGAGTAGCAACTGCAGCCCTGCCCTTGTCTCTGTGTCAACTAACTGACAGTGGGATGCAAAGACTTGCTGTGGCTATGTTTCATCACCACCTCAAAGGATGAGCCTTGAACATCTGTTTATACTCCAGCAATCTGCACCCCTCCCACCCCCGCACTCTACCCAGGCCCCCGCCAAGAGGAACATCAAAGCAAACCAGTGCCGCACCCGTCCTAATTTGGGATAAATGGGACTTATGTTCCACAAAAGGCGTCGACCCCTAGCGACACATCTCTCATCCCCCACACACTTCTTGGCTAATTCCATCTGCCCCTTATTTGCAAGCTTGAAACGAATGTCTGTAAGATTCAGCACCAGAAGAAAATGCTCATCACATCCGTGTTATTATTAAAAACTTAATTCCTGATTAGAAACATGCATTTGCCAAATGACAGCATTTGAATTGACTCTTTTATGTTTAATCCTTCAGAAGCAAAGTGAAGGAACTACATGTGACATATAACAAAGGCAACTCAGATGTAGTAAGACTTCCCTGTCTCTGGGTAAAGTATGAGATAGGCAGTTGTTTTCTTAGTCTGTGGTGAATTACGTCAGCTGGATTTTAGGAATCTGCTGGATACGAGTATTTGGAAACTTCTTGGTCATCCAACTGGGTGACTTTTTCAGACTATAACTGGCAATTTTAATCTTCATATTGGCAACCCTCCTGACAGCAAACTAAAATAACTCATTGCTTTGTTTGATTTGGTACAGCAGCTAACCCATAACCCCCACATTCATGGTAATACACTAGAGCTACTGATCGCTAAGTGGCCTTAGTATTACTTTTATTAATGTTTATTAATTTTTGTGTTTTCTTCAGTGGGCTGATCACCCCAGGAAATAAAGCAAGACCTACAACTAAAACATATATTTAAATGAAAATGCTGGTATTTTATTAGTGACAGCCACAGCTAGCCTGTGGATGACCAGCCTGATCAGTTTAACTCTGAAACTCAGGATCTTTGACGATATTGCACCTGTCATAATTGAATTGGGCAAACAGGAAGATACTTCTGAATGTAAATAGAGGAAAAGCAAGCTTCAGTGTTTTCTTAAAACTACTTTCAACAGTTTAGCTGAGCTCTGAGCTTCTGAACCTGGTTGATGGTTCTCTCCGTTTATTTCTTATAAAGGAAGGCTACTGCAATGCTCTTTTTATTGCCCTCCCTAAACGACTATTAGACAGCTACAGTTAGTTCACAATGCTGCTGCTAGAATTGTAACAAAAATGACTCCAGTTGTCAGTTCACTGCATTGGCTTCCAGTAAGTATAATTGATTGTTTTAAAATCTTTAAATGGATTGGGGTGTAAATATGAAAACTGGGTCTGCAACATCTGGTTACCTAGTAGTTCCCAGATCTGGAACTAAACAGGCTGATAATGCATTTAGCCACTATGCTCCCCATAGGAACCGAGAAATGAAACCACCAGAGAGCTGTACTATAATTGCTATTATTATTGTTTTTATGGATATTATTATTATTATTATTATTATTGTTGTTTTTTTCCTTTTTAATTTTATGTTGTAAACCACTTTGAATGACTGTAGTATTTTAAAGGTACTATGTTACTGGTGTTCACGTGGAAAAATTGTGAATTCTTTTCTATTTGTCTCGAGGCAGCTTTAAGGGAATTAAAGTCCCTTCTGACATTTCTAATTCTACAGTTACAAACACTTTTGCAACATAAACAGTTCTTCACACTAATGCGAAGGCTAAATTTAGTCAATAACTGTACTTTCTACAATATGAACCCTCTTGAACCCACTTCAAAAGCAGAGGCTCTCAAAAGGCAGTGCAATTTTGTCAAAAGCTACGTAATTAAAACCACTTTTCAACAGGCAGAGGAAACTGAAGCTTTCCCTCTGCCTGAAACCTGAAAAACAGTGGCAATAAAAGGATCAGGCTGACAAACGCAAGGTTGGATAATACTGACATGAATATTTAACTGTTAACATTTTATTGGCAACCTAGGGTTAAGGTTTGGTTAATGTCCACCTCTTTTCACAGGAGTTTCACCTGCTCAGAGCACCGAAATGAAAAATTTATATTGTTTTTTGGAGAAAAAAATACTCATTTTTTTGTGTCCCGAGTCAAAAAAAAAATCTCAATTTTTAAAACTAGTGTAAAGTGTAGAAGTAAATTTAAATCTAATTTGATATACAAAGAGGTGTTTACAAAGGTTATAAAGCTAGTTATGTAGCTATTTGGTGGTTACGTGTTTTGATATTTACATGTTTGAATGTTTAGACATGCATGTTCAAACCAGTAATAAGTATGTGTTATATCTACCTGGTTGTTTTCCCTGTTTTGATCTGAGTATAAGTGAAGTATTCATGAGGGCGGCACACAGGAAGTGTGGGTTGTTGTTGCCGTGTGCTAAAAGTAAAGAGGCTGCTAAAAAGTTATCCGTCTCCGTCTTGCTGTTCCTAATTATTCAGAGAGATTCCAAACCATCTAGTGAACCCTCACGTTACACTAGCATCTAGTGGTCATTAGAGGAACTGCAGGTTTTAGCACACGTACTGGTTTCATTTTTCAGCCATGATGCTTGCTGCTTCATGCCAAAATGCCATAAATTTAATGTTGAAATGATGTTTATTGTTAGAATACTAACCATTGAGCAATGGTGAAAATACTAATTGGTGACATTTTTAATATTGGAAATATTAAAAATGTTTTAAAAAATCTTATGAGAACAAATGACAGCAATTGATTTTTTCTAGAATTAAGACTAGTAGCACCTTTCCATTCTGAACACTACATAACTTTATAAGGCTCGGTGGTTTATTACATGGCATCAGTCAAGGTGAGGAAAGGAGCAGCTATCTTATATTAGGCTTCATTAAGTTGGTGATGCTTTTCTCCATAGCAACCTCCTTTTCCCAGCCATGAACTCAAGCATCAGGTTCCTAACATCATCTATGAATCTTTAATCACAGAATATTTAAATGTATTAAAAAGAAATGGAAAAGCCACAACTCAAGTGTTTGAAGCTGAAACGGCATCAACTAATAGACGACTGGAAAGATTGTGTGTGGCTATAAATGTCTTCCCATTTGAATTTAAAATAATGTTGCTGTTTTTGTCAGAACGACGTCTGCTTTTGTCTCATTACTCTGAGAACATCCCATTTCAATGTATTTAAAAGTTGACTCTGGTTTAAGGTCACTTTATCAGGTTGGAATAAACAAGGGTGGTCCTGAATATTGAATGACGAGAATCCTTAGAAGGAGTCAGCTGTCAAATAAGATAATTCACAGGAGATAATTTAGTTATTTGAGTTACACTTGAACCTAACACTTTTCTGCTAGACTGAGCGAACATACACAGTCGGTTTCCAAATATACCCAATGAGTTACACCATTTAATGCCGTGAAAAAAATCTTAACTTTTCCGTGTCTCAAACTAAAACCAATTAGCTGGTGTATAAAGGAAAGCAAAGTTAATGAAATTAGCAAGGAATGTGTCTGTCCTACTTGGTTGCAGAGTTACATAAAATGATGTGGAAAAATACCACATCAGACATCTGGCTGTGTTTAAAGCTCGATAGTTAATGACACAGAGCGACATCATGAAGTACATGTACTGAAAAGGTATGGCTAATTAAAAATAATGAGCTGTGTGGGCTGGAGAAAGTCTACCAGCCTAAGTCACTGATACTCCATATGGACAAAAGTACTGGGCCACCTACAAATATCATCTACATGAAGATGTATGATACATTTTGCAGCACCAACAGTTTCCACTCTTCCCAAAAGGCTTTCTGCAAAGTTTTGGGGTGTGACTGCAGGAAATCTCCTAAAGAGCGTTTGTGATTACAGACGTGGATGTTGAACGAGACGGCCTGGCTTGCAATCTCCATTCTAGTTCATCCCAAAGGTGTTCGATGGGGTTGAGGTCAGGGCACGGTGCAGGCTAGTCAAGTCCTTCCACATCCAAAGTCATCCAACATTGTCTTTATATGGACCTTTAATTCGTACACTGTAGCACATTTATGCTGGAACAGGAAAGGGCCTTCTCCAAAATGTTCGTGCAGAGTTGGGAGTACAAAAATTGTACAAGATATTGTAGTAAGCTGAAGCATTAATTACCCCCTTTACTGGAACTAGGCGGGGTTCAACAACCCCACAGACTGCCAGATAATGAAGCACAATTTGTTCTAGAGTCCAGTGGTAGTGTGCATCAAATCACGCCATCCTATTTTGTGATGTAAGGCTTGGCATGAAGCTGCTCGCCATTGGAAACCCATGCAATGGCACATCTATAGTACAAGCTCCAGTTCACTGCTGAGACCCACCAGCGGTCATGTAACCAGGGAGATGACTCTCCTACTCCTCTACAATACGCAGTTTTATTTGTTTTTAAATTGCATTGTTGAATTCAATTTCCTTCAGTATGAGGAATAATAATTAAATGTGAAGATCTTAATAGAAAAATTATTCTGTTCCTGTGCTATCAAGGCTGCAGGGGGGTTCTGTAATCGAGAGTTAAAGAGTAGTTTTCCTCCTCATCAGCAGCCAGTAGCCTCCATACTCTGCTGATGCTGCATTGTCATTCAGAAAATTTACTACAATAAAACAAATAGACTTCACCTCACAAATGCACTTTGTGGGTTCTATTAGACTAGCATTAGACTGCAAGGAAATGGTATTAATATAAAAAAAAAAAAAGAAACAAAAGAAAGCACTACTTTTTTTTTTAGCTCCTCACGTCAAACTCTGTGTACTATATTTGTGCAATATTCCTACAGGGATAACTTTATCCCTTTTTATGTGTGTTCTGTATTGATTTCATATCATGTGGCAGCAATAGCAGCAATACATATCAATTTTCTTATACAAAATAAGTATAACATTAAAAGACAAGATGAAATTTATTTGTGCCAGGCTTTTATTAAAAGCAGGTTACAATTTCATTCACCTGTTACCAGAAAAAGACACATCCATGTTACAGATTAGCCTTTTTTTTAAGAAGAATAAATAAAAACATAGTGAATAAAAATAATAAAATAGGCGGTGGTTAGAACATGTTATTTTAATTTGAATGGTTCTCTCGTATGAATAACTGTAATAAGTAACGTCTTAGTTCTTCGTGTTTCACATGGTTGGGAATCGTTTCTTCATAATAGGAAGGGTTTACCTTACAATCCAGAGTTAGCGAGATATGGTAGTAAAATTAGGGCTTTATTAATAAAACTGAACTGAATTCATTTAGAAACCCTGTGTGTTATTGTGAAAAACAATTCTAGTTTTCAGGGTTACAATATTTTGATAAAAATCCACGGTGACTGACATTTGTGCTGTTACGCCTACTAGTAAGATGGCAATACCCTGTGGCAAAACACAACCTGCTTTAAAAAAAATCAAACAAACACAAGCAGAACTGCCAAAAACTGTTTCTCTAATGAGGTTGACTCTATTTTTTTCTAATTCTCTATTTCTAACATGTCAGATTTTCTTGTTTTCATGCAGATTACGTCCCGGATCAAAATGCGATACAATCGTCGTCGTCTTTTTTTTTTTCTTTTTTTTTTAAAATCGTTGTCATTTGGAAATGAGATCGCACATAAGTATGAATTGAGATCGCGATTTTCTAACGATTAATTGTGCAGCCCTATACAGCGCTATATAAGAATCTCCAAAAATTAGTCAATCCGCATACGATCCCATGTTAAAATCTCCAATTCAACACTATTACAAACCATAACTACAAATGTAGTACAGCTTGATGTGTCTTGATGACTGAAGCTGTAGTTAGTCTATTACTGTAATTAGTCTATTACTTACCTCTAATTAGCAGGTAATGCAACCACAGGGCTAATGAGACTGCTGACAATCTTGCTAGCGTTAGCTGATGACTTAGCTTCCTCTGCTATAAACAAAGTTCCGTGATCCAGTGTGGGAGCACCAAATTTAAAGCAGAGCTTTGAAAATGTATATTGTTCTATACAGTCCATGATGCACAAAGCCCTCTTTAACCATAGCAGATGCAGACCAAGCACAGCGGTCGCAGCGCTGGTAGAAACTTTAATTAGGCTTCAGCACAAGCCCTTACTGCTAAGTCCTCATCTCGTCTCACTGGTGACTCTATCTAGGTGCTGTCCACTCACATTGGACAACGCTGACTGGTATTAAGGGCCACATTAAACTTTAACAATGGCATGTTATTGCCATTTATTAGAGCAGCTACTCTATAATTGAGTTACAAGAAGGCTGAGAGGCGAAACATGCCTGGTTTATAAATCACAGTGGCACATTTAAAATGATTCTTTTCACCGGCGTCTGTCACACAAAAAGCTTTTTAAAAATGGAGCACAGACTGTGATGATGGTTTCAGTGAAGTGATTATAATATCTGATGTGTCTGTACTGATATACCATTTACTCGAAATACCTTCCAGAGCACAATAGTGCGACAATACTGCAAAAGTGCCGTGTTTCCAGCGCTAAACAGGATTAGTGTGACAGTGAGAGGTTGAAGGGGGCCGGGGGTGGGGTGCAGAGACAGATAGGAGGGAGAGAGAACAGCTCCTAAGTGAGTCTTTCATTTGAATGCTAGTGGATGGCTGAGAGGCGTGTTGTCAAAAGATAAGGACTGGCCTCTGAGGCCACTGAAGACTAACAGAGGGTCTGGCACTGCATGTTACAACAGGCGTATCACGGCCGCGGCACTGTGCTCTACAATACCACTGTAACAGATAGGATGCCACTGACACTCCGGCGCTGGATTTATTCCAAGCAGTCTGTACTAAATCCAAATGAGTTCAGCGACGTGCAGCCCTCGCTTTACGAACTTTTCCCAGAAAGTGCACGCACGCCGTGGCCTGTGCTAAAGAGAAGGAAAAAACGCAACAAAAGGTGTCAGAAAAGCAAACAACAAAGTGAGAAAATTAAGCAAATGAAAAGAAGAAGGAAAGCTTTGTTGTTCCCAAGATTACTAAATTACGACACCATCTGTTCAAAGAAAAATGTCTTGCCTCCATACAGCTGTGCCACACACTGGTCTTAACTTTTTAACGATGAAGGCAAAACAACACCCCGTGATATTGCCGCGCCGAAAACAAATAAGCCAGTATTTGCAATCCTCGGTCATCTGTCTTGGTCAAAAATTTCACAAAGTAGCTTTGTGTCATTTATTCAGCTTCTTCCTGCCAGCATATTTCAGAAAGCTGAACAGGCTGGAATTTGCTGGAGCTTTTCTGCTGCAGGGGTAGAAATACTACTCACGCTATCAGATTGAGGGTGCCAAAAAGTTGGCCTCATGCATCAAGTTGAAGTATCACTACCCCGTGTTACGCCTGACAAATGTTTTTCCTTCCGTTATTTTAACACCTTTGGTTTTGATCTTGGCTTAGTTTTAAATGAATTCTGTTCACACCTGCCAAGTATTATCAAGGGAATTCATGCCATCAATAAATTAGCCCTGAAGAAAAACATCTGCACACTGCAAATCACTCACCGCTTTCACTTCTGATGTAGCTCGACTATACGTGCTTATGCAGAACAGAGTCATGACAGGTCGTGGCAAGAATGTATTGATACAAGGACACGAAATATCAATATTTTAATTTGTTTAAAAAATTTAAATAGTCTGGATTTTGAAAAATACTACAAACAAGAGAGCTCATCTCATGCACCTTGCTCCTGAGAAAATCGAACAATTGGCTCAGCTGAAAAACACGCTTAGCTTGACAGAGCTCAGTCACAGGAGTAAAAGCAGGACAGTAGCCTCCCTGCATCTATAAAAAAATTAGAGGATGCCTAGAATGCATAAAAGTCTTTCACATTCTGCAACTGACTACAGCGACTACACGGTTGCCCACATTTTGAGGCTGTGGCACACTCGAGAGCGCTTTTGATCTTAAGGCCCAGGTCACCTGATCGGTCGTAACTTTTCTGCAAACAGTCGCCATCCGACATTTTTCCATCCGACCATGTCAAAGGTTTCAAAATACTTGCTGTCTAATTAATAAATGCAAACAGTTTGCCAACATGTTGCCAACAGTCTGAATGAGTTTATGTCACTGAACACAACTCGGGGGGACTCGTCTCAACTGGCTGCCAGCTGGTTGTATTCTGGTTATATATAGAACAGATCACAGATGCAATAGTTAAATGTGATTTTCTACTTTAAATTTAGGCTGCTTGGGAACTTCCCCTAATGTACTGAACATTTCTTCTCCTCTCCCATTCCGATTTGAATCTGGGAAATTTTGCCTCAGACAGTCGGAAATATTATAATTCAGATCAATACATTTACATATTTTTGTATCTAGAAAAAGGAAGCTGACACTTTCCAGACTTTATCAAAGGTGTGAGCGTCACAGCAGATGCTTTTGTGTCAAAGTAGCTGAAGATAAAACACAGAAAAACATGAAGGTGATTTTCCTGGCCTGGGGTTTTATAAAAATATTCTGCAGTACACCAAAAACGAAAGAAAACCATTAATCAACTTATGAACATTACCTCTGAAGTTACAGCGGTTTTATTAGAGACACGGCTAAGCGTTTTGCATTTTGTATAATTTCAAAAAGTTTAAATTTGTTCAGAAGCCTGTTGAACGGCAGAAATTAGGTTTTCTTTTCGGAAGTAAGTAAAAGGAAAAAAAAACATTGTCCGACAGCGCTGTAAATAACTGTAGTCTTGTGCGTAACAAGCAAGCGAATAATGCAGAAAACAGATTTCGGGGATAGACGGGAAACTGTTCTTGAAGTACAGAGAGAGAGAGAGAGAGAGAGCTGTGCATGAAGTGTGATTTTATTGGTGGAAGCAAAACAGCAAAAGTCAGAGGGAGTCCATGACGATGTTTATGTGAAGCGTAGTTTGGATCTTCGTTTGCTGCTCGTTCGGTCAATATTGTTTGGAGAGAGATAAAAACAACACCTTCAGTATCAGCGCAAAAAGGGCGTAAACACAAAGCGCGGACCCGCCGAAACATCAGAATCAGCGAGCTTTCGGCTTTCAGCCCCGACCGTGTCCGTGCCGTCGGGTGAGAAAGGCGACATCTCACTGATTCTGATCTGCGGGTCTGCGCTTTATGTTTACGTCTTTGTGCAGAAGCCGTGTACTGCTGTCATTTACTGTTTTAAATGCTTGGTGGTTGTCAAAATTTTGTGACGTTTCTGAAATTTTGGGCAAAATACATTTATATAAAAAAATCGATTCAGGATTTTAATGAATCAATATCACGTTATCCAAGCCAGAATCGATTTTAATCGATGAATCGATTATTAAAACCCACCCCTATTTCCAAGTGCTTACTTATAGGTTTGGTTAGATTGTCCAATTCTGACAGTTTTGTCTGTAACAATGCAGGGCCTTTACCTTACAATATAAAGTGCGTCGAGGTGACTGATGTTTTGAATTGGTGCTTTATAAAAAATGTGACATTAATTGAAGAGAGAAAGATATTCTGCTTCATGCATGATAAAACCGTGCTGCTGGAGGTGCTGAATGAAAATCTGAGAATTCGTCAGTCTCCAGGCAATAAGAAAATCACATTTTGTGGCAATATGTTGTCTTGAGGCATTTTTATCAGGCTAAAAAGAGAAAGAAAAGGAGGCAATAATTTGCTCCACAAAAACAAATTAGAGGCTCCACATACAAAAATAAAATAGTAGAGGATAACTGAAATTTCTAATTTGTGGTAGAAATTACAGATGACTCTCATTTGTTTGGAGCTAACAAAGAATAATTCAATTTTCTCTGCAATTAGTACAAATCACAGGTTTGGTCCCGTGTGGGGAGGATTCATACCTATCTTCATGACTGGTCTTGCCTGCCACACCAGTTGGTTGCAGCTTCTTTGTTACTGTATCTAAAATATTTCCCTAACCATCACATTCGATGGTTAAAACTGCTACAAGGACAGTGAATTAGACAACACGATTCAATTAACAGTGCTTGGCTCTCAGCAGGACTCGACATGCGGAGAAGTGCCTGAGGGAGATTTTTTTTTTTTGTTTTTTTAATGCCACAGTAGTCAGCAAGGACTCACAATGCTCAGAACGGATTACTGCTCCTGGAGGATTTAACATAAACAATTCCAACCCACATGCATTGCACACTTCGTGGTCCTCTCACCCAAAGGAATTCAGCTACCGTGTGAACAGAAACAAACACAGTTTCTCTCGCGTACATCTCCAGCATGGAGCTGATGTTCTACTATTTCGGTTAGCCTCCTTGGATTCTGTTCCATATTGGCAATGCTGGAACGGAAAGATACCAGCCAGAGCCTCATTTCTGACATGGGAGTTACATCATGTTTAATTCTCCTCCAATGGGATTAGCAGCAGGTAAGACAGTGATCTCAATGCACTTAATGAATTACACGAAATGAGATTTGGCTGCAGTCACAGTAGGCACTCAAGACGGCCGGGGCAGCCAGGACTGGAACACGGGATAATGACATTTCCGTGATTTTGTTTGGTAACAATTAGTTTCAGAGTAATTTGATACTGATGCAAGTAGAACCTTTAACAAAAGGTGCATGCCGACTGCATGGCGGGGCATCATCAAGACAAAAATCGCAAGGGGGTAATCTAGGTCTGGCTCTTTCTTCCTGAACAAGAGCGGAGAAGACGCCTCCAGTTGAACAAGTGTTCTGGCCCGTGGCGATGCTGAGCAGAGCACAACGGGAACGTGTATATGAGCAAAAGCTAAGCGGTGACAAATGAAAGCAGCGAAACATCCCTTTGTCATTTCATTGATGAATACAGGGGCCTATTTGTCAGCGGCCGACAGAGAACGCTTGCCCTGGGATAGTGATACATTCAGATAATACAGAGTAACTCATTGAGCCTCTAATTTGCAGCGATGTGCTTCGATTTATCATGTGGCAGATGTTGGGGGTCTTTTTTCCCCTCACACACAGACACACAGGTGCAGGTGTCGGGAAGGGAAACGGGGGGGAGACGGGGGACGGGACACAGTTTACAACTGTGACAATGATGGCAAACAGCTGGTCCAGGAGTCATTCTCTACGACCTCCACGCATTTGAATTGCAACCTCTGAATAAACCTGTCAGATGTGGTTAGGTATGGGCTGCTGGGGCAATTTTCCAATGCAGGCCACCTCCTCGCTCCTTCCCTCTGCTAAATATGCGATGCTGATCCCGGGGTCTCTGGGGAACTTGCCTTGACAGTGCGGCAGGAGACTCTCTTGGCAAATGCACAAAAGCCTCTGACTCTAAGCCTAATGTATTCATCTCTGGGAGCTGTTGATATTGCAGGTTACCATAAGACTGTAGGTAAGCTACAAGAACAGTCCACAATAACAGCTCGAAACAGCTTAAAGGGAGGGAACTTGAAACTGATTTTTTTCTTTCCACAGGGATGTGAACTACTACAAAAACACATCTGGGAGAGACATCTGTGCCACATTTTGAGTATCAAACAGTTAATTTTCTGTACTCTGGTGATACCATCTTCACCGTTTTGTACCTTTGCTGCACTGATTTAAGGTGGAAGACCTACACATCACTCTCAGATATTTTTCGTGTTCCATATAGACCGTGCTGAGTCGACACAATTACACAATTGTTTGTGGACGTAACCTCTTTAACTGTAAATGTGTCTGACATTCATGTTATGGTGATTAACTTCATTCTTTAGCCTCTGGACCCAGATTTTTAGGCTTGTTAAGAATAATGTTGATTTCAGGTATGCAAAAGCTGACTGAAATCTAGAAGGGCACAAAATATTACTGTAAGATCTGTTAGCAAGCTAGCAACAGCTCGAGAAAAATTAGCCTAGTGGCTCCTCCATGATTATCCGCCTGCTTGCAAGTGAAGTCTACGCTGTAGAATGAGATGGAGGTAAGAAAAAGATTCTGTATATGAGCTATGATGGTAACTTAAAATGGTAAACCACTGAAAAAGTATTACTCACTGGAATTAACTGTGTTCTGGTAGCCTAACAATATACATTTTAAAGCTGTAAGGAACTTTTGATTTGACAGTCAACATTTTCAACACGTCTGGTTAGTATTTGTGCAGCACATATACATCAATAATAAATCAAAAATATTTGAATTAAAAAACAAAACAAAATGAACGTCGTGCAATTATACTGCGTTATATTTCCCTTTTTTAAGAGGCATCTGAACCACCTAAAAAATGGGAATTTGTGGGACTATTTATAGGTTGATGGACCGCTGTATAATTTAAAGCTTTTAAGAAAAAAATTGTAACTTTAATTTATATTTGTTTTACAGTTAAGTGATAACATTAAGTATGTAGTATGAGAACTAACTGTGAATAACAGAAGAATTTGAAGTTCAAAATACATGCAAGAAGGCTGGAAGTAACATTTTTTTCGTTTCTGAAACCATTTTGGACTGACCTCTAACCCTAGCCTTAAGTTTGCCAGAGACGGTGGATCTTAAACAGGTTACAGTTTTATGACATCAAAATGTAACATACTACCTCGAACATAGTCACATCTAGTTTTTTTTCATATATGAGACAAGATATTGTGTGTGATCCTTGTTTTATTATTATGCTGCTCCAATATTGATAATTCAGAATTAGATATCAGATGCATACATTCTGACCGTTAAGGAAACAACAGAGGAGAGTTTACATTTCAAACTGAAAAAAAAAAAAAGACATCTTACTCTTAGGAGAAAATAATGATCCCATAATGTCCATTAATTAGCCACAGGCTACAAACTGAACTCAATTTTTATCCCGTATTCATTTAAATTCAAGCTAATTAGAACAAAGAACATAAACCAAATTATCCTTTTTAAGTCTCTGTTTGCAACATAACCATTACAGTACAAACAGGAGGAATACCTTAGTAGTTAAAAACACAACAGTTCTGAGGCCTAAGGGACAACGCTGAAGTGTCAGTGAGACAGTGTACAGCCAAGTAACGTTGGTATACTTGGAAACCAGAAACTATACCAAGTATAAAAATATGCACATGAAACTCGTGTTTTCAGAGTTATGACTCTGAGAAGGAGTTCGATGTTTGACACACATTATAATTACACCTCCTTCAGCTATATGTCGCAGCATCTCCTGCTGCTGCCACGCTGATGAACAGACAGATCAGCAATGAAATTGCTGCAACTAATCTGCTGTTGTTTCCATAACACAAGCATGCATGAACACAATGTTCACTATTCTTGGCTTCTTCCTCCAACTCTCCCACTCCCACTGGGGAAATGCACCTCACAGTTTGAAAACCCCTCATCCACAGTAACCAGGTCATCCCCGGTGGAGAAAACCCCACTCCTGTGCTTTAAAATGTAATTTTTAAAACTAGATTCTACTCTTCATAGTATGGGGGTGGAACTGTCCAAAACAAACACCTCTAAAACTAAACTAACATTACAAAACAGATGGACTCCAAAGCGACCCATGCATTTTAAAGCCTAAATGTTGTGTTTTTGAAGAAAACCATCGACTATTAACCTGCAGCTTCCCAGAAAGCACAATGTTATCAAGCTACATTCATAGAGAACGATCATAGACTATTTGGACACAAATATAGCTCAGTCGAAGATGGATGTAACCACTGTGATGTCATTGGTTGGTGTTCAGACTCATTGTTTGCGTTTTTTGCTGCTGCCGTGTTGGTTTGAACAGCAGTCCCCAACCTTTTATAAATACAACTAAATAAAATGATACGACCGAGACAAAAACTGTGGTATTTTGTAAATATAATAATAAACACAAATTCACTGTGTAATTGTGTAACTTTATTAGCAGCGTCGTCCTGAGATGCACCAACAACATTGAGACTAACCTCCTCCTCTCTGCCCCTTGATGCTCTGTGGTTGCTAACGTGTAAATATTTCGTTCAAAATAAGACACACGACTACAACACATGAAAAGACCCAGGGAAACCGAGTTAACGATAAAAACCCTGAAAACCATAAATTTCACACCCGAGCCTCAACTCACGCAGCCCAGTACCAAACGACTCATGGACTGGTACCGGTCCGTGGCCCGGGGGTTGGAGACTGCTGGGTTTGAAGACCCAGCAGTGACCATATTTGGAGGGTGACGTGCCAGCCTCAAGTGGGCATCAGAGGAATAACAATTTCTCCAGTGGCTTGATTTTTAATCCCCAGAGATTGCCTCATGGAAAGAGTAAGACGTAAATTTAACTGAATCTATATTTTTAATATAACATAAAAGTCAATCCAAATCTGAAATATTTCAATAAAACTCTCTCATTCTTAGCAGTTGATATGGCACTCAGCCCTACACTATGTTAAAAATTTATTAAACTTCAATTTCACACACATGGACACAAACTGCAACACGCAAACATATTTTTGCACACGTGCGCTCACTGCTGTGTTCTCGCATTATATTGGAAATACTCACATATTCGCCGTATGAGTCCTGGACTATGGGAGGAACTGGTCTGTACCCGGTGGCCGGGGGGGCCCCTCTGGCTCTCTGCACCCCTCGC
This sequence comes from Aulonocara stuartgranti, assembly GCF_965226115.1. Taxonomy (NCBI): domain Eukaryota; kingdom Metazoa; phylum Chordata; class Actinopteri; order Cichliformes; family Cichlidae; genus Aulonocara; species Aulonocara stuartgranti. The sequence goes on along the minus strand of NC_138957.1, from coordinate 8,958,846 downwards.
CCTCTGGAGGACGGAACCCGGCTGGGCGGGGCTCCTCTGGGTGCGGCTCCTCGAGGCAGTGCTGCGTGCAGTGGAGGAACTCCTCCGCGACTCCTGACACGAGACACAAACATCCGCCCAGGTTTAGATGAAAGAGCTAATGCATGTTTTATATCTTATTAGCTTTTTTGGAGGCGACTGTAATAAATTCTGTAGATTACTGGAGGGAGGAATGGAAATGTGCGTCTAGCTGAGATGGATCAGATGCACAACACAACATATTCATATCATTTTTAAGGCAGTAAACGATACTGTTAAATGCATATCACTTCACAGTATTTCATCTATCTCAGATGTCCATTGCATTCCATGTCTTCACGACGATGTGCTGTAATATATCATGTTTGCAGTGAAGCTGCCTCATCTACTTCCATTCCAGTTAGTGATTTCCTACATCGGCCAGAATGACTTGACTGCAACCGTAGCAATGAATTTGATACATTCGGCAGGCAGGTTATGTGTGTAGGTGGAGAGAGAGGAACAGCGAGGGTGGAGGGCAAGTTCTTCCAGTCGAGAAGAAGTGAGTCATGTCCATTACTCAAAACACAGCATGTCTTGTGGCTGAATTGCTTTCTTGTCTATTACGGCAAATGTAGATAAAGAAAAAAAAAAGTACTTCTGCCTGTTTTATAATAAATGTATTCTACTCTGTTTGTTGATTTTCTAACTTGTCAGCCTGGAGAGAAAAGCACTGGTTAAAATTCTGCAAAAACTGAACATTTCTTTAAAATCTATTTCTTAGACATGGTTTCTTTTGATATTTAGAACTGCCAACACCCGACTTCTGCCTTTAATATTTTAGTAGCCAAGCATGCCCATCACACGCGGCTCTGCAGCAAACGAGTGAGCGATTCTGATGACATCTGGAACACAGAGCCTAACTCGCACTGAAATCAAGACGGAAGCAAATTCAAGCTGCTCTGCTGGAAATCAAAGGCGGTCTGACCTTGTGGTTTGGTAAAAATGTTGCACGCGCTTTTTACATCGAATGAGCTTTCTTTTTAAAAGCAGTTAACTGATATGGAGCAGCAGCAGAAAACCGCCAGGGGTCATTTTCTTTCTATGCTTTCCATTTCAGCTCCTTCTTCCCATCTTTTCTTTTTTTTTCCTGGTGAAACATCACAGATTTGGGGCAGGAAGACAGAGAGAGTGAAAAAAGACTAACCAGGATAGTAGGGAATGTTTACTTGATTGCAATTTGACCGTCATTAAGTTTAAATACTTAAAAAAAAAAAACGATTCCCCTTTAAGTGCTGGATCCTTCTATTCCAGCAACAGCTCCAGTCAAAGTTAGTGTAAAAAGGAACATCTGTCACAGTTCTGGGTCCGTTGGACCCAGTATTTTGAGTTTATTATATTTCGGTTTAATTCTGCTTCATGGATTGTTTTCGTGTTCTCGTAGTGATGATGATTATTTCTTGTTTCTGTTTATCCGTGCTTAAGGATTTGTTCTCAGTTGTATCTCACGTTTAGTTTAGTTCAGGTTCCATGTGTCAGTCTCTGTCTGTCTCTCAGTGTAAAGTCTGCATGCTTGTTTAGTAATTCATGTGTCCTGTTTTATTGTGAAAGTCTTTGTCTTATGTTAGTGTGTGCAGCTTGGTTCCCCCCGTCTCGTTAACCCTGATCTCTCCCAGCTGTGTCTCCCTCCTGTTGCCCATTCGCTGATTACCACCCTGTGTATATTAGCCCTGTGTTTTCCTGTGCTCAGTGTCACGTCGTACCCGCAGATCCTGCCTGTGTGTTCCAGTTAGTGTTTTCATGTTTGGTTTCTGTTTTGTTGGTGCCAGCAATAAAGCTGTGGTTTTCAGTTATATTTCCGTCTGAGAGTCCTGCACTTGGATCCACATCTCCACCTGCCCGCACACAGAGCCCTGACAACATCAATTACAAAGTCTCTATTAGAACGGCATCAAAAAAGCGTGCAAATATGGAAGAAACTGCATGCTACTTCCACTGTAGGAGCCTGTGGGACTCCTGTCTTATCACGCACAAATTAAGCATGGTAAATGCTAATTACAGTGTAATTTAAAACACAGCCAATTATATTCTGACTCTGAGCAACACAAACGCCCTTTCTTCGTGACCTTGTTTATCTCAAAATCTGATAAAAGAAGTGTGTTTTCTTTTCTAAACACAAAGAGCAAACAACACGACTGCTTTCTCTTTCTTTTTTTAAAGCGAGCGTCGAGCAAAGAGCGTTAAAGTCTCCTAATGGCCGTGAGTATTTTCATTTGTAGTCTTGTGAGGTCTCCAAGGAGCTGGAATTAGCGTGGGTTCACAGAGATGGTACAGAAGCAAGCATCAACTGGAGATCATTTGCATTTAAAGGATTTTATGCAAATGAGGCTTTGCTTTGCTAATGTTTATGGACACCAGACATTGCATCACTGCACTCTGCTAGACACTATTTACTATCATTGTTGTTTTCCAATTAGAGGTGCTTGCTCACCGGCCTGACCTATTTCATCACACATGAATAGCAGTTTCGGGTAAAACATGACCTTTTAACATGGAACAAACAAACACTGCTATTCACAAAATGTACGTTGTTAGCTTAGCCAAAAGGTGGTATACACACTCGCCTCAATCATGGGCTATTTCTGTGTGCTTTTTCACATGACCAGGGGAGTACAGTTAAATTAAGAAATAATGGTGTTAAATGTAAATATAACATTTTCATACTACACTGACATGAAGCAATAATATTATGAATTATTATTCTGCACAATTCATACTTTCTGAAGGTTTTCTGCTAAATAATATTTAAGTAAATGTTAATTTAAATATACCTGATCTAATAATGATTGTGGTATAGGAAGTAGTTTGGTTTAGTAAATGAATTTAATTGTTCACTCCTGCTAACTCCTTTCTATTGGCTGTTCACTGTGGGACCCTGTACTAATGTGAAATGTGAGTATGTGGCGCTGCCACCGACGGGATTAGAGTGTGGAACAGAATGTAGCTCAGAATGAAAAAACATTAACATCACTTTTAGTTAGTCCCTTATTCTCAGTCACGGAAGCCCCAGGGGGTAAAACTACTGTGGGGCCTGCAGATGCTGATAAAAAGGCAATAAGACAGGCAATAAGTCAGTCTGCTATCGAATGGGGTCAAGTTGACGATTACATGAATTGTGCTGGTGGTAATATGTCACTAAACTGTGATAAACCAGTGAAATCTGTTTCTGTCTGTTCCATCTACAGACACAGAAATTCAGATTAAATAGAAATTCACAGTAACTATTTCCAATCTGATTTCAGCCAGACTGCAACATGCATCTGTCTGCCTTTATGAATTAGATGGGAATTATTCGCAAGACACGAGGCAACTTTAGCAACCACCTTGTGATCTAAAGGGGCTGATAAGAGCTGAGCTCACTACACTGTGCCACTAAGGGAAGAGGAAGAGATAGTTATGTTGAAATACTTTTCTTACTTTTCAGTTTTCTTATGATTCTTAAATTATTTATTGTTGAATATTGTAAGATTTCATATATTTTGTAAGTAAATTGCAAATAGTTTCAGAAACTGCAACCAGGGGGAAGGCAAAATATGAACAGATGTGGTTCAAGATTGTATTTTTTTGTTAAATGATGGATTGGCATCACCTTTGTGCTTTGTTGCATCTCATCTTGGCTTGGTGTATTTTAAAACGTATCTGTGTTTGCATATCTGCATTTCATTTCCATATTGCCATCCTGAAAAGGGTTGTTTAACGTTAAAACCCTACAATCATATTGTTGTCTATCACTGCAAAAAAAAAAAAAAAACCCCAGTACAATCTAGATGCTCATAATGCACATAAGGCCAAATCAATCTCAGAAGAACAGCTTGATCACTAAGTAAAGTTTAAAAGTTTAGATTTCACAAGTCAACAGTCATGACTTTTTAGACTAACATCTGTATAACTATAACTAGCTGTGTAAACTGTAAAATGATAACATTTGTTAATATAAAGTAGGGCTGCTCGATTATGGCAAAAATGATAATCACGATTATTTTCACTGAAATTGAGATCACGATTATTTGACGATATTTATTTAACCCTTTAAGACCTACTATAGAACCAAGTCCACCAGAGCTTATATTATTTTTTTACATGCTGTAGTGCCATTTGTGGGAGCATTTCAAGTTGCTATACATCAATACAACTGTTATAGCCCATATTTTAATAATATGTATGCATTAAGTCCATAGTAATTACATAAATTGCAAAAAAGTGCAATAAACTACAAAAAAAATTGAAAATCGCTTTTGTTTTGTTTACATATATTTCTACTTGGAGAAATTTAAGAGGCTTATCCCTCAAAACTTTAAATACAATAAAGTTGCAAAAAATAGTTTACAACAACAGGAAATTTATTTTGAGTGTCTTCATAGTTTTATTTTGGAGATACAGCAATTTTTATATACTGCAGGAAAAACAAAAAACAATCCTATGATGCAAATTTGCAAAGAAAACAGCATGTGCATCATTTCACTGTGGGAAGTGTTACGAACAGCTGATGGATCGGCAAAGCGTGTTTCTGGAATATTATGTTTTTGTTCCTGCAAGCGCTTTTTATGCAATTTTTGCAAAGCTATATGTGGAACGAAACCGTGACCGAGGACAAGCTGATGGCATCAGATGTAAGTACAACTCCTCCGGTTTCATATGCAAAACAAATTATTGCGCTAGCTTACACGGTTCAGATTCTACAGGGATTTAAAAATAGTTACGCAAAACGGAGCGTGCTGCTCTGACCGGCTTTAAAGGGTTAACAATGACTTTAAAAAAATAATATAAAATAGTGTGCAACACCACTGAAGTTTTTTTTTTTAAACTCTCTTTTCAACCAACGGCAGTCACTCTCCAAATAACTTCTGCTTAGCTTTCCGAGCTTCCCTCGGGTCCTCTTAATCAGCGGTCTCCAACCTTTTTTGCGCCACGGACCAGTTTATGCCCGACAATATTTTCACGGACCGGCCTTTAAGGTGTCGCGGATAAATTAGGGAGGGGCTAATAATCGGCTCAGTCATTTTTAATGATCGTTGAAGGCCCAGATCGTAATCGTGATTAAAATTCGATTAATTGAGCAGCCCTAATATAAAGTATTAAAAAATACAGCCCACGGAGCATCTATACTGTATTTTTGAATAAACAGGTTTTATAACACAAGGATGATGGCTGTTATCATCTAATTTATGTAACTCGTGATCAAACTGCAGCCTAGAGTTCAAAACAGCCATACTCGTTACTGTAAGAGTAATGAAAACTTCCAAGAGTGAAAAAGCAATATGAGTTCTACATCACAGCACATGTTCAAAAAGCTTAAGCATCAAGGAAAGGGATCTTTTCACCTTCCATGCACTCCCACTTTGTTTGAGAAACTGAATTAAATTAAGGAAGAGCTAAAATGACTGTTGCCTGCAGGCAAACAAACTTAGCTTAGTTTGCCACAAATCAAACCAAATTTGGCTCATAGTCATAAACTCAGGAGACCTGCAGCAGCATGCACGGTGTGTGTATAGGGACGTGGAATGTTCTCCACTACATTTATTTTAAAATATTACTACAATGAGTTATTTTTCAGAATTACATTGCTAATATAAGTTGTATATATAATGTGTCATAATATTTAGCTAAACATTACACTATTGAGTAATTAATGTGAGGGCCTTTGATTTGATCTTTCTGACAGCAGAGCTACTGAGTGAAGTAACAGAACAAGAAGTCAGTCTTACTTCCAAGTTATTAGCTTCAAACTTCAAAAGTCTCAGCAAAATAATAAACAGCAGTGCGTGCTGCTTTTGTGTGTAAAAACTGTTCATGCAGCAAACTTATTGTGTTGCACTTGCCTGTGGCCTGATGAAAAATACAGATTATTGACTTGTACTTTATTAAAGTGGGTGAGTTTGTCTGGCTTTGCCGTAAACAGATGCGCCAGTTGATCTCTTGCATTTACAAAAAGGCTGTTCAAGGAATGCTTGCTGCATTTAAGTGCTGGTGCTGCTGTCAAAACCTACCATGAGTGGAATAAAGGGTCTACAGCAGGGATCCTGGGGGCCAAATGTCTACAATGTATTTAGCCCTTCATATCTTTAACATTCAAAATGCAGAAATGTCTTTTTACACTTGTCTTTAATTATCTTATTTGACTGGAATGACAAATAAATGTAGCTCTTTATTAAATGTTTAATATTTAGGATACGCAATACCAAATTCTACCTCTAAAGCAATGGTTGATAAAAAGCACAGTTTTGTGCAAAAAGAAAAAAAACTTATCTCCCTCATATTTGATGCTTTGCTTCTTTTGTTTGTGCCCTGT